>NW_026728822.1:306250-612500 GCF_030684315.1 Stegostoma tigrinum
TGCCTGATAGAAAATAAGAATATAGGGTCAGAAGAAGGGTTAAATCTTACAGTGATCAGTAGGATGATGTACTGAATTATGGAATGTTGCAATAATCAATCAAATGCTGTACCTTAATAGAATGAGGTGCTTGAACAGGTGAAGGGAGTGTAGACCAATGGTAGTATAAGTAGGCTCGCTATTAATGGCAGCTTAATTAGGTTGATTAAAGCATGAAACTTAGAAGTAAGGGCTAGCATGATGTAATGGGGTCAACCCGGGGCAAAGGGCCGTTGTGGCAGGTGTAGTCATGAATAATTACAATCTTATAGATTAAGTTTGGAGTAGAACAGACAATTATGGCAGATATAGTAATAAATAATCATTATCTCAGTTTGAAGAAGAAACAGCCACAGTGGCTGTAACAGAAAGACAACATAAACTGGCAGCATTGACTTACTGCCTAAGTGGAGAAAGATAACCCAGACTGACACCATTGGGCATTCTGGCAACTGAGAAAGAGCATGATAACTGAAAATGTATGAAGGATAACAAGGCCGAAGAATCGGGGGTGATCGGGAAAGCACTTTCTGATTGTCATAGATTTTGTTTGCAAATAAAAGATTAACGTCTTGAAGAATTCTCTGCGTCTACTGGTAGGTTCTCCACTACAAATTTGGCGCAACAAGCAGGGTCGTGAAGAGACCTACCGGAAGAATGGCGGCAGCAACAGGGCGCTTCCTGGTCTGGTGGGGACACTCCTGAGACTGGCAGGATAAGGATGCACCCAAAACAAAACAAAAAGTAATCATTTTTGCTTCTAATTCGGACTATATTCTGTCAGCTTGGGGGTTCCTCGGTGACTCGGAAGTGCGGAGAAACAGCCGAAGAGTGCCTCTGGCCCAAAGATCCAAACAGCGGTTGGTATTTTAAAGTTGAAGGAGATGTGGAGGACTGTTCAAGAAAACTGCTCAGTGGGCAAGGGAGAAATGAGTGGGAAACGAAAAGGATTGGTTGAAATAAAATTCCATGTGGTGTAAGTAAGTCACTGTGGATACCGCCTTGTCGGAAGCGAGGGGCTGAACGGGCAGGGCAGAGAGTTCTGTGGATACCGCCTCGTAGGGAGTGAGGGGCTGAACGGGCAGAACTGGTGTAAATAAGTCCCTGTTGTCGACTGCCTCGTAGGGAGAGAGGAGCTGAACCGGCAGAGCAGAGAGTTCTGTGGATATTGCCCTGGAGAAAGCAGGGGTCTGCATGGGCAAATCAAGTAAAGTAAAGAGGGCTGTAGTGAAAGTATTCTTGAGCCTGTTTTAAAATTAAAAGACAGCAGATTGTTCGTAATTGGCTGGAATAAAGTAACAGGGAACAGTCACAGCCTTAGAAGTAGTATCAGTTTACAGAGCTCTGTAAAGACAAGGACATTTTGACAGTTGGGCTGACGTGACTTTAGCCATGAATTAAGAGACTGCAATTGAAATACTGACTAAAAAGTCCCCAGTGTCAAAAGACGACATCGTAGAACTTCCTGAGAAATGGGCAAAAAGAACTGAGAAGGTAATGACTAAATGGCCAAAAGAGGGCACCTTCAACGTTAGCATATGCGAAGAAATGGAGGGGTTAATTAAGAACTACAGACCAACAGAAAAATCTGAGAAAACGAGTACAAAAAGGGGAAAGAAGATGGAAATATTTAATTTTTTTAGGAGAGAGGGGGATGAGTTGAGAAAAGCTTATCAGGCACCAGTTCTGACCAGAAAGGTGCCAGAGAACAGGTTAATCGGATTACAGAAGTTGAAAAACCAGAAGAGAAATCCTCCCTATATCCAAGTTTAGAGGGGCTGGATAAACCCGCTCCCTATGCAGACAATGAAAATCAGAAACAATGTCACATAATAAGGGGAACAGTGGAAATAGAGGGAGAATTAGAATGGGAAAGAGGTGAAAAAGAGCAGAATGCCTTGAACGGAAAAAAAGAGAGAAAGACAGAAGGAGAAGGCAGGAAGAAATGGAAGCTATATAGCATGAAGAGCAAGAATTAAGACAAGAAATTAATACATTGCAAAGATGGAGGGAGCAAAAAGAGTATGAGGAGTTCCTGGAGAGTAATAGGAAGGCACGTCAGGGAGGGAGTGGAAGTGAAACGAAGGTAAACGAGGAGGAAGAACGAGCAAAGGGGGTCGTAAGGTGCCCAGGAAGAAACTACAGTGTTGTGAACAATGTGTTGAATACTTGGGCCGGCTGATCTCTAAAGGGACTAAGATGATTGCACCGAATCAGATTGAGGCAATTAATCAAGCCCAGAGACTCGGGACAGCAGGGCAAATGGTGACATTCTTGGGAATGACAGGGTTTAGTTCAGACAGGATTGAGGAGTATGCTGAATTTAAGCACCCCTAAGGAAAATAATGAAGGAAGCTGGACACTCATGCTTGAGGAGTGCCCTGCAATGGATTGAGGAGGCTGCGACGGCCTTCAACACCCTTAAACAGTCCCTGCAGTCAGCTTCAGCATTTGCCCTGCCTGATTATGACAGGCCTGCCCACCTCTACGTGTGAAACAGGCGGTAAGGGTATGCCACTGCAGTGCTTATGCTGGAGGCAGGGGTAGGGAAATCCAAACAGCCTATTGCTTACTATTAGCACTCGATTGGATGAAGTTTCTCAAGGATATCCATCGTGTTACCAAGGATTTGCAGCTGCATATTATGCATACGAGAAGGCATCTTCCGTAACAATGGGCTATCCTGTTATATTGCGCACACACACCGTAAGGTAGCAGAAATGGGAAAGAAAGGACAATTTGTACAGACACCTGCCAGGATTCTACCATATTAAATGTAGCTAACTTTCTCAGACATAACTATACAGAGATCCACTACAAAGAATATAGCAGGCTACGTCCCACTAAAGTATGAAGGAGCACCCCATGACTATGTAAGGGAGGTAACCACATTTGCTAAATTGAGGGCTGATATACAATCTGAGCCATTGCCTGATCAAAACAAAGAAATTTTGTTTGTGGGATGGTTTCTGTTTTGGGGATTATGATGGAAATCATGCAGGATTTTCAGTTGTGATGCATGACCAGTCCCAGTTCAAGACAATGACTGGTGGAGACCTGCCCACAGCCCTGCTCAGCCCAAACGGCTGAGATTAAGGCATTAACAACGGCATGTGAGCTAATGGAGGGTAAGAAGGCTGACATCTACATGGTTTCGGCCTATGGCCATGGGGTGTGTCACCTATTTGGGGCAGCGTGGAAGCAGAGAGGTTTCAAGAAAATCGATGGGGAACTCATACAACATTGTCAACAAATTATAGAAATGACAAATGCTGTGATGAAGCCAAAGGCAGTGGCTGTTATTAAGTGCCGGGCACACAGGAAAGGCAGTGATATGGTGATAAAGGGTAATCAGGCAGCAGATGAGGCGGCTAGGGTAGCTTTAGGGTGTTTTTCAGCTGTCATTGCACCCCGGATGCAGATAGACCCAGAGCCAACAATAGAGGACATCATTGAAATTCAAAGTACAGCCACCCTAGCAGAGCAAACATTATAGAAGCAAAGCGGAGCCAGGCAGAATCAAGAGGGTCAGTTGAGCACAGAGGACAGTCTATGGGTGGCACCCACCCCTTTGTTGACAATTCTTATTTCAGAAGCGCATGGACTAGATCACTGTGCGAGAGGAGAAATAATGAGAAAAAATAAAACGGGATGGGTTCTGTTCGCCCTACTTGCAGCTTCAGTTGACTATATGCTATCGCAATGTGCGATATGTGCCCAGTACAACATCAGAAAGGGAATAACGACCCCTATAGGGCACATACCATTACCTGAAGGGCCGTTTAAGCACTGAGTGGTTGATTACTTTGATATGATAAAGAAAGTGAGAGGGAAAAAGTTCATGTTATTGGTGATTGACAGGTTCAGCAGATGGGTGGAAGCAACTCCATCCAAAGATTTGGGAGCAGGAACAGTAGTAAAATTTCTGAGGAATGAAGTTATCTCAAGGTTTGGCATACCGTCTGAAATCAGTTCAGACAATGGGCCTGCATTTATACAAAAAAGTATCTCATTTGGTTCGACAGGCTTCAAGGATCAAACAGAGGTTCGGATGTGTGTACCATCCTCAGTCATAGGGCATGGTAGAAAGAATTAACAGGACTCTAAAAGCTAAGATAAATAAAATCTGCGCAAGTACTAAGCTTAATTGGGGCGATGCGCTGCCATTAGCATTAATGGGTTAGAGCAAGCAGACTAACCACATGACAAAATTAACACTGCACAAGATGCTTACAGGCAGGCCCATAACGGTGCCCAAGTGGAGGGACCCATATGAATGGCCCAGTCTGGAACAACTAACCCTAGAACTTAAGCAGTATATGCAGCAGCTAACCACAATACATGAGTCTATCCACGCGCAGGAGAAACAAAAAAAAGGCACCTGACAGCAAAGAAGGACTTATCAAGCCCGGGGACCGGGTGTATGTATGAGTCTTCTGGAGGTAGTGGAATGAGCCAAGAAGGGAAGGACCTTTTGTGGTAACTAAGGCATCATCTACCGCCGTCCAAACCAATTTAATCACTGCAGTAAAGCTCTCCCACAGATACACACTGACTCTGATTTGGAGGTAAGTGTGGCTGAGACTGAGGAGGCTGAACACGAGCAGGACACGCAGGAAACTAATATTCCCCAGCGGGATTGTGAGTGAGGGGTTGACGAGGTCCCTGAAGACGCTGATAATTTAAGGACGAGCTGCAATGAGGCTGTGGATGAGTCTGTGGCAGGTAGTCCTTCTCCTGGTGCTGAGGCCGGGGAGGCCCCTGAAGCTTCCCTCCCCAATGTATACTCTTACTCGTACGATACTCGTCAGCAGACTTGGAAACTATTAATGTGGCTGACCTTGCCTAATGATGCTGGTGTTAGACAGGTTGGGAGACACAGGAATGTAAGGAGTGTAAAGTTTGCCTCCCTGACATGGATGCATGCCCGTAATAATCACTGGAATCGACGAGCAAATTATACAGCTATGCTGATGACCAGACAGGACTGTTTCCTACGCACCAAGGCAAATCCGTCATATTATGTTGTCCCCATGCCTTATAACTCCCACCACCTGTGCTCAATGGCAAGTGCAACAAGCCAACCAACCCATTAACCCAAATGATTCATCAACTTACAGGCAGCGCCAGTGTCCCATCTGGTGCCTCCTTCTCCAAGCCTCTGCATTTTAAAAGCAAGACCCTATAGAACGGCAGCACCTCCAACATTGGTGCGGCCATAGGACTCCATGGTCC
Source organism: Stegostoma tigrinum (assembly GCF_030684315.1). Classification (NCBI taxonomy): domain Eukaryota; kingdom Metazoa; phylum Chordata; class Chondrichthyes; order Orectolobiformes; family Stegostomatidae; genus Stegostoma; species Stegostoma tigrinum. The sequence continues at coordinate 311,525 of NW_026728822.1, forward strand.
ACCAGTAAGACTAATTATACGTTCCCCATGGCAATCTTTGATATTCGTGAAGGCTTGAGCTTTGAATGTCTTAGACGTAATGGTTCTGAGCCAGTAGGCCACTTTGAAGGCCTCTGTGGAAACACCAGTGGGCTTGAGGTTGGCACCACGTTTGGATCTGTTCTGAATTCCCAACGTTTTGACTGGCTAAATAATATACTGTGGGCATGTGGGGCTTGGTTTGCTAAGGGTGGAATTATTGTAGGCATTGTACTACTCATCATCGCTTTTAGTTTTGTTGTGCCTTACCTTTTATTATGTCTGTTTTAGTGCGCATTACGACATGGCAACTCTTGGTTCTTCCAACAACCCCCGGACGCTCCCGCTCCACTAACGGCGGTGCACCACTCTACTACTACAATTCGGCATCTGATATGGTGCAGGAAGTGTATTCGAAAGAAGATGCCAAAGCCACTTCCGTGGTATGCGTGGACCTTAGATTATGGAGGTCCATGGTTTTTTTTTATTTCCCTGTTCTGGCTATATGGGGACAGGTTTTTGGCCCAGGGACTCCAGGATCAGGGGAAGAACCCTTGAAGCATTAGACCTCGAAATTCACCTGGCCCATGTTGGGGTCTGCAATGTTATCATTGGCCCACAGGAGGTCTGCACTTACTGGTTTCTCCCTCTGAGTGAGACCAGAAGGTCTCAAAGTGGGGAATGATGGAAAGTAAAAATACAGGGGTAGACGAATGGTTAAATCTTACAATGATCAGTAGAATGATGTACTGATCTATGGAATGTTACAATAATCAATGGAATGCTGTACCTTAATAGAATGAGGTGCTTGAGCATAGATCAAGGGAATGTAGAACAATGGTAGTATAATTGGGTTAACTACTACCGGCAGCTTAATTAGGTTACTTAAAGCATGTGATATAGAAGTAAGGGCTAGCATGATATTATGAGGTCAACCCGAGGCGGAAGACCATTGTGGCTGATGTAAATAACCTGATCAAGATAATGGATTAAGATTGAGTTTAGAGTAGAGAGACCATTGTAGCAGATGTAGTAATAAATAATTACTATCTTACAGATTAAGTTTGAAGTAGAAATAAAACCATAGTGGCAGAAAAAGAAAGATAACATAAACTAACAGCATTGGCTTACTGCCTAAGTGTAAAGATAATCCCAGTTGACAATATGGGGCACGCTGATAACTTTGAAGAAAGCATGATGACTAAAATGTATAAAAGAATAACGGAACCCGAGATTCGGGAGCAATCGAGAATTCACTTTCTGGCTGTCATGGGTTTTGTTTGCAAATAAAAGATCATATTCTTGAAGAACTCTCCGCGTCTTCTGGTGATTCTGTACGACAGTAGATGGTCCATGTTGCAGCTACTGTGCACTGGTAGTGGAGAGAATCGAAAAGACATTATACACCCATTTATCAAGGCTCTTAAATGAAGCACATTTCAGACACAGGATAACTAACAGCAAGAAGGGCAAGTGCAAGAAATGTATGGGAGCATTAAGAACGAATCAGGGATCAGACTGAATTCGCAACAGATTGACAGAGCTAAGAAAGCCAAGCAATGGATGGAATACCATTAGGTGGTCTGCTTTGTAGTGGATGGTGTGAATCTTCTTGAGTGTTGTGGGAGCTGCACGCTTCCAGGCCAGTGAACAGTGTTCCATCACACTCCTGACTTGTAGTTAGAGGACAGGTTTTATGGAATTGGAAGGTAATCTATTTACTGCATGATCCTTGTCTTTGATCTGCTCATGAAGCCATAGCATTTATTTGGTGAGTTCAGCTCAGTTTCTGGTCAATGCTGAAACGCAAGATGTTGTTAATGGGTGATTCAGTGATAGCAATGTTGTTGAATGTCAAGGGGCCAGAGTCGGTCTCGTTGGAGATAGATATTGCTGATACTTTAGTGATGCAAATGTTACTTGTCACTTGTCAGCCAAATCCTGGCTGCTGTCCAAGTCTTAGGCATTTGGATCTGGACTGATCGTTGATCTGAGGCGCTTGAGATTTGTAGATCCCTCATGATTGCACATCGCATCTGGCCGTATGAAGGAGAGAGCTCACAAACTGTGCTTTTTGCATGTGCCTGCTGCCTTTGTCCATCTCGATGATTTGGAAGGTATTCTGTCATAAGCCTTGGTGAATTACTGCTGTGTACCTTTTAAATGCTGTATATTGCTACTCTGAAGCGTAACTGGTGGAGGGGGTGAACATTTGTGAATGTGATGGTAATCAAATGAGCTGTTTTATTTTTGGGTTATTTCTGGAGAATATTCCAATACACTTTTGGCTTCCCAAAGCCTGCACACTATCTGTAAGACTGGAATCAGGAAGTGAGTTACTCACTGTTGGACCCCTAGCCCCAGACTTGCTCTTGAAGTCATATTTTTATGACTCATCCAATCCAGTTGCCAGCCAATAGTAACTCCCCCAGGATGATGATAAACATCCTTTTGGTGATGTAGTGATGGTAATTCCTTTGATTATTAAGGGAGTGGTTTGATTATCAAATATTCTGCTTGCCTGGCTTTTGTATAGCCCCACTGTTATTTCTCACTTTTTAGACCAAGCCTCAATATTTTCTAGTTTCTTTTTCATTTGAACCTGGATTGTTTCATTGTCTGGGCAGACATATAATCAGTGAACATTCCCATGTCTCTCCTTACGAGGGAAAGAAGGCCATTGAAACAATTGAAGATGTTTGAGACTCGGACACTATTTCTCTTGAGGAAAAGCTTCAGTGATGTCTTGGGTTTTAAATGACTGATACTAACAACAACAACTTTTTTTGCTAGCGATTTAGTCCACGCAGCAAGAAAGGTTCTCCAAGATTCTGATTAACAATAAGTTTAATTAAGCCTCTGTTATCACAGTCTGTCAAATGATGCCCTGATGTTAAGAATAATTACTCTCACTTCCCCTTTGGAGTTCAGCTGTTTTGAACCAAGCTTGGAATGAGATCAGGAGCTGAGTGACCCTGAAGGAACACTGACTGAACGTCACTGAGCATGTTATTGCTGATTGACCATATTATTGCTGACACTTTGTTTTCAGATTTACATGGTAGACTACACCGATATATCAGAGACTGGCTGCAATGAATTGCCCTGATTTTGTGTCCAGGACATTTTTGATTAATTAACCTCATTGTTGGCAGGTGATAATGTTCTTGCTGGGCTGGAAGAGCTTGGTGAAGAGTGGGGCAATTTCTAGAGTCAAATGTTGTCAGAGCCCACAGGCATCGCAGTTTTTAGTATCTACAACCATTTCTTGATTATAGCGTAGAGTGAATCAAATTGTCCTCGGTGATGCTGGAGACCACTGCAGTAGTCTGAAGTGTAATACCTGCTTGGCACTTTTGGCTTAAGATTGTTACAAATGCTTTAGCATTTTTTGTTTTGCCCTGATGTGCTGGGCTTCTCCAGAACTGAGAATTCAGTTATTGGAGATCAGCCTCCTCCTTCAATGGTTTCTTTCATTTCCCACTAGCTTTTACAAATAAATGTGCAGGTCTGCAGAGTTTAGATCTGAACCATCTGTTGTGAGATCACTCAACACTGTCCATCATTTACTGCTTTTGTTGTTTGGCATTGCAAGTCATGCTGTTTGGCAGCTGACAACAATAAGAACTTCTTCCAGGTTGTCTCCTCATGTCTAGGTCTGGCTGCTGCTGCTCCTAACATGTCCTTCTGCACCCTTCATTGACCAGGGTTGGTTTCTGGCTTGATGGTCACTGTAGAGTGGTAAATGTGCCGGGTCGAGAAGTTGCAGATTGGATGAGTCATGCAGAGTATGATTCTGCTACTGCTAATGGTTCAATACTCCTCATGGATGCCTCGTCATTAGTTGCTAGATCTGTTTGAATTCTTGCCCGTTCAGCACATAGGTTGCTACATAACATGGTGGAGGTGTAGAAAATGTCACAATGTCAGTTCCTTCCACAAGGACTATGTAGTGGCCACTCTTATTGACACATTAATTGGAGAGGTGCATCTGAAGCAGCCAAAATTGGTGATGATGCAGTTACCGATACGTTTCCCATTTATTGATTTTCTCGTAATCTGCTCCAGAGCAGTCAAGCAGCCGCACGATCCAGCATTAATGCTGAACACAAGAGTGATAAGATGCTGAAATGTGAGGCTGGATGAACACAGCAGGCCCAGCAGCGTCTGAGGAGCACAAAAGCTGACGTTTCGGGCCTAGACCCTTCATCAGAGGTAAGATGATAAGATGCTGCAAGCTCTTCCCGGCTCAGTTGGGCAGCAATGAGCAGAGAGGGTGGTGATTTTGCCTGGGGCATAATCCTGCTTTGGAGTCAATGTCTGACTGTGGCTTGATTAGTCCATGAGAAATATAATGCAGCTAACTTTTACATGTTTTTACAGCAAAGATTTAGAACATAGAACATAGAACATAGAACAGTACAGCACAGAACAGGCCCTTCAGCCCACGATGTTGTGCCGACCATTGATCCTCATACATGCACCCTCAAATTTCTGTGACCATGTGCATGTCCAGCAGTCTCTTAAATGACCCCAATGACCTTGCTTCCACAACTGCTGCTGGCAACGCATTCCATGCTCTCACAACTCTGTGTAAAGAACCCGCCTCTGACATCCCCTCTATACTTTCCTCCAACCTGCTTAAAACTATGACCCCTCGTGCTAGCCATTTCTGCCCTGGGAAATAGTCTCTGGCTATCAACTCTACCTATGCCTCTCATTATCTTGTATACCTCACTTTAATCCTTAAGTTTCGAAAATAAATCAAAATCTTTGAAAACAACTGATGTGAAAATAGTTAAATTACCAGAGTACACACCTTATTATTGCAGAATTTATTGACTCTCGTAAAGAGCTGAAACATGTTCACATCAGTGAACACATCATCTTGCAGTCAGCAAGTCATTCTGCTTGGTAGATGAAGGCAATAAGAGCTTCTTCCAGGTTGTCACCTCATGTCTAGGTCTGGCTGCTGCTGCTCGTGGCATGCCCTTCTGCACTTTTCATTGACCAGGGGGGTTCCTGCCTTGATGTTAACTGGAGAGTGAGAAATCTGCTGGCCCCTGAGGTGGCAGACTGTATGAGTCGTGCAGATTATGATTCTGCTCCTGCTGATGGCTCACTTCTCCTCATGGATACCTTGTCATGAGTTGCTGGATCTGATTGAATTCTCTCCCGTTCAGTACATAGTTTGTCACATGTAGAAAATGTGACAATGTCACTTCCTTCCAGAAGGACTATGCAGTGGCCACTCTTATTGATAGGAGAAGTGGAGAGGTGCGTCTGTAGCAGCCAGATTGCTGACAATACAGGGAAAGATATGTTTCCCATTTATTGATTTTCTCATAACCTGCTGCAGAGCAGTCGAGCAGCCACAAGATCCAGCATCAATGCTGAGCACAACAGTGACGAGATACCACGAAGCTGCCCCCTCTTCCCGGGTCAGTTGGACAAGAATTAGTAGACAGGGACATAATCCTGCTCACAGAATCCTGCTTTACAGTTGATGTCTGACTGTTGCTTGATTCGTCCATGAGAAATATAATGCCGCTGACATTTATATTCTTTTACAGCAAAGAGTTAATATCACTTGAAGTCTTAGAATTTTCTAAAATAAACCAAATACATTGTTTTTGAGTTGAAGACAACTGAAATGAAAATAATTAAATCACAAGAGTACACACCTAATTATTGCAGAATTTAGTGAATCTCGTAAACAGCTGAATCATGCTCACATCAGTGAACAAATCATCTTGCAGCCAGCAAATCTGTTTAAAAAAAAGCTTAAAACAAAATCCTGAATTCATCCACTGTGCTACCAGGCCTCGCCACTACCTCCAAAACACTGGCCATCTCCTAAATCTGTCCAGAGACTTGGACTGATAGTCACACAATTCCTCACAATAGACCTGTCAGAGGAATCCCCAAACAACAAGGAAGTGCATGGAGCAGGTTGACAATGAACTAGCACTGGGCTCATTGCTGGTCTAACTGCAGCTCAACATTTGTGAAACGTGACCTGCCAAAAGCCACGTGTCATAAGTTTATCTCTGTTGATGACTTCTGGTGTGCCAAATAACGTCTGTAATTGTGCACCTTGGACCCGATCCTGAATGACGGTGTTAGAAAGGTGATGGACTCCTGCAGCACATGTTGCCTTACATTGTATCCCTCATTCACAATAACCAGTGCATGTCAGCTCCACACTTAAGTGTCCAAACTGAATTGTCCAGCGACAATGATAGTCAGCATATTGCCAACCAATCCTTTTTGTGTGTGGCCAGAGATGTAAATTTCTCTGGAAATGTTCTCAGCAAATCTAACTATTAACAGCAAAATCACATCACTGATGGCCGACATCCTTCAATAATTGCCATTTTCCGATTGTCGTAAAATCGCACATCTACCCATTTATTCAGTTCAACTTTATGATAACAATATGATGAGAATAGTGCACAAATCGCAGCAAAGGACTTTGAAACCATAAGACTTTTAACACACCCAAGATCAAATGATTATTAACTGCAAGGACTTTGAAAATATACAATTATTTTTCTGTTGCAGTAATACATGTGCTCGTAATTACACACAATTATTTTCATGGCAACAATGCTAGGGTGTCAGATCAAACTTTGACAAGGAAACCTCCTGCTGAATCGCCTCCCTTACCTGGTGGATCAGCCTTTGTATTATCCAGTCCCTCCAACCGTTTGTTCATATCACAGAAAATGAATGGAATTAGCTGAAAACTGCCACGTGTAATGCTAGGAATCTTGGCGGGGGCGGGGGGCGGGGTGGTGCTGAACGAAATCATCCCACCAACGCTTCTGTCTGAACATTGTTGTGAGTATTTCAGCCTCAATGTTTCCACTGTTCTGAGGAAAGGTCAATGGGCCTGAAATGGTCACTCTTTTTTATTTAACTTCACAGTTGTTGCCAAACCTACTGAGCTTTTCCAGCAACTTCTGTTTTTAATATCTTCTCTACTGTTCTGTTGGGCTGTTCCATCATTGAGGAAGGTGATATTTGTGGAGCGTCCTCCTCCAGTGATTTATTTGATTGTCCAACACCATTCAGGACTGGATGTCACAGCATTGCAGAGATTAGGTCTGATTCGTTGACTCTGGGTTGGCTTCGATCTGTCCATCATTTGCAGCTTGTTCTATTTGCTGAGGAAGTGGTCTTCACCTCATTTATAGATGGGGTTGCTGCTGCTTTTGACATGCTCTCCTGTATTGTTCATTGATCAAGCGTTTATCGCTGGCTTGATAGCCATAATAAAGTGCAGGATATGCTGGGCAATGGTATTGAAAATGGTGCTGGAGTAAAATTCTGCTGTTGTTGATGATCCATATCACCTCTCACAGCCCAGTTTTGAGTAGCCAAATTTACTTGAAATCTAACCCATTTAGCATTCCCAATGGAAAACTGGGACTTAATCTCTCGAAACAGTGTGTGCAGTGGTCACTGTTACTGATATAGTCATGGATCCATGTATCTGCATCTGGCAGATTGGTGAAGATGAGGTCCAGTACATTTCTCCCACATAGTTGGTCCTTCCCCACCAGTTGCTTCCCCAGCCCAGCAGCTATGTGCTTTCAAACCCAACCATCTCTATCAGCAATGCTGCTGCCGATTCGCCCTTGTTGCTGGTTTTGAAATTAACCCCCCGGTATACATTCTCCATCTTTCCCACTCTCTCTCAGTGCTTCTTCCAAGTGCTGCTCAATGTGGAGGAATGCTGATCGACCAGTTCAGGGAGATGATTCAGCCAGACATTTCTGTATCATAGTCTGGTCTGACACCATGAGGCTTTGTTATGTCACATTGTGGCTGGAGTGGTCTTTAGAATGGCTCTCCCAAGTTTGTTACTCGTCCCCAGGCACTAGCAAGGACAACTTTGCAATGTCTACAGGGCTTCTTATTTTTGCGTCTGTCAAGTGAAGGGGCCAAAGGCCCTCTGCTATCCTGTATGACATTGACTCCATGTCTCTTGGGATTAAACCCTCCAAGGCCTCACTCCTTCAGTTACTGCCAGTTCCTTGTCTATGGCACAGATTTTTACAATTTCTTCTCCGTTAATGTGCAATTCTGTGTTTTTAAACTGTCCAGCTGTGCCCCTAGCTTTCATTGCTATCGCCGCCAGCTGCTACATCCAGCCCCTTCTGCCTCCCTCCCTATCTCTCCAGTTTTCTCCAGTCCCACTCACCCTTCCTATCTCTGTGACCTTTTCCAGCCCCTTTGCCCTGCCCATCTCTCCAACATCCTCCGAAACCATTCGCCTTTCCTATCTCTTTGACCTCCTTCAGCCCCACTCGCCCTCCTATCTCGTGAACATAACCAGCCCTATACACAGTCCCTATCTGTCTCATCTCCCTGTCCCATTCACCCTCTCCAGCTCTCTAACCTCCCAGCCCCATTCAGCCTCCTGATTTTTCTAAGCTCCGCCAGCCCCATTCACACTCCAAACTTCTTTCATCTCCTCCAGTCTTTCCTATCTCTTTAACCTCCAGCTGCTACACATCTCCACTTATACTGTGAATGAATGAAGAAAACAATCTCTGTAACCTGTTCTGCCATGCACAGGACTCACTATCTCTGTAATGTCTCTATACCCACAATCTCATTTCTGTAACATCCTCCAGCCCATAAAACCTCGAATTACCTCCAGATTTCACTCCATCATATCTCTGTAACCTCATCCTTCAGTAACACTGCTCCCAATTTTGTCATCACCTCCTTCCTCGTCCCATCCCACTCTCAGTAAACTCCTTCACCATCTACTTCACATCTCCTCCAGCCACTTCAACTCTCCGTATTTCTTCGATTTTCTCCAGCACCTTCAATCCTCTACATCTCTGTAGCCTTCCTACAGCTCTGATAACATCTCTATCTCTGTCACCTTCTTGAGCATCTACACCCACTCCCTCACCCTGTAACATTCTCCAGCACCTACACGCACCCATTTTACGTAACCTGCTCGAGCATGTACATGCATATCTTATCCTTGTAACCTTCTCTGACCCCTAAAACTTTCTCATATCGAGTGGCATGGTGGATCATTGTTTAGCACTGCTGCCTCACAGTGCCCAGGACCTTGGCTCAATTCCAGTCTCAGGCAACTGTCTGTGTGGAATTTGCACATTTGATCTGTGTTTGTGTGGGTTTCCGATGGGTGCTCTGGTTATCTCCCAAGCTCCAAAGATTTGCAGGTGAGGTGGACTGGCTATGAGAATTACAGGGATGGGGCAGTGGAGGTATGCCAGTGTGGACTTACTGGGCCACTGTAGGGATACTGTACTGTGATCTGTTGTATGTGAACAGCAGAAGACCAATAACTCCCTCAGTCCTATTTCAGAGACAAAGGAGGAAACCGTTCAGTACCTTGAACCTGATATGGAGGAACAGGAGAGACCCTTTAGGCCCTTTAAATTTACACAGCAACGGTTGAATCCCTTTCGACCTCAAATGTCTTCCACAGCAACAGGAGGTGGATATTCAGAATTCGAGCCTCTGACTTAGACACAGGAGCGAGACATTCAGGGTGCGAGAGTCTGTGACCCTGGGAACATGAGGACGACACTCAGCACCTAACATTTGTAAAACAGGAAAAGAATTGGCCGTTCAGCCAGACAAGCCTGTTACATGGCAATCAGAGCAGAACCTTTAACCTTATTTGTCCGTTACACAGGAATTAGACATTAATCTAGAAAATGCAGAAAGGGAGCAACCAAGACTATTCATCATCATAAGGGAATAAACTGCAAAGAGAAACTATTGGGATTCAAGACAAATGGTTAGAATCTAATAGGACATTTCAAAAGCAAACTGCATTCCAACAGCGTCAGCAAGTGTTTTGTTTTGAAGTGTAAATCATCTTTGAGCAATTTGCTTGAGATGATTTTAGAGATGTGACCAGCAAGCTGGATAGCAGGGATCATGTTTGTGTATTATATCTGGACTTCCAGAAAAAAAAGGGAAAGATGCAACACATGACACCAATATGCAAGATAAGATCATGTGGCTTCAGGAGTAATTAATTAGCTTGGATACAGGATTGGCTAACCACCAAAATGCAGAGAGACGGGATAAATAAGTCTTCTGATTGACAAGTTGGAACTGGTGGGGTGCCAGAGGGATTGGTCTTCAGGCCCCAACTGTTTTTAATCTATGTTAATGAATTGGATGAGGGTCAGGAAATTTGTGCAGCCATTTTTTTCAGATGACACTAAAATAGCTAGGAAAGTAAGTTGTGGGGAAAAAGTGAGAAATTTAAAAATGGATATGGATATGGATAATTTAGGTGAAGTGTTAAAATTTCCAGATAAAAGTTAAGGTAGATAGGTATGAGCTTGTGCATTTTGGCTAGAGGGGTAGAAAGGCAAGATATTGTACTGAAAAAAAAAAATCAGAGTGCTTTCGTGCAGAGAATCTGGTTGCCTCCCTCCATGAATTGTAGAAAACTAGCATACACATACAGCAGGGAATAAACAAGGTAAATATAATTCCCACATTTATTTCAAAAGGATAAAAACATAAAAGTAGGGAGGTAGCTGCACTGTTGCAAGACATTAGTGAGAATGCAATAGGAGTAATATGAACAGTTTTGGTGATGAGATATGTAATAGCATTGCAATCAGTTCAGAAGAGGTTCTCCAGATTGATTTTTGAGATAAGGGGCTTATTTATGTTGACAGATGGAACATTTTAGTCCTATACTCTTTGGAATTTAGAAACAATGAGATGATCTAATTGAAGTATGTAAGATGTGAAAGGGTACTGATAATGTAGATGTAGAGAGTATATTTCTTCATGTGGAACCATCCAGAAAAGGAGGCCATCTGTCGCAGAGTTAATATGGAATGAATACAAATTGCTTCTGTCAAATCTGTGGAATTCACTACCCGAGGGTTCGGGGATGCTTGGACAGTAAGTAAATGAATGTTCTGGTGAACTAGCAGGAATGTGGAGACAAAATGAGAGCGGATTCGAGCTGCTGAATTGCTTCTTGTTCTTACATTTTCTGTTTGTTTTGTTTTTCTGGAAGATTCAGTAAAACAAATGTGCTACGCAGGGATAACAAGTGAGAGAGCTGGATGAACACAGCAGGCCAAGCAGCACCAGAGGAGCCAGGAGGCTGACGTTTTGGACACATCTTCAGAAAAACCTTGCTGCTTGGCCTGCTGTGTTCACCCAGCTCTACACCTTGTGATCTTAGATTTTCTAGCATCTGCAGTTTCTACTATCTCTGTGCTCCACAGGAACTGGGGAAGGATTGGTTATTAACAGGAAACAGACATGAGGGATAACTCAGTCTTTATCAGTTTGGCCGAACGTAAACCTGTGCAGTCCCACAGCGATCTGTTCTGGTCCCCAATGCTTGTAACGTTTCACAATAATTTGAAGAGTGAAAAATGCATTGCAACTAAAATTTATGATGATACTAAGAAAAGCAGGAGATTAAATTACGATGGCAGGTTAAGTCGATTGGCAACAATGTGGTGGATGGAATACAATGTGGATAAATGTGAAGCTGTCAATTTTTCGTGAAGAATAAAGGCAGAATATGACATAAGTCGAGACTGATTACAGGACTTAATGATGCCGCAAGTACTGGAGTACACTGACCCATTCAGACATCGGAAATGTTGCTCGTCTCCCTGATAGTCTGCTCCCTGATGTTTCCAGTGTCTCCAATGCTATCAGTGAACACTGTATATTTTAATGTGGTTGGTTTGCGATGGGGTGTGGTGATGTGGAGAATAGTTTGAGCCGTACATCGGGGTTTGGTCTTTGTCTGAAATGCCAACCATACTTTCTGTGTGGAGACATGAAGACAGTAGGAATGGCTAACTACTTCTGCATGCAGAGACTGTGGCTGCTGCCAGGACAGGGGGCATTCACCACCATGGTGTACTGTGCATGGCCACACTGCAACATTAATGGAGTGAGAGGTCCTCCAGTTCCTCTGCCTCTGCGCACTGACAGGGAGACATTGCAGAGCCGTGTACGGGAGAAAAAAAAATGAAACGGAATAGAAGAAGTTTGAATTCCGATTAAAAGCTGAGGAACTAAATGGTGAGAGTTTTTTTTTCAGAATTTAAAAGAGAAAGAAGAAATGACAGAAGCGAGAGAGAGAGAAACAGAAAGAGGGAGAGTTTGAACTTCAGAAGTTGGCAATTAGAGATGAAAGTCGACTTAAAGGATGGAGGTGAAGGTTGAAGGTCGGCTTCCTGAGCAAGAGAGTGATGACAAGCAAAACCATTTGTAACCATAGGCTTGATGGGAATTAATTTAAATATGTTAAAGAGTTGCCTTAGTTCGATGAGAAAGATGCAAACACCTTTTTCATTTCATTTCAGAAAGTGGCTAAAGACATGGAATGACCAGTGACGATGTGGGCATTGTTGATCCAAACAATGTTGGCAGGCAGACCGAGTGAGGTAATTGTATCATTATCAGAGGAGGTTTCTATGGATTATGAGGAGATGAAGGAAGCTATGTTAAGTGCATATATACCAGTGCCAGAACCCTACAGACATTTCAGAAATCTAATGAGGGAACCTGTTCAAATTTATATTAAGTTTGAGAGAATTAACAAAGTCATTTTGAACAGTGCATAAGATTATTGAAAACACATTAAACATGTGATGCTTTTCGAGAGATTATTATATTCGACGAGTTCAAAAGTTCACTTCCTGAGTTTGAGAACTCATGCAGAAGAACAGAAATTTAAAACTGCACGATTAGCAGCTGAAATGGGTGATGGTTATGAGTTGGATTTAAAAAAAGTCATAAGGTTAATTGTTTAGGAAATGCACTAAGAAAATGGATGTGGGAAAGTAGGATGAGTCAGTGATTTGTGTTGAAGTGATAATGAAAGAACAGTAGAAGCTTTAAAAAAAGTTGCCTCAGAATGCATAACATGGTTAGGGGATGGTTGAGAAGAAAGTGCCAGAACTCTTTAAAAAATTTTACTTCAGGGTAAGATTTACTCATTCTGAGGAAGGGTCACTGGACCCGAAAAGTTAACTGATTTTTTTCCTTCTGCTGCCAGACCTGCTGAGCTTTTCCAACAACTTCTGTTTTGTTCCTCATTTACAGCATCCACAGATCTTTCGGTTTTTAACAGGTTTTCTCACATATTCCAGGAAGAGTTACGTAAATAATTTACAATTTTGAGATACAGGAGCATGTGAATCTTTGGTGAGAAATGAGGGGATATGTCATTCAGAAGAACTATTGCCAGAAAGAAAGAAAAGCTGGTAATATGTGAAACCGATGGTAAGACGAGCAGTGTTGCATTATGTAAAGTGAGATTGGAGTTTCCAGTAAGAAGTGTAGAAGTGACGGTGACAGTATGAGAGGAACTTTGAGCTCCAGGAATAGAATTTGTTCTTGGTAACAATATCACTGGATCCCAGGTAGGAATTCTACTTCTTTGCTTGAAAAGCCAGTGGAAAATCAGACAATTGAGTTATTACAGGAAATGTATGCTGGGAGTTTTCCTTACTGTGTACTAACAAGGTCGCAAAACCACAAGGAGAAGCAAGAGGCGAAATAAAAAAAAACAAAGGTAAGAAAGTTGAAGTAGAACTATTCGTGACTGTGCTAGATCGAATATTTAAGAGAAAACAAGAACGGGTGTGAGATAAAGTAGATATTTTTAGTCAGAAAAATTATTGATTTAAAACAGGAGGATGAAAAATAAAGCAGTTGTAGCAAAAAGTACATAGATGAAGAATCTGAATGTATACCAGATCTCACTATTTTAAAAATGAAATCTTGATAAGGAAATGGAGGCTATCACATGTTTAGACAAATGAGAAATGACCTGTGTGAAATAGATCATGAAGCCAAACTCTTGGTGGGTTACAGAAAACAAGTGTTGGTAACATATGAATTGCTATTAGAAGTGGTAGAGTAAGCCAATGTGCAAAATCACTTTCATTGGTCTGGGTACTGTCTTTCATTCTTGCATGTCATTGTGTATGCAAAACATATATCTTTAGGCTCCGATTACCCTGTACTACCAAATTCAGGACAATTGGGTCGAGTCCATAAAACCATAAGATATTGTAGAAGAGCTAGGCCATTCGGCCTGTCGAGTTTGGTCCACTATTTGATTGTGGCTGATTTTGCAAAACATGTCATAATGTCAGCTGTTTGGAAAACCCCAGGCGGCAATGTAACCAGTGCCTTTAATATCCATTCCTGCGTTTGAGGAACCCTTTAAAAAGGTCATAAATTATTACTTAAAACAAAAAAAAATCGGGATCAGTATTTATTAACCATAAAAGATGTGTCAACTAGGTTTTCAGAGTTCATTTCATTATGCTATATCATGGCTAAAATACTTGCAGAAGAGTTACTTAAATATTTCACCAGGTACCAACTACCCACAGAAATACAATCAGATCACATGTCAATATTTACAGGAGTAATTCAAGGAGGTTATGGAATAAAACAAATGAACTCCACTGCATACCATGCAGAATCACAGGGGGCATGAGAATGGTGGCATCAAACTTTAAAGACCATGTTGAGAGCTTATAGTCAAGGCTATCCAGAGGACTGGGACAAAAGCCTTCTGACGCACTTTTTGCAATTTGGGATTCATGAAATGAATTTGCCAAATTCAGTCTCTTTGAATTAGTTTTTGGGTACAAGGTGAGAGTAACATTGAAGTGAATTAAGAATATGTGATTTGGCTAGACAGCATGTAAAAGTAGCACAGCATGTGATGAAACATGACGCAGACAAGAAATTAAAGGTTTGCAATTTGGCCAGTGGGGATAGAGAATTAGTGTTACTTCCAGTGGTAGGTGAGCCTTTAAAATTTAGTTTTAATAGGCTTTAATAAATTGAAGGAAATTTCAGTGAGGTGAATTATTTGTTAAAAATGCCAGACGAAAAGAAATCTTACATTTTGTTTCATGTGAATATTTGATTTGGGGAAAATGAAGTCAACCGCATTTCTTGCGTTTCCCACATCTCTGCTCTCACATCCCCTCACTGCAACAAAAACAAAGACAGAAACCCCCTTGACTCAACTATCATCCCATGAACCTTTGGATTCAACGTATCATTCTGTCACTTCTGCCACCAGCAATCTGACCCCACAAACAAGGTTATATTCCCCTCCACACCGTTATCTGCCCTCCATAGGGACCGTGTTCTCTGCAACTCCCTCATCCGCTGCACACTCACCCCTAGCCCCAAAACCTTGGCATCTTTCCCTGCAACTGCAAGAAGTACTAAACCTGCTCTGACACCTCCACCCTCACCTCCATCCTAGGGCTCGAAAAAACTTTCCACATCAGACAGATGTTCACCTGCACATCTGTTAGTGTGGCTCACTGCATCTACTGCTTCCTATGTGGCATCATTTACACCAGTGAGATCAAGCAGATGTTCCAAGACCGCTTTGTGGAACACCTGCACTCTGTTCGCACATAAAACATCATCTTTTCAACTCTCCCTCCCACACCCTGGGTGACACCCATCTTGGGGCCCCTCCAGTGTCACAACAACGCCAGCCAGAAACTGGAGGAGCAGCATCTTATATTCTGGCTTGGGACCCTACAACCAAAGGACCCTACGAATTTCAAAACCTCCTCAGCCCATGACTAATCCTCCCTCTCATCCCTGCCCCCTTGAGCTGAGACAACCCGTCTGTTTTATCTCCCACCTGTCTACTCCTCTGGCATCACTGACCAATCCCCAGCACTGCCTACCTGCACTCACATCACTATTCCACCTCATTTTCCCAGCCCCACCCCTGCTCTCTCCATTTATTTCATAGCTCTGTTCCCCCCCCCCGCCATTTCTGAAGAAGGGTGCAGACTCAAAACATCAGCTTTCCTGCTCTTCTGATGCTGCCTGTGTACCTGCTGTGTTCCTCCAACTCCACACTGCTATCTCTTATTTATGTCCTGGTTTTTCTTTGAAGAGAGGTTGCAAATGCAGAAGTGGTTGAAGAATCTGTGGAATGACGGTTTAACAATGGAAGGAGAGCGGGCAGTTCACGCACTTCAGGTTTTTATTTCTTTTAGTAGCAGCAGTCACAAGATGTGTGAGCCCAGAAGAGTTGCAAGCTTCAGTAAAGGATTCCTCTGACTTTCCCTGAAATCTCTCTCTGGATGTCGTTCCCACCTGCCTGTTAGAATCTCTACTTAAATTTACGTTTTTGCTGAGGAGTGCGTTTATGCGATGCTATTTCATTGGAAAAGTTTATAAGTAATAGCGACAGTCTCATGCCCGTTGAGTTTCTCCAACAACTTCTGTTTCTGTAACATGTCAGGGTTACTTGGAGCTGGAAATTGATACAGGTATCTGTAGTCCATACTGCTTCCTTCTGAACGTAATTTTATTGCTTTTATTTAATTCAGTATCAATCCTAGTCAAAGCATTGGGTAAAGTAAAGTGTCCTGGCTGAGTGGTCTGAGGTGAGTCATTGGTGTTTGTAGTCTCTATTAAGGAATGAATTGAAATCTCACTCCTGGCAACATTTCAGCTGAGTTAGGAACCAATCCCTTGCAGCAAACTCTGTAGGATTCTCCAGCAGCAACTGTTGTGTGTGGACCTCTCACTCGCAAGAATGAAGTCCGTCATGTGATACACATTGCAGGATTACTCGAAAAACCTGGGAGAAAGGCACGAACAGGGCTGGCTAATTGTCCTTTGTCTCTGTTGGGACCATTCCCTGACTGAAAAAAAAAACTGCCCCAGAAATTCGGGTGCAGACAAATACCAGTCTTCATGCCGACATGATAAAGTGATCCATTGGAGATCTCCTGTGATTCCCCAGCAGACATTTCACAACCACAGAATTCATATGGTGCAGATGCAAACCATTCAGCCCAACTTGTCGGTACAGGCTTTCAGACGGTACAGCGCGTAACTTTGCAGCCATTCATTCTTTAAGCTGTCATTGATTGAGTCTTTCGTAGAAGTAACAAAGCGGGCTGATGGGGTCAGAACTGTGGATATGATCAATATGGATTTCAGTAAGACGTTTGACAAGGTTCCTCATGGTAGATTGGTTATCAAGGTTAGATCAGACGGAATAAATGGAGAACTAACTATGTGGCTCTTGTGTTGGTTCAAAGGTAGAAGACAGGGTAGTGTGGAGGGTTGCTTTTCAGACTGGAGGCTGTGACCAGCAGGAAGCCACATGGATCGGTGCTGGTTCCACTGCTTTTCTTCATTCATAGAAATGATCTGGATGTAAACGTAGGAGTTATAGTTAGTAAGTTTGCAGATGACACCAAAACTGGAGTCATAGTGGACAGCAAAGAAGGTTACCTCAGTACAAGGGGATCTTGCTCAGATGAACAAATGACCCATGGAGTGGCAAATGAAGTTTAACTTAGATTAATATGAGATGCTGAACTTTAATAAATCAGGCAGAAACTATTCACAAAATGCTAAGGTCCTTGAGACTGTTGATGAGCAAAGAAACCTTGGAGTGCAGGTTCACATTTCCTTGAAAGTGGAGACACTGTAGATAGAATAGTGAAATAAGCGTTTGGTATGCTGGCCTTTATTGGTCAATGTATTTAGTAAATGAGTTGGGAGGTCATGTTGTGTTTGTACAGAATGTAGTTTATACCACTGTTGGAATACTGTGTGAAATTCTGGTCTTCCTCCTTTTGGAAGGATGTTGTGAAACTTGAAAGTGTTCAGAAAAGATTTTCAAGGATGTTGCCAGGGTTGGAGGCTTTGAGTTATGGGTTGAGGCTGAATAGGCTGGGGCTAATTTCACTGGAGTGTCAGCTGCTGAGGGCCGACCTTACAGAGGTTGATAAAATCATTAGAACATTGATAGAGTAAATAGGCAATGTCTTTCCCCCAGGGCGGCGGAGTCCAAAACTAGCAAGCATAGGTTTAAGGTGAGAGGGGAAAGATTTAAAAAGGATCTAAGGAGTCCCTTTTTCACAAAGAGAATGGTGCATGTATGGAATGAGCTGCCACAGGAGTGATGGAGGCTGGTACAATTACAGCATTTAAAAGCCATTTGGATGAGTCTATGGATATGAAGGTTTCAACAGAATGTAGGCCAAATGTGGAACTAGGTTTATTTAGGATATCTGGTGGGCATGGATGAGTTCGACTGAAGTGCCTGTACCTGTGCTGATTCTCAATGCTATGATGCATATATTGCTATGACTCTCTTTTGTTAAAAAACGTTGCTGTTGTATTTGACTGAAGATTGGTTGGTGATCATATCTCACACTATACCCAATACCAGATACAGCTCAGTGTATTCTGTCCCACAGGCACTTTGTCCCCTCGTTTTTATATCCCATTGATGTGGAGAACAGAGGGGTTACTGCAGCTCCAGCTTCATCCTTCCCTATGATGGCCCCTCCTTATCTGAGTAATGTGATGGAGAGGGCTGAATACATCTCACACTGTGTCCTCCCATGGTCCCACCTCTTCCTATCCCTATGATGTGGGGAATGAGGGATAAATAAAACTGGTTGTTTTTTTTTTGCGAGTGCTCTATGTTATCTGAGTCATAGTCTGATTACAATGAAAGCTCTTCCCAAAGTTGAATAACCTTGTGCATCAGATCAAGGACTGAGGGGCAGAGAGCAGATGCTGTTCTGCTGTGTCACTGAGATTAAACACAGCTTAAAATATAAGCAACAGTCTGCCAACACATAATGGTAGAGAAGCTTGGGAAGCAAGAATCCTAGGCTGCAGTTAAACACATGTGGAATATGCCTGATTTGGTGGCGTGAGCAGATAGGTGGCAGACGATGTTCGATGCAGGGAAATTTGAGGTAATGCACTTTGGTCACAAGAATTCTGGAAGATAATTTAAAATAGGGTGTACAATTCTAACGATGGTGCAGGAGCAGAAGGACATGGGTGTTTCATTGAAGGTGGCAGGGCAGGTCAAGGGAGAGAAGTTAATGAAAAACCCTCTGTTCTCTGCTTTAATTATAGGGGCTCAGAATGCAAGAGCAGGGAGGCAATGTTGAACAAGATATTAGATTTCAGCTGAGTATTGTGCAGTTGTGGGCACAATATTATACAAAAGTTAAAAATGCATTGGATCAAGAGTTGGAGATTTGCAAGAATGTTTTCCAGGAATGAGAAACTTCAGTTCCGGTGATCAGATTGAACAAGTTGGAACAGTTCTGCTCAAAGAGATAAAGCCTGCTCGGATATTGATGCAAGTTTTAAATGTCAAAAGCGGGTTTGACAGAGTCAATAGGGAGAAGCTATTCCCACTTTTCATGGGAAAGAAGACTGAGAGGGCATAGATTTAAAGTGATGTGCAAAAGAAACAAGGGAACTGTAAGAAAAAAAAACTTTGTCACACAGCGAGTAGTACTGGTCTGTAATACATGACCTGGAAAAGTGGTGGAGGCAGGTTCAACTGAAGCATTCTAATAGGGTACTGGATGATAAATTGGATACATCTCCTGAGAAATCCTTCCATGTCTAGGATCGATCTTGTTAAAATTCTCTGAACTGCCATTCCTAAAATAAGGGGGCTCAAACTGTTTACAGTATTCCAGGTGTGATCTGAATAGTGTCATGTATAGTTTTAACAAGACATCCCCATTCCCTTTAAATAAGGGCCAAAAGGCTGCTTGCCTTCCCGATTTCCCCACTGAACCTGAATGTTAGTTTTTTGACTATCAAGCACAAGGTCCCAAAAATCACTCTGTGCTTTCACTTTCTGCAGTAGTTTTCACAGGTATATAACATTCACCTCTCCCAACTTTCTTGCTAAAATACAAAAACCTCAATTTTCACACCTTATATTCTACCCACTGAGTTTGTGCCTGCTTGCTAATCCTATTTTTATCCCTCTGTAGTTTCATTGTCCATCCTCACTGCTTGCCTCCATTAATTTGGTGTCATCTGCAAACTTAGCGACAGTATATTCTCTCTTGTCATCCAGATGATTAGTATATATTGTAAATAGTTGTGGACCCAGCAATGATCCCTCTGTGGGGATCCACAAGTTACAATTTTCCATCAAAAAAAAAGTTCCCGCTTTATTTTGACTCTCTGCCTTCAATTCATTTCTCAATCCTTGACCAATATCTTTGACCAATACATATCCCCAACGGTGCTCCATTGTCCTTCTGGGGGGCAACCTGCCACCCAGCCTGGTCATAGAGACTGTCACCAATAGGCTGGTGCAGATTGAGGGGGTTGAGAAAAGAGAGAAGTTTGAAAGGAGGAGACGATGAATCAGAGAGGTATTATTGACAAACAGGTAAACCTTAACTTCAAGGAAGCCTCCACGAACAACCACTTCCACGACAATGAAGAAAAAGGCTTGAGACCATCGCCACCTCGAAGCTCCTTCGAAGTCACACAATGCCCCAACACCCAGTGCTGGATGAATAGAAATTTCCTTTAACTTAGTCTAGAACATGAGAGAATATTCTGTGCAGGAGAGATGTTAGGAATCACCTGTATACAAAACCAGTGGTAAAGGTTCAGAACTATGTTCCAAGATTGACAGTTGATGCCCAAATACTCACTTGTTAGTTTTCAGTCTGAAACAGACAAACTTTTGTTTCGCAAAGGTATTCAGTGACATGGACCAAAGGTAGGTAATAGAGTTATACCTTTGGAACCTCCTGATCGAATGACCCTAAAACACTCCTGATCCTGCTTCCACTTTCAACCTCCCTGTACTCCTGAGCTCATCCAACACTCCACTGCCTATGTACTGACTTGCACTGAGTCTTGTTCTTCTCATCCTGCGCTCACTGAGCTGACGAGCTTGCCAGTTGAGAAAAAAGCAACATTTTAAACAAATTCTGATCCTTGTTTGCTCATCCCTCCCCCCCCCATGATCACGATCATTCCCAACTCTAATCTCTGCCGACCACACAATCCCTCAAGGTATCTATCAAATTTGCCTTATGCTACCCTCTTCAGCACGGTCAATTACTCTCTCCACGAATAATGGACTTTGTTTCAGTGTTCTTTTAAAATAAAATTAAGAAGTTATTAAAAAAAGGGATGCTGGTCCAGGTGATGTGTTGCAACTGCATTACCTGTGTGCCAGTGAACCCCATTGTGGTTCGCAGTGACACCATTCACAGCAAAAATTGGTTGCTTGACAAACTCTGGCTCAGATTGATGAGCTGGTGACTGAGCTCTGAGCACTGCCACACATGAGAGATGGGGAAGAGTTACCTGGATGCTCTGCTTCAAGGGGCAGCCAGAAGCTTCAGGTTAATTCCTGCAAATACAGTCAGTTGTCAGGAACAAAAAAGGTGTGACCATGCTTGAGATAACAATGTGTGGAGCTGGAGGAACAGATTTTCTGAAGAAGTGTCCCGATCCAAATCGTCACCTTTTCTGTTCCCCTGACGCTGCCTGGCCTGCTGTCTTTCTCTAGCTCCACAAAGTGTTGTCTCTGACTCTAGCCAATTCTTACTATCAGTGACCATGAGTGAGACAGACAGAAGAAAACAAAGGAAGTGTTGTTGGAGCCTCAGACCTTGAGCTTGTTAACAGGTTTGAGATTCCTCTTCCCTGTGTGGATGAGAGCAGGAGCTGTCGGGAGGATGAGCAAACTGGCCACAGAACTGTGGTGGAGGGGGTCATTCAAGAGGTGGGGGAAAACAAAAGAAATATAGTTGTAATTGGTGATAGAATTGTCAGGGAAATAGTCACTCTTCTCTGTTGCCAGAAGTGGGAGTCCCAAAGGCTGTGTAGCCTACTTCGTGCCTGTGTTCAAAATATCTCATTTAGGTGGCAGGGGAACTTAGAATGAGAGATGAACAGTCGCATTTGACAGAACAGAGGAATGTGGTTCTGCTGAGCAGCTTGGGGCTAAATTAAAGAGTACAACCAAATCTTCTCAAAACTCGCTAGTACAAACAAAAAGATGGTAATCTCTGGATTAATACCTGATCCATAAGTGAATTAGCAATAATAAGTGCATAGATCACTTTCTAAATGAGGAAAGGCTTCAGAATTCTGTAGCATAAAGGGACTTGCGACTCCTAAATCCGGAATTCTCTTAAGGTTAACATGCAGTTTCGGTTGGCAGTTAGGAAGACAAATGCCATTTAACATGTATTTCAAGTGACCTAGAATACGGAGCAGAGATATATTGCTGATGCTTATCAGCACTGGGCAGACAGCATTTGGAATATTCTGAACCATTTTGAACCCCAAATCTAAGGAAAGATGTGTTGGCATTGGAGGAGATATAGTGTAGGATTGGAAGAATAATCCTGGAATGAAGGACTTGTCATAAAAATAACAGTGAGGACTCAGTCTATATCGGAAGGACTTTAGAAGTATGAGGCAGTTATAGGAAGGATAGAAAGGGGGCAAAGAGGAGGAGGAGGGGTGTTTTCATTGAAGGAAAACATGACTGTTGTAACTCAAGAAAATATGACTTAAAAATCATCCAGTGCAAATATACGCATTGAAATTAGAAATACGATGTAATGAATGATAACCTTGATGGGAATGTACTGTAGGCCCCCCAACAGTCAGGGGGAAAACAGAAGAACAAATATTTTGAAATATCAGATACATGTATAAATAATTTTGGTATAGTAGTTTGTTTTAATTTTCCAAACATTGACTAATACTACCAAAGTGTTAAATGTTTGACTGGTGAGGAATTTGTTAAATGTGTGTAGAAAACGTTTTTGAACTGGAGGCCTGTCACCAGACGTGTTCTACAGGGATCAGTTCTGAGTCCTCTTTTGTCTGTCATTTCTATAAATTATTTGGATGAAAATATAGAAGGCATGGCTCTTAAGTTTGTGGACGACACCACAATTGGTGGCATTGTCGACAGGGAAGAAGGTTTTCTACTATTACAAAGGGATCTTAATCAAATGGGTCAATGGGCTGATGGAGTTCAATCTGGGTAAATGTGGGGTATTGCATTTTGGTACAATAAACAAGGATCAGTCTTATACAATTAATGGTCCGACCTTCCATCATGTGGAGAATATACGGACCTAGGGGTGCAGGTACATAATTCTTTGAAGTTGTGTCACATG
Organism: Stegostoma tigrinum; assembly: GCF_030684315.1. NCBI lineage: Eukaryota > Metazoa > Chordata > Chondrichthyes > Orectolobiformes > Stegostomatidae > Stegostoma > Stegostoma tigrinum. Next base: position 334,558 of record NW_026728822.1, read on the forward strand.
CAGACAGGATGGTTAAGAAGACATTTGGGAAATTAGTTTTCATTGCTCAGTCCTTCCAATATCAGAATTAGGACATTATGTTGGTGGCACAGTCTCTCAGCTGTTAGCACTGCTGCCTCGCAGTGCCAGGGATCTGGTTCGATTCCAGCCTCAAGCTGATTGTGTGGAGTTTGCACGTTCTCCCCATGTCTGCATGGGTTTCCTCTGTGTGCTCTGGTTTCCTCCCACAGTCCAAAGATGCGCAGTTTAGATGGATTGGCCGTGCCAAACTGTCCGTGGTGTTCAAGGATGTTTAAATCAGGAGGGTTATAGGGGCATGGGTCCAGGTAGGATGTTCTGAGGATTGCTGTGGACTAGCTGGGCTGAAGGGCCTCTTTTCACACTGTCGGGATTATATTCAATGCATTCTAAATGTTGAGGTTGGACCGGACATTCAGGAGGCCTCTTCTGGAATACTGTGTCCAATTCGGGTTACTCAGTTATAGGAAGGATATATTTAATCTGTAGAGGGTTCAGAAGAGATATACTGGGAAGTTTTGAGGAGCAGTAGAAGCACGGTTTCATGAACGGTAGGTTGTATTTGAAAAATCTGCTGGAGTTGTTTGAGGGTGTAAACAGGAAGCTGAATATTGAGGATCCTGTGGATGTGGTATCTTTAGGCATCGAGAATGCACTTAAGGAGGTGCCACCTAAAATACTGATCCAGAAACTTAGAGCTGATGGGGTTAAGGATACTGTATTGACTTGATAGGTGATAGGCGAACTGAGAGAAAACAGAATGTCAGGATAAATGTGATCTTCTCTGCACACGAACTGAAACTTGTGAGGTGCTGCAGGTTTCAGTTCTTGGACCTCAACAATTTATTCAAATGGCCTGGAAGCAGAGACAGAATAAAACAGCAAAATTCACGGATGACATTAAAACAAGTGGTAATGTGGGCTGTGATGAGAAGACAGAGTTTACAGATGAATATTGATAGTCTCAGAGAAAGGACCAGAATTTGGCAAATTCAGTTTAATGTGGATTAGTGTGAGGTGTTCTATTTTGGACGGAAAATTAAAGGGTAAACTTTTATTTAAGTGGAAGCAGATTGAAAGTGCGTCAACGATGAAGGACATGGGTACCTTTTGTATTTGAATCTCAAAGTAGGTATGCAGGTGCAGCATACAATAAGGTAGGCAAATTAAACTCTGGCATTCATTGCAAAGGAAATGTATTATGAAAAGAAAGAAGTGCTATTAAATTCTGCAAGGTTTTGGTGAGACCACACCTGGAGTATTGTGTCCTGTTTTAGTTGAGGAAGGATGTGATGGCCACTGGAGTCTGTTCAGAGGAGGATTTGCAGTTTGATTTCAGGGTTGAAAGTGTTATCATATGAGCAGAGGTTGAATAGCTTCGGCTTGTATTCACTGGAGTACAAATAAATGCGAGAGGATCTGATTGAGGTATATGGAATGCTGAAGGACATTGATAAGGTGGATGTTAGCCACATGTCCTCATATGGTAATGCCCTGATCAAGTTGTCATAGATATAGAATGAGAAGAGATAGATGTAATACTGACATGAGGGAAACTACTTCTCTGAGGGTTGTGAATCTGTGGATCTTCCTGCATCAGAGTGCAGTGGGGGCAGAATCAATCAACAGATTCAAGAAAGAAAGAAGCGGGTTTTTCATTAAAAGTGGAATAAAGGGCTGTGGGGAGCAGACAGGAAAGTTTGAGCTGAGATTGGATATGATTAGCAATGATCATAATAAGTATCACAGTGCATTCCAAGGGCTGAATTGCATACTCCCGCTCTTAGTTCCTGTGTTCCTTTGTTATTCCATCTGAAGTTCTTTGGCTTTTAATCCTCAGTGATGGTTGAGGTGGCGTGTGTCAAAGGGTTCAATTGAGGGTGATGCAGACTTGCTTGGCGTGTGGTGAACAAGACAGTAATGTGGAGATCAGCGTGCAATCAGGTCTTGTTGATTGGCAGAGCAGACCTGTGAACCAGAAGGCCTATTCGTCTTTCTAATTCCTGATATTTAATTGCCTGGAGTAAGCAAAATCAAAACGTCACAGTCTGACAGGCAGTCCTTACTTAACATGTTACTTTCATAACGAAAGAACAAATGACCATTTACATCAGGAGCAAAGAGAGTTGACCATTCTTTTGAGATTTAAAGAATATTTTCTGCAAACGCAATCTCAGAAATGGGTGATGGGACAACAAAACATGTTAGCATTGTGGCGAACTGACAGTTTGGACATGGAGTACAAGAATTATATTGTCAATTCCATAGGAATTTTGTTTGTTTATTCATGCAAAGGATGAGGGTATCACTGGAAAGGGCAGGATTTATTACCCATCCCAAATTCCCCAGAGGACAGTTAAGAATCAACCACATTGCTGTCGATATGTAATCACACGTGGGCCAGGCCAAGTAAGAATGGCAGTTTCCTTCCCAAAATCACTTTAGTGAACCAGATGGATTTTTCTGACATTCAGCAATAGATTTGTGATTATCATTAGGCTCTTAATTCCAGATAGTTATTGAATTCAAATCCTACCATCAACTATTATGGGATTCTAACACAGGTATCCAGAACATTACCTGGGTATTTGGATTTACGGCCCAGTGACAACACCACTAGGCCATTGCCTCCTCTAAATGTTGCCACAAAGTACATATTTGGCAAATTGTCCTGGCTGTGTTATGGAAGAATATAAACATTGAAAATTTTAGAAAGGGAAAATACAAAAATGATGCAAATCAATAAAGGGTTCTAGATGTGTCAAGTGAACCGAAAATTATTGATGTACGCAGCATTGTAGGGAAAATGTGTCTGTGTTCGAAGACTTTGAAGGTTTGAATGGAAAAGCATGCATTATTTCAATGAAGAGATTGCAAAACTGAAGTATAGAGGAACCAGCAACATGTGTAAGAAAGAAAAATGCATGCACACCACATTTTTAGGGAGTCCATGTAAATGTTAAAACTTTCTGAAACAGAATACATTCAGAAGTAGGGCAGTTTTTTGACAGTTTTACAGGATAACGGTGACACTGCTTTGAGAGACCTGTGGGCATAATGGCATGAGAAGCCATCCAGAGACATTTCACTGAACTGATTCACGTGAGAAGTGTTTACCTGAGGAGGAAATCTTAACCAGACTGGCCCTGTATCTACTGGACTTGCAGCGAATGACACCTGACGTTGTTTAACCCCAGAATATTCCACCCAGTCTTTTCAAGTTGAATGCTGAAACACGATTTCACTTTGTGCGAGAGATTACCACTCATGGATGGACCTTAAAACTGAACAACTTCCCAGTTTTTTTAAAAATAGTGACTTTTTTAACCCTCTCAAAGGATTGTGTTTGTGGAACTCTTTCCAGAGAGAGATGGAGGATAAGCCATTGAATATTCTTAAGTCAGAGGCAAACAGGTCCTTGACTAAGAATGCTGTACTGACATTATAAGGGGTGGAGAGGAATGGGCACTGTGTTGCTCCAAGAACCTCGTATTTATTGAAATTAAACTCTATCTGCCACTCCTCGGCCCATCTGATCAAGATCCCATTTAACAATCAGACCATTCGGGTTCTCATCACATGGTGGAATTGGTTTGACTTGTCCAATCAATGTAGTTTCTACATCTGTGTTGCCTTTAAATACAGGAAAACAGTGAAAGAATTCATATGGCAATGAAGGCTCACCCTCTCAAAATGATGGGCACAGCTTCCAAATGTGATTTGTAAACAGTATTTGGACAATACTTGAAATATCATTATCATTAAAAAATGCTTTATAAATCAGATTAGGCCGAATAGATGTCTTTAACATTGCAGTTCATTTCATTTATTTGTTCTTGTCAGATGAGTTTCGTTAGCAAGACCAGCATTTATTACAGTTATTTCATTTCCATTCAGAATGTCGTTTTCAGACACATGGTGCTGGGCCACTAACACACATGTTTCAAGGAGAGGTATATGATTGTGAACAAGTTACAATGAAGAAAAAATGATATAGATCCAAGTCAGGATGCTGTGTTGTCTTGGAGATGGTAATCCTCATCACTTGATGCTCACAAGCTTTGTGAATTGTGATATTGTACTTTAAGTTTTCAAAATTAACATCATAGAGTTATTCAGCATACAAACAGGCCCTCAAGCTCAACATAGCTATTCAAGTAAAAAGCCAACAAACTACATTAATCTCAATTACCTCGAGGTCTGTGGCCCTCTGTGCCCTGGCATTTTTGAGTGCTCCTGCAGCTGCTTCTTAAATGTTGTGTTATATTGTATTATCTGCTCCCTGAGCTGTCGGTTGGCCTTTTCTTTCAACTGATGCATGAACTGAGTTTTGCAAATATACCCCAAAACTTCAAAGCTATCAATTAGCCCAATAGATCAATAAGAACATCAACAAAATTCAATAATTTATTAGAAAGTCAGATTTACTTTTTAATTCTTTTGGGATTTTAATGTAGCTCGACCAGTATTAATTTCCTTTGAAAAGTTCCACCAAAATTGGAAATGTAGTGAACACTGAAGAAGGTTACTGCAGAGTTAAATGGGATCTTGATCAGATGGGCGAATGCATCGAGGAGTGGCAGATAGAGTTTAATTTTAATAAATATGAGGTTCATGGAGCAACACAGTGGTTCACTGGTTAGCACTGTTGTCTCACAGCGCAGGGAGCCACGTTCAATTCCACCCTTGGGCGACTGTGTGGACTTTGCACAGACTCTGTTTGCATGGGCTTCCTCCAGGTGGTCCGGTTTCCTCCCACAGTCCAAAGAAGTGCCGGGGAGGTGGATTGGCCATGCCAAATTGCCCATTGTGTCCAAAGATGTTTCGGTTAGGTGGGTTAGACATGGGAAATGCAGGTGTAGGGGAATGGCTCTTGGTGGGATGGTCAGCAGAATGATGGTGTGGACTTGTTGGGCTGAATGGCCTGTTTCCACACTGTAGGGTTTCTGCGATCTGCTCATTTACATGGCTGGACAGATTGAATTTCTGATGTATAGTTACACACAAAATATTTGTCATTGGAAGTTGTTTATATCACTGAATGTCAAAGAAGGGCTTTTGCATTACCTCCTGTTGGATATAATTCCTGCCTAGCAGCATTGAACATCTATTCTTGTTATCCATTTATCAGTGAAACCTGAATGATGTCCACATATTTTGGAATAAGGACAGAGCCTGCTGCAAGAACTGAGGATTGTGAAACGGTGCTGAAGACTCAGTTGGCTGGCTGGTGTTTTCCTTCCCTCACAATATATCTGTTAGTTTGTGAGCATTCACAATCCTGGCCCAAACTGAAACATTCTCTTTGGAACCAGATCATGGAAACAGTCAACAAGTTCATTAGCACTGTACAGAAGTGAGAGTTAACAATTGGCAGGAAAGCAAGTACATTCTCAAAGTGTCTACGTGGGAAGGAGGAGCTGATTCTTCTTTTGAGAAATGACACCCTTATAGCTAAAAGTATTTATTATGAAGGAAAAGCTGTATCTATGTATCAGAGATAATGGGAACTGCAGATGCTGGAGAATCCAAGATAACAAAGTGTGGAGCTGGATGAACACAGCAGGCCTCTCTGATGAAGGGTCTAGGCTTGAAACGTCAGCTTTTGTGCTCCTGAGATGGTGCTTGGCCTGCTGTGTTCATCCAGCTCCAGACTTTGTTATCTTAGCTGTATCTATGTTATTTGTTCTGTTAAAATGATCATGGCAAACAGCTGGAATAATCTTGCACTTAGCATTTGAAAAACCCTGGATGTTCACAGATATAGCTTAGCTGTCCTCGGTTGAGTAAGTGCTGATACCCAAAAGATGATTCTGATTTGTAAAATAACCACTTACTGAGCATAGTTGATGGAACAGATAAACAATTGCCGTTGGCAAGTACTTCAGAATATATCAAAGCTTTTATGGCTGCTACTACATATAACCATATAATCGAGAAAAGCCCCATTGCGTCTGCACCACCAGGTGCTGATCCAAGTGCTTTGTAAAGTTTGTGATGTTACCTGCCTCAGCCACTCTCCTAAGCAGTGGATTCCAGACACTTACCATTTTCTGAATTCAACACAAATTTCCCAAATCCTTTCTCGACCTCTTGCCTTTCACTTTAAAAGTGTGTCTCCTTGTTTAAGACCCTGTGTGGAAGGTGAACAGCTGCTTTCTGTTCACCCTGTCCGTACCTCGATCAGTCTCCACTCCTCGAATTTCTCTGTTCCAAAGATAAGCGTGAACAAATCTAGCCTCTATTCACCGTTTGAGTATTTTCTTGTCTTGTTACTTCTGAAATGCATCAACTCACATTTATCGTGTTAACTTTCATCAGGCACTGATCTGGCCATCTGAACAAGCTGTTGGTATTGTCTTGTAGCCTAACACTTTCCTCCCCATTACGAATCACTCGGCTCATCCTTATGACATCCACAAAATTATCCATCATAACCTCTCCCCACATCGCTACCTCCCCCACCATCTCCCACATTCTCATTATCATAATTTATGAATATCACAAAAAAACTTTGATTTTCTTTCTGTTTTTCAAACGCTTTTTGCAGAGGAAGAATTGAAATTTCCAGACGTTATTTTCACTTATTTTGATGAATTTACAGTGTGATGCAGTTGAGAATTTTGGTGAGGGAATCGCAAATTGTATTTTGGGCACGGAGCTGAATTCTCCTTTCCCAGTCTCAACGTTATATTCATAAAGCTTTAATGTCATTATTGTTGGGTTTAGTTTTGGTTTCTTGAACTGAAACGTTTATGCTTTAGGTGGATCTTGTGCAAGTTCTTCATAACACTATTATGGACACACTGTCGGAGATCAAACCATATTCTCATGTTTGCCTTTGAAAAAATATTAAGGCAATGCACTAGGGGAGTAAAACATTTCATCTGCACTTGATGGAAATGCAGAAATACAGAGAGAGTGTAAAATCTGAACGAGAACTAAATATTAGAAAAGAAGCATCAGAAATCTTTTTCTTAATTATCAATGGCAATCATATCTCGATTTTTGTGAACATTAATTTTTGATCGGCTTTCAATCTCTCGTCTCCAAATACATGATTTTCCCTGCCGTTTGCACTTCATCTGCTACTACTCCTCCTCCTCTTTCCTTACACTTCTGCTTCCCATGCACTGACTCTTCTGCTGCTACACACCCTTCCACTGACCATCTCCCTTCACAGCCTTCTTCTACCACTCCCACTGTCTATCTCACAACTTGCCCCGTTTCTCCCAATTCTCCATCCCTCTCTCTCTCTCTCTCTTTCTGCCCTCCAACCAGGATGAAGGAAGATGCTGATTTCTATGTTGCTATTGGTCATCAGTGAATGATGAAGTTGAAATGATCAATGTCGAATAGGATCAGACAATAGTGTGTGTTTTCCATTGTCTAATGCACTGGAAATGGTATCATTTTAGTTCCCCATGGTACAGATGACGCTTGGTTCTGTTCCTCTGACAAGGCACATAACCAAATAGCCATATCAAGAATAGGATAAACGCCTCCAATCAGACGCGGCAGTCCATGCCTGAAATTTCTTTGGAATATTGTGAGGACACAGAAAATATTTTTCAAACCGTGTTCTGTACATTCACTCTTAATTGCTTCAGCTGATGTTCCAAAGTAATTTGAAGTGAGATCAGAGTAACTTCCCATGCCACCAGCCGTACTTGACTCATTGCGGCATCAAGAACCCTGAACAAAAATGTGATCAATGGGAATTGAAGAGAATCCTGCACTGGTAATGTCCTCAACTGAGCAATGGGAAACCCAATCTCAGGAAGTTATCATTCAAGTCACATGTCATCCTGGAAAGGGAGTAAATTGCTGTTGCTTCTTTATAATATGGTTTAAAAATCTTGGAATCATTTTATAAACAGTTCTTCCCATACATCTGCACCACTTAGAATGAAAGAGTTTCAGGAACACAGCTCTATGTCACCTTCTCCAGAGCTGTTGGTGATAACAAATAAACTCTGCCTTTGCTAGTGTTTGCCAGAATCCGTGGTTAAATGTGTCCTATTAAATATTTCAAGACAACTGAAGTTTTCACAGCTTATTCTAAAATCTCAGAAAGGTACGACTTTGCGAGATGAGTGTAACTGCAGTGACTTCAGGAGCATGGCAAGGTATTGATTGAGTGTTCCCCGTCATTTTCAACCAGTTACTGTCAGAGGACTGATCTTGCGATGTCAGTGCCACTGAGTTCAAACTTTTCATGGCAATTTACAAGCACAACAACTGTAATGGAAACAGGAATGGACTACATTGTCCCAAATATAACCAATTTCAACATCTGGACTCAATAAGAAAAGGAAAATGTTAGAAATGGAAATCTGAAATATGAACTAAAATTGGTGGAGAAACGCAGTAAATGAGGCAAACATCTAGAGACAGATTTAGAATCAACATATTGAGTCTGATATGAACCTGTTCTGAAAATGTCATATTTGTACACACAAAGTGAATTCTGCTTCTCTTTGCTCAGATGCAACACACCATCGATATTAGGGATCTTCAATACAGAAAATATTCACTGTTTCATTTAATGAGCATGACCAAATGTTTGAGAGTAAACTCAAATGGCACCTTTACTGGTCTGTTTCAGATCACGCAAATTGGGTACAAAAGGCAAAACAAAAAGTTTGAATAAAAATAAAATCAGGTCTGGAAGCATCCGAGCAAATAGAAGCAGAATTAACTTTGTGTGTACAATATGAAATTTTCAGAACAGGTTCATATCAGACTCAATATGTTAATTCTAAATCTGTCTCCAGATGTTGCCTCATCTACTACGTTTCTCCACCCATTTCAGTTCGTATTTCAGTTCTCCATTTCTGGCATTTTGCTTTTATTAGTGGGTCCAGATGTTGATATTGGTTACATTTAGGGCAATGTAGTCCATTCCTGTTTCCTTTAGAGCTGCCATGCTGGTTACTCTTGTATTACACTGAAGTCTTTTTCTTCTTTACAGTCCAAAAAAATACATTTTGCTGACAGCCTGCCAAATGCATGAATTTCAGGAAATCGATTTTGATTGAAAAGATATTTTTGAGGCAGCTGCACTTCATGAGACAACAGAAATAGATCATTCATAACAGTACAGTCTGTACCCTTCTCAGACAATACTTGTCCCCTCAGGGTCTGAAGACTTCTCACACGCATCTCAGAGTAATTACCACAAAGGTGGTGATCACTCAGCATATCATTTCTGCACCTGCTGGAGCTGAGTTATATTCCTAGTATTATTATTCCTTCCTCTCCCAACATTCCCCAACGTTTTGAAATCTTTGTCTGCTTTTAATTCTGAATAGCATATGCAGATCGGAACAATCTTATCAATCAGCATAACCAATGATTAAATTGTGTATACACAAATATATACTTAAATGATCATGTTGCACTCACATTGTTGTTTGGAATTCCATCTCCTAAATAGAACCCGTTTCCTGACTTTATATGACATTTCGTCCTGTCTGCCAGAATCAGTGTTCGTCTAGTACTGGTGACATCGGGATATCGCTGTACTCCGATGACTGTATCAGTGCCGCCTTGTGCTCCCACGAGGAGCTTGAACAGTTCATCCACTTCACCAAAACCTTCCACCCCAATCTCAAGTTCACCTGGGCCAGCTCCAACACACCCCTCACAATCCTGCATCTCTCTGTCTTCATTGCAGTCAACCACGTAGAAGGTGATATCCACTTCATCCCACCGACTCCCACAGCTACCTAGAAAACACCTCCTCCCACCCACCTTCCTTCAAAAATTCCATTCCCTATTCCCAATTCCTTCGCCTCGGCCGTATTTGCTCCCAGAATGAGGCATTCCACTCCCATAGATACCAGATGTCCTCTTTTTTCAAGGACCACAACCTTCCCCACGGCAGTGGTTGAGAACACCCTCGAACATGTCTCCCGCATTTTCCACAACTCATCCCTCACACCACGTCCCCGCAATAACCGCTAAAAGAGAATCCCGCTCATCCTCACATACCACTCCACCAACCTCCGGATACAATGTATCATCCTCTAACACTTCCGCCATCTGCCATCCAACCCCACCACTAAAGACATTTTTCACTCCCCACCCTTGTCTGCTTTCCGGAGGGGCCAGTCTCTCAGTGACTCCCTTGTCCACTCCACACTGCCCTCCAACCCCACCACACCCAGCACTTTCCCCTGCGACCGCAGGAAGTGCTACACTTGCCCCCATAGCTACTCCCTCACCCTGATCCCAGGCTCCAAGAAGACTTTTCACATCAAGCAGATGTTCACCTGCACGTCTGCCAATGTGGTATACTGCATCCACTGTCCGCGTTGTGGTCTCCTCTATATCAGGGAAACCATGCAGAGGCTTGTGGACTGCTTTGCAGAACACCTACACTCGGTTTGCAATAAACAACTGCACCTCCCAGTCGCGAACCATTGTAACTCCACCCCACCCACAATTCCACAAATGGCATGTCCTCCATCGGCCTCCTGCAGTGCAATAACGATGTCACCCAAAATTGGAGGTACAACAACTCCCATCCCGCTTGGGAACGCTGTAGCCCAATGGTATCAATGTGGAATTCACAAGCTTCAAAGTCTCCCCCCCCCCTCACTGCACCCCAAAACCAGCCCAGCCCATCCTCACCTCCATAACCTTTTCTTCCTCTCACATATACCTCCTCCCACCTCAAGCCGCACCTCCATTGCCAGCCTCGTAACCTCATCCCGCCCCCTTTAACTGTCCGACCTCCCTGGACTGACCTATCCTCTCCCTACGTCCCCAACTACACTCACCTCTACTGGCTCCATATCCACCCCTTTAATTTATCTGTCTCCTCTCCACCTATCTTCTCCTCTATCCACCTTCGATCCGCCTCCCCCTCTCTCCCCATCTATTTCAGAACCCTCTCTCCCTCCCCCTTTGGTGATGAAGGATCTAGGCCAAAATGTCAGCTTTTGTGCTCCTGAGATGCTGCTTTGCCTGCTGTCTTCATCCAGCTCCACACTTTGTTATCTCGGATTCTCCAGCATCTGTAGTTCCCATTAGCTGTGATTATACTTGTATTGGGTTGAAGTTCAGCAAATCTCCAGTCAATATTGCAAAATCTGGCTCAGCTCATTGAACATCGACAACAGAACAGTAAAGCACAGGAAAAGGACATACAACTCACTATGTCCGAACCAACCATAATGCCATTTTAAACTAATCCCACCGGCCTGTACATGGCGCATAAACCTGTATTTAAGGCCCGTTCATGGGTTGATCCAAATGCCTCGGCAATGTTACCATTGTATCATCTTCTGACACCTAACCTAGCAGGGCATTCCATAAATGATTGTGTGCAGTTGTTTTCAATGTCCATGTGTGTAATTCATGACCTATCAAGGTGAATAGGTCGACACCAAAGTGGAGAGGAGACCAATTTCATTTGTCCCGCTCTGGCAATCTTCTCTCTGCATCTCCTGCTGCAACTGATTTGTGCACCAAATGCATATGTCGCTCACCTACCACATTCCCTATAAACTCTGTCACACCTCTTTTCCAAAAAAAAAGCCTGCATCTTTCTGCCTGAACAATGTGCTCGGCAAACATGGTATTTATTACAGTCAGAAATATCACACTTTGAAATGGACATTGAAGCCTTGATAGTGTTCGACTTGCACTCATTCATTCCTGCAGCACATTATTTTCAGCTTGGGGACCGTACAACTTCTGGACTCAACTTCAAGCTCAATAACTTCAGGGATTGAGCCCTCCTATGTCCTTACCCCAACCCCACACTCAGCCTTGTTATCATAGCCGGTTTTTACTCATAAACCATTGTTAACCATTAGCTGTCCCCATTAATATCTATTCACCCTCCATCCAGGTTACTATCTAGTCCTTGTCAGTCCAACTGTTCTTCTCTCCGTTTGGGGTCTGTGAGGACAACCCATCTTTAAGACATACAAAATGGCCAACAAAGGTTAAACAGAATGAAACAGCCTGCTGCAGCATTTAAGTGAAACATAATGGTACCGTAGAACAAGTTACTCCAACATGAATAGGGGGCCCTACAAGCAACCATTCGAACCAGTTAAAAAAAGGATATCTAAGGATAGACACAAGCTCATTAAAATACGACAAGTGATTGATTCCAGCCTTATTCATGAAAGGATGTGTTCCCATTAGGTTTACAGCGCCAGTTAGAGCGAGGAATGTAGATCTCAGTCCTTGAATGAGTCAGTCTAACTCATTAAGCATCTGTGAAAACAACAGCTGAAGTTATTTTGCATTAATTAGTTGTTTCTTTGAAATTATTCACAATATTATGAAATAGGTTCCAGTGAAAGATTCTTCAGATAATATTAGAGATAGATTTCAACATAAGTACAAATACACGTATAACCAAAGTATAATAGAAGCATTCGGAGGAAAACATTGAAACCAGATGTGACAGTTAATCAGTCTCAGGAAATGGTTCTCTTATCTCTAAAATATGCCTAGTATGCCCTGAATGACATAGATTGTTTTCTATTTATTCATTACAGAGTGCTAACAATAGAAGTAGCTGAATAACTTTAGACGTTATAACTAACTTTCTAACATAAATTATTATGACAAATCTTACAACAGTTAGTTAAAACTGACTGTATTTTTTTACTTATATAATTGATAAAGTGGAAAATATAAGAGGAATACCAGAATTTGATAGACATAGCACATGGAATATAATGAATAACATCGTTCAAGCAGTCCTTAGAGATAAGCAAGCCTGGGACAGACCCGAAAGAGTGTAACCAGTTATTTTGGAATGTAAATTGATAGGATGCATAGAAAGATCCCAAGACCTGGCGATTAAACACCGTGAGATCATAGGAACCTGGGGCTGTCCATTGGAATGCCCATCATTGATCAAGTAGGTAGGAGTGGACATTGGACTGCGTTAAAATGAGGCTTGAAAGTAGTAATGCAGGGCAAATATATAGGCAGAGGAACTGAATAGGTGGTTTGCATCAGTTTTCACAATAGATGACGCCACCAGAAGAGAAGAACTTGAAGAGAGATATGGGGTAAAAGTGAATGCACTGGCCATCGCTAACAAGAAGGGGCTGGGGAAGCTGAAACACTTGAAGGTGATAAATCACCCATACCAGATGGGCTACATCCCAGAGTTCTGAAGGAGACGGCTGAGGAGGCTGTGTTGGTATCGGTGATAATCTTTCAGGAATCACTGGCGTCAGTGAGAGTCGCAGACAATTGGAAAATTAATACAACACTCTTGTTCAAGAAAAGATGAAGGCAGAGGCAGGAAACTATAACCTGAATAACGTGACGTCAGTTGTTGGCAATGTTTTAGAATCCGTTATTAAGAATGACGCTACAGAGTACTTTGAAGTGCATGTAAAATAGTGCAGAGTCAGCACAGCTTCATCAAGGGGTGGTCATGCTTGGCAAACCTACTGGATTTCATTGAGGAAGTAATAAACAACCTAGACAAATGACAGCCAGTGGACATGATCTGTTTAGCTTTTGGGAAGGCATTTGACAAGTTACTGTGCAGCAAGCTGCTATATAAGACAAAGGCATGGTGTTCGTGACAAGATAGAGGATTGGTTGACTGACAGAAGGCAGAGGGTCAGGATAAAAAGGTATTTTACAGGATGGCAGCAGTAACTTGATGAGTTCAGGAGAGGTCAGTGTTGGGACCACAACTATTCATGTTATGCACTAATGATCCAGCAAATGGAACAGAGGGCATTGTTGCAATGTTTGCAGCTAACCCAAAGATAGGTGGAGGGATAGGTAGCGTTGAGGATTTGGCGTGTTGAAAAATGATTTGGCCAGGCTAGCAGAATGCACAAAGGAGTGGTAGATGGAATAAAATGTGGGAAAGTGTGAGTTATGCACTTTAGTAGGAGGAATGAAGGCACAGACCTTTTTTTCAACGTGAGGAAATGCTTTACAAATCTAAAGTGCAAACTGATTTTGGTAGTTTTAGTTCAGGAATTCTCCGATGATTAATATGCAGGTTCATTTGGCAGTTGGAAGTTGCGAGAAGACAAGAGCAGAGAGATACTGTTAAAGCTTTATCAGCACCGGTCAGACTGTATTTGGAATACTGAGAGCAGTTTTGGGCCCTGTATCTTCGGAAGGATGTGCTGGATTTGGACGGGATCCAGACTAAGTTGATATGAATGGTTCCAGGATGAAAGGCATTGTCCTAAAAATAGCAGTTGACGACTTTGGGCTTCTATATGATGGAGCTTAGAAGTATGAGGGCGACAGAAAAAGGATAGAAAGGGAGACAAAAAATGGGAGGAGTGACATTTTTTATTAAAGAAAATATCACGACTATGATTAGATAAATCGTTCCTAAGAACTCATCCCGTGAAAATATATGGGTTGAAATTAGAAATTATAAATAAGAAAGAAACCATCACCAGGATGGGATTGCACACGACACACCATCTGCACCTCCAGTTAGTTGGATGAAAACTGGGGAACATACATGTAGAGAGATTTCAGATATATGTAAGAATAGTAGGGTTGTAATAGAAGGTGGTTTCCATTTTCCAAACATTGACTGGGAGTAGCACAGTGTTAAATGTTTGGATGATGAAGAATTTGTTAAATATGTTAAAGAAAATTTCTTAAACAACACCTAAATGTTACCACTGGAGAAGTAGCAAAACGTGGCCATCTCTTGAGTAATACAGCAAGGCAAGTGACTGAAGTGAGCACTTGGGTCTGTGATCAAGAATCTATCGGTTTTAAAACAGTTATGGGAAACTATAAGCCTTCCAGAGAAATCAGTTTTTAATTGGAGCAAGGGAAATTTTAATGATATGAGTCGAGATTTTCAAAAAAATATTGGGGTAGAATGTTCACAGGGAAGCGCACGTCTGATAATTGAGAGGCCTCCAGGAGTGTGATACCAAGACTTCAGAGCTAGTATGTTATAATATGCTACTGTTAGATTGAAAGGTAAGGCATGATTAGAGAACAATGTGTGAATAAAAGTATTGAGGCTTCAATCGAGAATGAAAAAGGAATCATATTAGATAACGACTTCTGGGATTAAATTAATTTCTTCAACACTGCAAAGCAGGAAACAGACAGTGGGGATAAAATTGTTCTTCTCAGTAGGGCAGCCAGTGACTTGTGGTGTTCCACAAGAGTCGTTTTGGGTCCACAACTTTTCACTTTCCACATTGATGATCTAGATGAAGGAACTGGGGACATTCTGCCGAAATTTGTGAATGCTGCAAAAATAGGAGGAGGGACAGGCAGCCTTGTGAAGGTGGGGAGGCTGCAGAAGGATTCAATCAGGTTAGGAGAGTGGGCAAAGATGTGGCAGATGAAATACAACTGGTTATGTGTGACGTCATGCATTTTGGTAGGAAGAATGGAGGTATAGTTTTTTTTTTGAATATAGAAACATTTCAGAAATCTGAAGTGCAAAGGGCATTGTAAATCTATGGTCCGGGATTCTCTTCAGGTTAATTTGCAGGTTCAGTGGGTGGTTAGGAAGCCAAAGACACTATTAGCATTTGTTTTGCGGGGACTCGGATATAAAATCAGGGATGCACTTCTGAGGGTCGAAAAGGCTCTGGTCAGGCCACATTTAGAACACTCCAAGTAATCTTGGGCTCCATATCTCACTAAGGATATATTGACCCTTAAGGGGGTCCACAGGTCGTTGACGAGAATGATCCCAGGATTGAAAGGCTTAACATATGAGGAATATTTGAGGACTTTGGGCCCACACTTAACGAGATTTACGAGGATAAGAGGGGATCTAATTGAAACTTACACTGTAGCGTCTTCATGATCAGGTTGACAGTCCATATTTTTATTCTTCAAATTCAAACTCCACCAGCTGCTATGTCCCAGTCCCCGCAGAGTACTAGTCTAATTTCTAACCACTGCACTGCCATATCCCTGCTGCATTGCTCCATCACAGAAAATAACTGTTGAGATCATCCCAGAGTGAGAGAAAACTGGAGAAGGCCATTCAGGCAATCACGCTGGTGTTGGTTACTGGCAAGAAACGGATTGAGTGAAAGGGAAAAGTATTGGCTGGTGTATGTTTGCAACTTTTATAGTGTACATCCATGTTGGAATAAATGTGATTTATTGCCGATTTAAGACTTTTCTGGGTGCGAGAAGCTGGTGCAGAGACAATGTGAACAAAACTAGTCACTACTACTAATGACATAAATAGCACTTTGTCAAAGTAAGTAACAAAGGGTAGCTCTGATCCATCAATCACTGTGTTACAGGCCCAGTACAATCCCGTTGCATCTCTGTCCAGTCATCTGCCCCAAAGCCCAGAAGTGAAATACATGTTTGCTTCCGACCTGCTTTGGAACAGGAGCCGAAATGCTGGCAGCACCCCCTCCCCAACTACATAATTCCATGCGTCAACCACCTAGAATGTGTCAGATAGAAAAAACCCACACACACAAACAGCAATGCATCACGAACACATACAATGTCAGACAAAGGGAACAAGGAGACCAACAACTCACTGAGAAGTACAGGTTCATCAACTCTCTGAACCTTCAGTAAATGCTATTCCAACAGTTATATTCCTCAATCTGAAGAGTTTTGAAGAAGGACCTCTGAAACAAAAAACGTTTAATCTGCATTCCCTGCATAGATGCTGCCAGACATAGATTGCTATCTCCGGCAATTTCTATTTTTGTTACATTCATCATTCTTCGTTTTCTGTGGACGGTAACATTCCCTGAATCCTGTACAATGATATTCAATTTCATCTGAACACTATCATTCACCACCCTCTCTTTATCACCCTATTCTTGCCCTTCTGGCTTCCAAAATCACACTTCACAACGTGTGGATGTTTTGTGTTCCTCTCCTTATGGCATCAAATAGATGAAAATTCATCTAGCTCTGACGAAAAGGTCGTGGATATGAAAAAGAAATCCTGTTTTATAAGACTCAATCAAACATACAAAAAATGAATTTAACAGGCAGAGGCAGTCCGCCAGCGAACGTGGAAGCAATGGCTAATATGATTGATAATTAAGACATTTCCCTGGTAAAGATCATGATTCAACAAGAGAAGCTGGTCTTTTAACACTTTCTGTTACGACCAACATTACGGTATGATATTTCCCACAGGGTGATACCCCAATAATCCCTGCTCCATGTCAATAAAAATCGCTCCCAGGAAGGTTGGACCTCACAGGCTTGGCATTTCACGCGCTGAAGTATCATCATAGAAGGAATGTGCAATCACCGATTGAACCACTGGAGCCACAGAGAAGCTTGCCTCGCTCATTTCCATCCTCCTTTCCATTGGTCATGTTGTTATGGTTTGGCGCTTTCTCCACCGTGACCTGGGTTTTCATTCCAAATGGAATGACTCCAATTTGCTGCTGTGAGAATGGCCACAGTGGACAGGGCTTCTTGAGAAATATAAATTAGTTTGGTCGGTGTTTGTGGGATGAGACTGACAGTTAGTCTTCCAGCTGATAACGTCTCTATCCAATTGGAATAATCCGAAATGTCTCAGGTGGTAGGCGAGTGCAAAGGGAGGAGAGTGAAGTGGCAATGATTAGCTGTCAGGCATGAGAGAAAAAACGACTGAAGAAATGATGAGACAAGGCTAAATGTGGGTGTAAATGTGACAAAATTTGTTTCGATAGTTTATTCTGACTCATTTCTCACTTGGAATGAACGTATCACTGCTGTTTCACAGGAGTATGGTATTTTCTTGGATTTTAAGGATTTTATAATTCTTCTGAAATTCAAAAAGTAATGGCGTGGATTCAATTCAGATCAGGAAATTTCTCATCCTCCACCTTCCCCCCACGAGATCTTGATCATATTGCATAACAACAGTTTTCCAACGATGTTGAGGTTACAGAGCATTAAAGTGATGGATTGCTAATCCATTGTGCTCTTCGAACATTGGTTTGATTCTCACTCTCATCGTTTCTTTAGGCGATTGTTGCTGTTATCGTCTTTCTTCGTGTCTCACACATTTGTAAAAATTGAAGTTGAAATCCCATTCTTGTGAGTGTATCGCAGCAGAGGCCCTCGCATCGTCGACATGACAGTGAAGTCTAAATCAAGAATTAGAACCTATTGTTTTAATACTATTATATTGCAAATTAAATTAATTAAATTTGCAATATTTAAAATGAACACCATTCTCCCTCCCATCATTCCTTCCATGGAGAATGTCATTTGTCAGCTCTAGGTTACAGTGCATTTATTTTTCATCAGCCAATGCAGCTAGTTATTGATCTGTCTGATCAGGTGAATTGACTTTCCTCACACTTTTTTCAATCCCTCACAATTTTAGATTTATCAATCAATGAGACAATAGGCCAAATGATGTAGGAGCAGAAATAAGCCATTCGGTTTTCCGGGTCAACTCAACTGTTCAATGGCATCATGGCTGATCTGATAATCTTTAACTCCATTCTCCTGCCTAAGGTGGATCACCCTTGACTGTCTTAGTGGTTAATCATCTCTCCTCCACTGTTTGAAAATACCCAGTAACCCAACAGTAGCAGCCGTCTGTGGGAAAGAATTTCAGAGATTAATGAGCCCTGAACAACAAAATTCCTCTTCATTTGAGAATTAAATGGGCAACACTTTATGCTGGGATTATATCCTTTCGCTCTCGATTCTCACACTAAGGCAAACTACCTGCCCATATCTATCCTGTAGAGATCGCTCAGAAAGTTTATAACGGGCAATATGTGATTGTAAATCTCCCCACTCACCACGCCTCCTTTGTTCAAAGGAGGACAATCCGAGAACAACCAAGCATTCCACAAAGTGCCAAGCACTCCGGGCCTGCAGTGTACTTTAATGTTTTTTACGGGAGGTTGGAGTAGATTCTGTGAAACAAAGGGTTTGAAGAGTATCAGGTATATGCAGGCAGAGGGATTTCGGGTCAGACTGGACTGTTAATCCAGAGACCCAGCTGATGTTCTGAGAATGTGCTGAAAGGACTCAAATGAGGGATCAATTCAAATTCCATAAGGCATGCTCATGAAGGCCCCGTGAAATGCCGACGTTGTGAAACCAAGCATCTCCCACAGCAACTTTTATTTGCATAGACCAGTGATTCTTGGAGAATCAGGCTCAGAAAAATGACAGATATCATTACAAAAGGCCAGTTTCTGTATTATGCAGCTCATTGGTTTGCTGCATTTGGGATTTTGAAATTGTCCGCTCTGTAAACAAATTTGCATCATTAATATCTGTCGAGAAGAGAACTGGTCCCAAGAATGACTTCTGGGAACAGCAAAGTCTACTCCTCTCGAGTCCGAAAAACAATTCCTCACAGGCAATGTTAAATTTTTCATTCTGTCGGCCTTAATTCTTCATAGAATTCGATTCACAAGGTCTTGTCACTGGGTATTTTTTTTATTTGTCTTCAGCTCATGCGAGCAATGTGTCACAGTGGGAGTGAACCAGAGGTTATACCCTATTCTGCAAACCGTTCTCTGCTGTTTAGAATTTCACAAACGCCAGGGAGAGGTAGCTGCTGCTCTGTCTAATTTGCTTAACTGATATGAGGTCTTGATGTGATTACAGGTCATTTTTCATATGCATGGGACGAGGTGGCTGAGTGGTTAAGGCGATGGAATGCTGATTCATTGTGTTCTGCACGCATGAGTTGGAATCCCACTCTTGTCGCTATTTCCAGCAGCTTCCGCGGTTGACATTCGAAGTTATATCACAAAGTTATATAAATTGGAGCTGGAATCCAATTCTTGTCAGTTTGCCTCACCAGAGATTATTGACCTGTCGACTTTAAGGTAAAGTTGAAATAACGAGTTTCAAACTATGGTCTAACTGTTTTTGGAAATGTAGGTTGATTAGGTTAATGAAAAGGAACACAGTTTTCAGCTCCATCACTCCTTCCAACTTGTATTATTATGAACTTACATTGAATGAAAGAGAAACAAGGAAGACAAACAATGAAAGATCGGAAGCACGGGTTTATGCAATGGGATCGTTGATGAGTATTTTAAACTAACACTCGGCACACGGTTCTGACTAACATCCCTTCTAAGCCGATGGCATGACAGATTGCTTGATGAAAGACATGAGCGCAAGGGGCCAAGGGCAATTGTGAAAGATTCTGATCAGAGGCTCACAGGGTAGCTCTTGTTGCAATGGACGACGTAGTGGATCGCTAAAACATTTCAATTTGAAGATCATGTGAGCTCAGGTCCCACCAGAATCAAATTTTATTTCAGGTTCCGAATAAATCAATGATGTTTTGTGGAAACTGCTTCATCTTCACTTCCTGTCATCCGGGATTCCCGTCCCTGCTGCTGACCAGTGAACAGTCATGACCATCTCAGGCAAGTTTTCAGAGAATAGTTCAAGCAGAAATGACTGCTCAACTGACAAACCTGCATAGTTGATGGAAAACACCTATATAACATTGCAGATATACACAGGATTTGTACTTGAATATATTTAGAAATCTATAAATTTCTGATTCTCAATGTGGGTTTTGAGGATGAGGTAGGAAATAATTGAAGTTTGAGATCAGGCATGATGTTAAGGAATGGTGAGACA
Source organism: Stegostoma tigrinum (assembly GCF_030684315.1). Classification (NCBI taxonomy): domain Eukaryota; kingdom Metazoa; phylum Chordata; class Chondrichthyes; order Orectolobiformes; family Stegostomatidae; genus Stegostoma; species Stegostoma tigrinum. The sequence continues at coordinate 355,132 of NW_026728822.1, forward strand.
GTGAACTTAGGTTGAATGGCCTCTTCAGGTTTCTATGTTCCCATCTTACGGTGTTGTTTCAGACAGAAAATTGCCAACAATAGCATGGAACATAGAATAACAGGTCTGTGCCGATGGCCATTCTGAACTGAACTGAACTGAACTAAAATAAAACAGGTTCTCAGGAAGGTTCACTGGGCCTGAAACATTAACTCTGATTTCTAATCATAGATGCTCCCAGCCTGATGAGCTTTTCTAGAAATTTCTGTTTTTAATTTCGGAATAAGGCACATTCATTTTAACGCAGATATTGTTAAGACATTAAACATTTTTGTTTTAATACGCAGGCACATAGAAACATATGTTTAAATCAAGTAGGCCCATTTGTTGCGAAGGAAACGGCTCTGTGTATGACAGCAGCAATGACGCATTGACATGGAGCAGGAAATGTGGCGGAAACATATAGTTCGGAGAAAGTTCAAGGAGGCCTCACATCTTCCAGTTTGGGGGTCAAATAACATTATTGTGGATTCAACTCAGAGAGGGAAAAATAACGTAACCTCCCTGTTTAGCAACGGCCTATTGCTCCCTCTCTCTTTCCTTCTTCCTCATCACAGCAATGTATGAGAGATAAACACTGGTCAGCCATCTTTACCACTCGTGGAGGATTCCTGACTAGGATTCATTAGAATCTCCCACTGCCTGAAGTAAAGGGAATTCAGCCAAATCTAACTGTTCTAGGAAGTAATCCCATTTTCAACAACTCGTGCGAACAGAGCATATTGGAAGCAGAATAACATTTGGGGCAATCTCACATTTTCCCTTTTATCATGAGATCAACTATTATTTGGACAAAATTATTTCAAATTAACATTTAAGTTTGTCATCAAATGTACATACGATTGGATATATGTGTGTATTATTACTTTTAGTAAGAGAAAATATCAATGTACTTATCCATGTAATTTCAAATGACCACAAATGGGGCTGAAGTTTGAGATGGTAAAACTATTATACCCCCTTAATAAACTCATTCTGATTTCTATCCACAGAGGGAGGTACACGGACACATCTCCAAGAATGACGGACGTCTCAGGATTTTACCCACTCCATGTGCCTCATACCCGCTCTCCATCCCCACACACAAGTTTATCTGATAGAAGGCAGCTTTAGGTGGAACACAAGCAACTTGCCCAGACAACAAGAATTGTTCCCGTGAGCTGGGATATGAAATGGACAGTTGAGCTGAAATAGTCCCACAATCTGCTTACGTTCAACACAATTCACTGGCCCAACCACTGCAGTTCCTAGGAATCTGACAGGACAGCGCCCAGCAGACATCCCTCATGAAAGACAATTGACATAATGTGTTACAACAGGGAATGGCCAAAAACCTCCAGTAATTAAATTACAATGCAAGCCCCGATCGGTTATGACAGGAGCAGAGGTTTCGTCTCATAATTACTCCCTAAACACACAGGAAGATCGCCATTCCCCTCATAAACTATGAAGAGTCTTTGATAGAAAGAGCATCCTTGATCTCAACTTGACAAATCACAAGAATCAATTTATTTATTTAACCCAACGATGAACAAATTAACAAAATTACCAACAAACTGACAATTCACAGATGGCTAACAACTCCCTAAATGGCTTAAATTCTACTGGAATGCTGTTTAAATAAAAACAAGTCCCACTAATATAAACTCAATTAATAAAAAACAATAAATTATAACGTAATCTCCCCAAATTCACACAGAATGTCTTCTGGAACATTCTGTTATCTCCGTTCTCTCCACAAATGCCGTTCCTCCATTAATTATGCGGTCAGGAATGTTTTATCTCTATATTTTCTTCAATGAGGACTTTGAGCTAAAATGCTGTGGTACTTTTGATGAATATGATGTCCTTTCTCTGATAGCTGAATAGTGCTAACCAAGAGAAGATTTGTAGCTCAGGTTGAGGTTGTGGATGTGAGTTTGCTCGCTGAGCTGGAAGGTTAGTTTTCAGACGTTTCGTCACCATTCTAGGTAACATCATCAGTGAACCTCCGACGAAGCGCTGGTGTTATGTCCCAATTTCTATTTATCTGATTAGGTTTCCTTGGGTTGGTGATGTCATTTCCTGTTCTTTTTCTCAGGGGATGGTAGATTGGCTCCAAATCAACAAACACATTGATTTGGAGCCAATCTACCATCCCCTGAGAAAAAGAACAGGAAATGACATCACCAACCCAAGGAAACCTAACCAGATAAATAGAAAGTGGGACATAACACCAGCGCTTCGTCGGAGGCTCACTGATGATGTTACCCAGAATGGTGACGAAACGTCTGAAAACTAACCTTCCAGCTCAGCGAGCAAACTCACATCCAGTGCTAACTCTGGCAGATGACAGTCGGCTCCTTCTGCTTTTCCAAATACCCTTGTCGTCCATCCCCATTATGACATCATCACATTCTTACCATGTGATTAGTTACAGATTGTAAACACCATCAGATTTAAATCTACTTGGCTTCCTCTATCTAGGGGCTTCGTTTACATCAATTGGCCATAATCAAACAAGACGCATATTTTGGCCATCACCATTAAGGCTTTAGTATATTTGTTTCACGTTTTGAGGTTCCCTGTGCTGGCAACGTCAGCTACTGCTCACTAACAGACTGTTTGTTTTCAACTTTCTAAGTGCAGACAAAGCAGAAATCTCAAAGGAACCACACATTTTACCTTCCTGCCTTCTATTTTACAACTACTCTGCCCAAGTTCATAACATTAGGCAAACTCTAAATACTTTCATGTTGCATGTCTTTCTGCTTCTGTCCCTGTCTCAACTCAAGCTCCCAGCTCAATGAGTTGCTTGGTATGAATGCAGGCAGATCATGAAGGCAACCTTTACCTGGAAAGCAGGGCTAGGGATTGTCAGACAAGGCATTGAGAAGCAATGAGTTTGCGTACGGTTGGTTTTAGAGACACCAGTATTGCATTTTTTAAATTCTCCCAGATACTGATTCCAGGAATACGCACAATGCCAGCTACCCCCAATCTTAATGGATGATGTGCCTGACAGGAATCTATTTTGCAGACATTGTCCTGTCATTCACAAAAATTGAGATTTCCAGCATGGAAGAAAGACCCTTCATGTCTGCAGCAGTTGAACTCTAGACCCTGAATATTCCAGTCTCATTTCTCAGCATTTAACTCACAACGCCAAGTGTACATCTGAACATGTCTTAACTCCAATATTGTTCCACTCTGACAGGCCGTGAGTTGCATATTCACACTATTGGCGATCCGGGTGAAATACTTTGTCCCACCCTTCCTGTGATTCCTGTTGCAAACAAGGAGGCAGGAAGCAAACTGCCTTCCGATTTGCCCTCAGCGCTCAACCACAGTCAGCAGGATTGGAAACAGCCCAGGGGCACCCGAACGGGTTTCAAACTCCATCTCCTTCACCACTCGGCGATGACTGCAGCAGCACATGACCCACTCATCTTTCCAGGTCTCTCTCCCTGTGGGGTGAGGTAGAGTGACTCATTACTGGGTTTATTTGAATCCAATCACTTGACAGATTTTGAAAGGGTTAACTTCAGCACATGGTGGGTCTGGCTGTTTCATCCCAACAGGTGGAATACTCATTTGTTTAAAAATAAAAACATAAATTGCCAGAAAAGAAAACTCAGCAGATCTGGCAGCATTTGTGGGCACAGATTCAGGGTTAACATTTCAGGACTTCTTCAGAACTGTTTTCCCCCGACAGCTACTGCCAAACCTGATGAGTTTATTCAGCAGTTGCTGTTCTTGTTTCAGATTCTCAACATCCACAGCTGTTTATGATAGCCATCATAACAACATCAAAACGCCATTGTGGTTACTCACTGGATAAGATTTCTGTTTGGGAAGCATTTTCCTGAGCGTATTAAAAAACCCAGAACTGTATTGCAAAAACAGAACTGGTAGAGTGAGAACAGTGCTTGCTCCTGCCTTTGTGGCCTCGAACCACCAACCTTACGCTTATAAGCTACAAACGCTGACCAGTTGCACCACAGAAGCCGGCAGATAGCTGATTTGCATGATCCCTTAAAACACAATTTTATTTAATTGCTCTGAACAAAACAGCAAGGAAGGAACTCCTTCAGGTCGCTCTCCAGAGGCTACAGTCTTTCCCACTGAAAGCGTCGACTTTTCTTGGCCCCTGCCCAGTGCTCTTTCTTCACATTGAGGTCAGAGTCTTCCATAGGTTCTGACGGGATGACAGGTTCCCGTTCCTGATGAGCATGAGTGAACTTGTTGGTGATTTAATGACAAGTCAGCAGCTTTTATGGTCACTATTTCCCTGTGCCAGCCTCATAAATTCAAAAGCTACCTTTCTTTTTGTGTGTTATCTTATGCTCCTTTCCTTTGTTTCTGGTCAATTCGGCATTGCTTTGGAATTTGAGGATGTGCACTCGAGAGACAGGATTTGACAGATTTGCTGAATTTAATGTAAGTTGAATATCATCAGATTTTGATTATGGAAGGTGGATGTGTCATTCATAGTGAAGAGAAACCATGTACAGGTTTTGTGTGAGAAAGAGACTTCATGCAGTCTTCTAAAATTTGAAATGAAAGCAATGCCACACTGACAAGGAAGAGTGGATCTGTGGGGACTGTGGGAGGAGTTTCAATTACCATCCAAGCTGCAAACACATCGGCGCAATCACACTTGGAGGAAACTGTTTACTTGCTTCGTGTGTGAGAAGGCATTCACAGTGGTTTCACACTGGAAAGGGTCTGTTTCCCTGTTGTCAGTCTGGCAAGGGATTCATTCAGTCACAACACTTGCTGGCACAACAGCGAGTCCACACTGGGGAGAGACAACTCACCTGCTCCGAGTGTGGGAAGGATTTCTCCCGGTCATCCAGCCTATTGAAACACCAACAGGCTCACTCTGAAGAGACACATTTTAAATGTGCAGATTGTGGGAAGTGCTATGAAAGCTCAAGTGGACTGATGTACTATCAACTTGCTCACACTGAAGGGAGACCGGTCATGTGCTCTCACTGTGGGGCTGGACTCAGGACATCATCAACCCTCACTGTACATCAGCAAATACACAGTGGGGAGAGGTCATTTACCTGCTCTGTGTGGGAAAAAAAATCAAAAAAATCATTCAGTCATCTAGCTTGACGAAACACCAGTGAGTTCACAAGGAACCAAAGTAATTGGAATTTTCTTTTGCTTCTTCATGGAATCTTGGCATCAGAAGCTCAGGAAGCTTTTATCATCCGTTCTAACTATTCAGAGCATTGTTAAGAATCAAGCTAATTCTCGTAGCATGGATTCACATGGAGGTCAGAATAACAATGGCTCCTATACCCAATGGCACTGAGTTGATTTTCTGGTCTCTTATCCTGTTTCTTAAAGAATAGTGAACAAATAGTTGCTGTTGATTTAAAAATGAAAGACTGAAATGGGTTTTATTCTGATTCAGCATGCCCTGCTGTTTTCTCAGCTGTTATTGCCAACCTCATGGCCCTCACACCATCACCTGATCCGGAGAATGTTACAGGAAAGAGGGAATGGTCAACTGTATCTGGTCACTCAAAGGGTCATTGGAGCCAAAAGGTTCGCTCTGATTTCTTTCACAGATGCTGCCGGGCCTGCTGAATTTTTCCAGCAATTTATGTTTTTGTTTCCAATTTCCCTGCATTTGCAGTTTTTCCTTTGTTTTTCAATATTCACCTTGTCTGTTTCAAAGAAGCCTCATTGATTGGTTTGGTAGGTTTTGGAAATTGAAAGTTAGGCCACGGATCAGGCAATGATCTCACTGAATGACAGAACAGGCTTGATGGGCTGAATGGTCCATTCTTGTTCCTGTAAAAAGTTTTCCATCTGCCACTTGTGGCAATATTTCCCCTCACTACTCTTTTCCCATCAGGGTGTCACTCTCATGAAAGAATGTTTCTCTCCTGCAGAAATCCACCAAAGATCCTCAGACAGCACCTTCCAAACACATGACCACTTCTATCTGGAAGAACAAGGGCAGCCTAGAAATGGGAAGATCACCACCTCCACTTTCCCCTCCAAGTCACTCGCCATCCTGACTTGGAAATGTATCACCGTTCCTTCACTGTCACTGGGTCAAAACCCTGGAATTCCCTCCATAATAGCATTGTGGGTCAACACACAGCAGGACGACTGCAACGATTCTGGAAGGCAGCTCACTACGACCTTCTCAACAGCAACTACAGATGATCAAGAAATGCTGGCCTAGCCAGGGACACCCACATCCCACACATTAATTAAAATAAAAACGTGTGAACAGTCGCAACAGAAGGATCCTGGAATCTCACTCTCCTGGAACAAAAACAAAGTTTCTGGAAAAGTCAGCAGGTCTGGAAGCATCTGTGACCCTCCCTCACTGCTGTGGGATCACAATAAACAACTGCACCTCCCAGTCGCGAGCCATTTCAACTCCCCCTCCCATTCCCGAGGCGACATGCCCATCCTGGGCCTCCTGCAGTGCCACAACGATGCCACCCGAGGTGGCAGGATCAGCAACTGATATTCCAATTCGGAACCCTGCAGCCCAATGGTATCAATGTAGACTTCACCAGTTTCAAAATCTCCCCTCCCCTTACTGCATCCAAAAACCAGCCCAGCTCATCGCCTCCTCGCTAACCTGTTCTTCCTCTCACCTATCCCCTCGCCCCACCTCAAGCCACATCCCCGTTTCCTTCCTACTAAACTCATCCCGGCCTCTTGACCTGTCCATCCTCCCCGGACTGACCTATTCCCTCCCTACGTCCCCACCTGCACTCACATGTACTGACTCCATCCCCGCCCCTTTAACTTGTCTGTCTCCTCTCCACCGATCTTCTCCTCTATCCATCTTCGATCCGGCTCCCCCTCTCTCCCTATATATTTCAGAATCCACTTCCCCTCCCCCATTTCTGATGAAGTATCTAGGCCGGAAACGTCAGCTTTTGTGCTCCTAAGATGCTGCTTGGCCTGCTGTGTTCATCCAGCTCGACACGTTGCGATTTCTTACTTCAGCAGCTTTTGGGGATCATTTCCTTCGGAATGTGCAGTCCCAGGCTCAAAGAGCATCAGCCTCACTGGAAGCAAAGTGGTGAGAGTGTCCAGTCCAGCAGAAAGAAACCCTCTGACCCTCCCACTTTGCTAACTCTCAGAATGACCATGGCTCATTCTTGGATGTGATTTTCCTTCGTTTTCAAATCAATTCATAGGGTATAGTATCAATGTCAGGGTCAGCACTTATTGCCCATCCCAGTTGTCCTCCTTGAGAAGATAGTGGCTTCTGGGACTGCAGTCTTTGAGGTGTCGGGTCACCCACAATGTTGTTTGGGAGAAGTTCCTGGATTTTAAATTATTGAGAGGAAAGAAACAGCCACAAAAGAAGATGATGATATTCAAGTCCAAGTTATTTCAGTGACTCCATGAGATCTTCACGTGATGGTCATTTTGAGATTTCTCTCTGCAAATCTTCCCTTTCTAACATCCTGTTAATGAGAATGGTGTGCAGTATGGAGAAGAGCATGCAGGTGCTAACTGTCCCATGTAACTGCTTCACTTGTTTTTCTAGACAGTCGATGCTGTGTGTTTGAAATGTGCTGTCTCGCAGCACATATAATGCGGATTAACAGCAGATCGAACTCCAATGATCATTTGTGAACTTTAGAACATAGAACATAGAACATAGAACAGTATAGCACAGAACAGGCCCTTCAGCCCACGATGTTGTGCCGACCATTGATCCTCATGTATGCACCCTCAAATTTCTGTGACCATATGCATGTCCAGCAGTCTCTTAAATGACCCCAATGACCTTGCTTCCACAACTGCTGCTGGCAACGCATTTCATGCTCTCACAACTCTCTGTGTAAAGAACCCGCCTCTGACATCCCCTCTTGACTTTCCTCCAACCAGCTTAAAACTATGACTCCTCGCGTTAGCCATTTCTACCCTGGGAAATAGTCTCTGGCTATCAACTCTATCTTTCATTATCTTGTATACCTCAATTAGGTCCCCTCTCCTCCTCCTTTTCTCCAATGAAAAAAGTCCCAGCTCAGTCAACCTCTCTTCATAAGATAAGCCCTCCAGTCCAGGTAGCATCCTGGTAAACCTCCTCCAAACCCTCTCCAAAGCATCTACATCTTTCCTATAATAGGGCGACCAGAACTGGATGCAGTATTCCAAGTGCGGTCTAACCAAAGTTTGAGAGAACTGCAACAAGATCTCATGACTCTTAAACTCAATGCCCCTGTTAATGAAAGCCAAAACACCATATGCTTTCTTAACAACCCTGTCCACTTGGGTGGCCATTTTAAGGGATCTATGTATCTGCACACCAAGATCCCTCTGTTCCTCCACACTGCCAAGAATCCTATCCTTAATCCTGTACTCAGCTTTCAAACTCGACCTTCCAAAATGCATCACCTCGCATTTATCCAGGTTGAACTCCATCTGCCACCTCTCAGCCCATCTCTGCATCCTGTCAATGTCCCACTGCAGCCTATAACAGCCCTCTATACTGTCAACGACACCTCCAACCTTTGTGTCGTCTGCAAACTTGCTAACCCATCCTTCAATCCTCTCATCCAAGTCATTAATAAAAATTACAAACAGTAGAGGCCCAAGGACAGAGCCCTGTGGAACATCACTCACCATTGACTTCCAGGCTGAATATTTTCCTTCTACTACCACTCGCTGCCTTCTGTTGGCCAGCCAATTCTGTATCCAGACAGCTAAGTTCCCCTGTGTCCCATTCCTCCTGACCTTCTGAATGAGCCTACCATGGGGAACCTTATCAAATGCCTTACTGAAGTCCATATACACCACATCCACAGCTCGACCCTCATCAACTTTTCTAGTCACATCCTCAAAGAACTCGATAAGGTTTGTGAGGCATGACCTGCCCCTCACAACGCTTTGTTGACTGCATTTGATCAAGACATGCTCTTCCAGATGGTCTTAAATCCTATCCCTCAGAATCCTTTCTAACAGCTTGCAGACGACAGACGTGAGACTTACTGGTCTGTAATTGCCGGGGATTTCCCTATTTCCTTTCTTGAAGAGAGGAATTACATTTGCCTCTCTCCAGTCCTTTGGGCTGTGCGAGGAAACTCACGCAGACACAGGGGAGAATGTGCAAACTCAACACAGACAGTCGCCAGAGGATGGAATTGAACATGGGTTCCTGGTGCTGTGAGGCTGCAGTGCTAACCAATGAGCACCGTGCTGCCCCATATGGTTTAAATAAATAAAAAAATGATGCAGCCTCTAACATAATAGGAAACAAATTAAGAACTTTAAAACAGCACAAAGAGGCCCACCATTTCAAAAAAGCAAACCTCTTATTTGGTTCACAGCCAACCACAATCAAATGATCATTTTTGTTGGCTTTGCCAAAAACTTCATCTTTTACGGTTTTGCCATTGTTCTGCTCAGTTCCTGGATAAAGTTCTTTCTCTGTACTCGCAAAGCTCAATTCTCCTATTGCACTTGCATTTCCAGTCACAGACATTTTTTTGATGCTTGCGCTTTCCATCATGAGTTGTGCAGAGTCCATCTTGGGTGCATTCAGCTGCACATCATTGTCCATATCCAGGGTAATCATATCCTCCACTTGCAACTCAGCTAAGGTATGATCCGCATCCTCGTAGGTGTCTGTGATGATCATGTATTGTGCCAATAGCTGGAGGTCTTCAGAGGGAGCCGCCACAGGAACTGATCTATGAGCTTTTCCTGAACCATCTGCTGTGGTTCTTATACTTTGACAGACGGGATGACTGAATAAATCCTTTCCCTCTCTCAGAACTTATGAATGACCTGTCCCCTGTATGGGCTCACTGGTGTACCTGTAGGCCAGATGAATCTCTGAGCTGCTTCCCACACTTGGAGCATTTGAATGGCTTCTCTCCTGTGTGGATGTGCTGGAGTCTAACTGGGGCAGATGACTGAGTGAATTCTTTTCCACAACCCGAGCATGTGAATGGTCTCTCCCCGGTGTGAACTCGTTGATGCATGTGCAATTTTGTTAACTGAGTGAATACTTTATTATACTCCTAACAAGGAGATGGCCTCTTCCCTTTGGGAACTCACTGGTGTTTTATCAGGTTGAATTATTTGCGAATGTATTGCCACTGGAGGAGGTGATGGCCTGTGGTATGAGACTGTTAACCCAGAGACACAGATAAACACTCTGGGACCCAGGTTCAAATCCCACCCAGCAGATGGTGGAATTTTAATTCAATACATATCTGGAATTAAGAATCTAATGATGACTGTGACTCCATTGTCAATTGTTGGAAAAACCCATCTGGCTCACTAATGTCCTTTAGGGAAGGAAACTGCCATCCTTACCTGGTTTGCAACACATATCAGTCCAGACCTGCAGCAATGTGGTTGATTTTGAACTGCCCTCTGGGCAATTAGAGATGGGAAATAAATGCTGACTAACCAACGATGCCCTCACCCTATGGATGAATAAAAAAAATCATTCAAAGCAGGTGAATGGCCTTTCTGCCAGTGGCAGCACATTGGTGTTTCCACAGAGCAGATGAATCAAGAAATACCTTCCCACATTCAGAGCAGGTGAATTGTGCTTGCCTCAGTGACTCATTGATGAAACTCCAGCACCGACAAGGAGTGGAATTCTCGCTCACAATCCTCACATTTCCACCGTTTCTACATATTATAGAAGATCTTGCGTCTCTGTAAGTTCCTACTGTGAATGGTGTAATGTTTCTTTCAGCTGTGAGACTCGATGAAGGTAGTGAAGGTATATCAGTTGGGTTTAAGTGACTCATTACTTTTCCAGACAAACTGTTGTTTCAAACCTTTTGAAACATATAGACATTTCTTGATCTATGGTTTCAAGCCAATGATATTCAAGTGCAGCTTATTTCAGTGGACCTGTTAGATTTTTACGTGATGTTTTGTTTTGAGATTTCTATCTGAAAATCTTCCCTTTCTAGCATCCTGCAAAACGATTATTATTATTAATATTAATATGATGATGATTATTGTTGTTGTTGTTATTATTATTATTATTAGATTAGAAGTTAAGGTTAAAATGACAAAACAATTAAATCTGATTGACCATCAGTTCTTGTCTGTGCAGATTCTGCATCCACCCTAGGTTCGCTTTCTTTCCTTTGAGTTGATGCAAGTATATAATTTCACACCAGAATTTTTTAAAAAAGGATAAATTGTTTTCTCACAGATATTGGAGAGAGGACGAAGTTTCAGTTTGGGTGAAGCTCAGCCTTCATTCAAAGAGAGAGGAGGAACCACGTTGCTGGGCAGCTCTGAGCAGCTTCAGAAGTTGATTGTCCCACGTTCGCATTTCGACAACAGGGGAGCTCTGATTGGCTGGAGGTCCAGTGTGCTTCCGTTCCTCCAGATTTTCCCATTGGTCACATGACTGAATTATGACAGATCTGCCCACAATGGGTTTGGTGGTGTTTCGTCCAATCATTGCTGCTTCTAAAGATCTTCTCCCATTTAAATGGTCTCTCATCAGTGTGATTAAGCCCATGTCTGCTGTAATTGGAGGGCCGAGTGAATCTCTTCCCAAACGTTGAGCAACGTTTTCTCCTCAGTTTGAATAGCTGGTGTTCACTGAGTATCAGATGTCCGAGTGAATCCCCTTCCCACACTCAGTGCAGGTGTACGGTCTCTCTCTAATGTGGCCATGCTGGTGTATCAGAAGCTGTGCTGATTTAATAAATCCCTTCCCAAACACTGAGCAGGCGAATGGTCTCTCTCCAGTGTGACAGGCCTGTCATAAGTGAGGTGGGAAGAACAGCTGAATCCCTTCCCACATACGGAGCAGGTGAATGGCTTCTCCCCACGATGAACACATCGATGTTTAGTGAGGCTGGTTAACTGACTAAACTGACTGATGTTCTTCCCACACTGAGAGCAGAAGAACGGTCTCTCTCCAGTCTGATACGGCTTATGTGTCCTTAGGCTGGATGATGATGTGAATCCCCTCCCACACACAGGGCAGGTAAAAGATCTTTCTCTAGTGTGACCTGATTATTTGACATTAGACTGGATGAAGAAGTGAATCCCCTCCTACACGCACAACAGGTATCAGTCTCCGTCAAGTATGAACTCGACATTAGGCTGCACCATGAATTCTATCACTTCCCAGACACAGAGCAGATGAAGCTTCCTTCCCTGCGAAGTCTTTTGAGTGACATTAGGCTGGGTGTCCAAGTGAATTCCTTCCCACATGTGGAACAGCTGAACGAATTCTCCCCCGTGTGATCAGGTCGATATTGAATTAGACCTTTCGAGCTCCTAAAGCTTTTCCCACAGTCAGTGCATTTAAAAGGTCTCTTGTCAGTGTGAACCCACTGGTGTGACATGAGGCTGGGTGACTGAGCAAATCCCTTCCCACACATTTAGCAGGTGAATGGTCTCTCCCTGGAGTGACTGTAACGGTGAGCTTCCAGCTGCCCTGGGTATCTGTGTCCCTTCACACAATCCACACATTTCCACGGTTATTCCAAGATGCTGATCTCCTGGCATCTCTCCAGATTGGATGATCTGTTGAATCCTTCTCCATAAACAAAATATGTATGCAGTTTCTCTGCTCTGTGGATTTTTATTTCCCAGAACGTTAACTGGATGATGTTGAATAATTTCTGCAGTTAGCTCACTGGAACATTCAGAATCAGGTGTGTCAGTGTGCGGGTGTTGGCGCTTTCCCACTCACACTGATGTTTGAAATCTTTTCCCACAGACATACCAGATAAACACATTCCCTTCTGGTCTTGATGAATTGAATAACTCGATTGGATCCTGACATCGTGTTTGATTTGACTCTCCCATCTTCAATGTCTTTCTTTCTATTGCTCTGTGAAGTATTTACAAACATCATCACTGTCTGTACAGGGTAAAATCTCAGAACAAACACATTCATATTTCTGAGAGACATTTTTCCTTTATTGCACCCTCCCCAAAACTTATGATCCACACCAAAAGATATAAAAATAAGTACCAAAAGCAACATTCCTGAATAAATCAGGTTGTTGTTCCCAGTGTCTATGAGGCATTGTATACCCTGAGGTACCAACTTGTGATGGGAAGTACCCAGCCCAGTGATGAGCTCCACAAGCTCCCTGCCCAGAGAGAGGTCACAAAAGAGAGATGGTACCCTTTGGGGTTAGTAGAAACTGCCAATGCTGGGGTCTGAGATAACAAGGCGTGAGATAACAAGGTGTGGGATAACAGGGTGTGGGATAACAGGGTGTGGGATACCAGGGTGTGGGACAACAGGGTGTGGGATAACAGGGTGTGGGATAACAGAGTGTGGGATAACAGGGTGTGGGACAACAGGGTGTGGGATAACAGGGTGTGGGATAACAAGGTATGGGATAACAGGGTGTGGGATAACAGGGTGTGGGACAACAGGGTGTGGGATAACAGGGTGTGGGATAACAAGGTGTGGGATAACAGGGTGTGGGATAACAAGGTGTGGGATAACAGGGTGTGGGATAACAGGGTGTGGGATAACAGGGTGTGAGATAACAGGGTGTGGGAGAACAGGGTGTGGGATAACAGGGTGTGGGATAACAGGGTGTGGGATAACAGGGTGTGGGACAACAGGGTGTGGGACAACAAGGTGTGGGATAACAGGGTGTGGGATAACAGGGTGTGGGATAACAGGGTGTGGGATAACAGGGTGTGGGATAACAGGGTGTGGGATAACAGGGTGTGGGATAACAAGGTGTGGGATAACAGGGTTTGGGATAACAGGGTGTGGGATAACAGGGTGTGGGATAACAAGGTGTGGGATAACAGGGTGTGGGATAACAGGGTGTGGGATAACAAGGTGTGGGATAACAGGGTGTGGGATAACAAGGTGTGGGATAACAGGGTGTGGGATAACAGGGTGTGAGATAACAGGGTGTGGGAGAACAGGGTGTGGGATAACAGGGTGTGGGACAACAGGGTGTGGGATAACAAGGTGTGGGATAACAGGGTGCGGGATAACAGGGTGTGGGATAACAGGGTGTGGAATAACAGGGTGTGGGATAACAGCGTGTGGGATAACAGAGTGTGGGATAACAGGGTATGGGATAACAAGGTGTGGGATAACAGGGTGTGGGATAACAGGGTGTGGGATAACAGGGTGTGGGGTAACAGGGTGTGGGATAACAAGGTGTGGGATAACAGGGTGTGGGATAACAGGGTGTGGGGTAACAGGGTGTGGGATAACAGGGTGTGGGATAACAGAGTGTGGGATAACAAGGTGTGGGATAACAGGGTGTGTGATAACAGGGTGTGGGATAACAGGGTGTGGGATAACAGGGTGTGGAGCTAAATGAACACAGCAGGATGGGCAGAATAAGAGGAGCAGGAAAGCTGATGTTTTGGGTCTGGACCTTTCGTCAGAAATGAGGGCAGGGAACAGCGCTCTGAAATAAATAGAGAGGAGGAGGCGGTGACTGAAGATCGATACAGGAGCAGATAGATTGAGAGAAGACAGACAGGTCATGGAGGCGGGCATGATGCCAGTAAAGGTGAGTCTAGATGGAGAGTGGTGGCGGGGGTTGGTCACTGAGAAGGGAGGGGCGGGTAGTTGGGAGGGAAGACAGGCAAGTCCAAGAGGCTGGAATGAAGCTAATTGAGGTGGGGCAGGGACACGGATGGACAGGGAGGGACAAGGAGCGAGAGACAGGGACAGGAAGGGAGGGAGGGACAGGGAGAGGGGCATGGACAAAGAGCGGAGGGACAGCGAGGGAGAGAGGGGCAGGGAGGCAGCGAAGGGTGGGGAGGTAGTGAGGGATGGGGAGGGAGCAAGGGAGCAAGGTGCAGTGAATGAGCGAGGGATGGATAGGGAGGCTGGGGAAGGAGAGGCAGAGCTTAGGGAGGGGGCACGGGAAAGACAGACAGGGTGGACAGAGCGAGGGAGGGTGAGAGGGACGCGGAGTGAGCAGGGAGTAGGGAAGAAGGGAATGAAGGACAGGTGGAGGGAGGGAGTGAGCGAGTGGGTGAGGGATGGGGAGGGGCAGAGAGAAGGAGCAAGAAAAAAAAAGGATTGAGTGAGGGTGGGATGGGAGAGAGGCACAGGAAGCAAGGGAGAGAGGAACCAGGGAGCGAGGAAGTGAGGGATTGAGGGAGTAAGGAATGAGGAGCGAGGAACATGTGGGAGGGAGAGATCGAGGGATGGGGGGGAGAGACAATGGGAATGAAGGACGGGGAGGGAGTGAGAAATTGGGAGCAAGGGAGTGAGGGATGGGGAGGGACCGAGCAAGAGGGTGGAAGCAAGGGGTGGTGAGGGAGCAAGGAATGGCAAGGGAATGAGGCACGGGGAATGAACAAGTAAGCAAGAGACGGAACAAGGGACAGAGGGAGCAAGGTAAAGGGAGCGAGGGAGCGAGGGACTGACAGATGGGGAAGGAGGGAGCGAGGGATGTGGGGGAGGTAGATGCGGGGAGCAAGGAAGTGAGGGACAGGGAACATGGGAGCAAGCAAGGAAGTGAGGGATGGGGATGCAGGGAGCAAAAGGCGAGGAAGGGAGCAACAGGAAGGAGGCGAGGGAGGGACAGGAATGCAGGAGGGAGCGAGGGTGGGGATGGAGTGAGGGTGAGGGGGGAACAAGGGTGGGACAAGGTCGGAGGCAGGAAGGGATGGGGAAGGGAGCAGGAGGGAAAAGTGAGTGAATGAAGGACAGGGAGCAAGGGAGTGAGGGATTGGGAGGGAGGGACCAAGGGATGTGGATAGGAAGTGAGCGAGGGGCAGGGAGGGAGTGAGTGAGGGATGGGAATTGAGGGAGCGAGTGTCAGGGAGGGAGAGATGGAAAGTGAGGGATGGGGAGGGAGGTGGTGAGCGATGAGGAAGGGAGGGAGCATGGGAGCAAAGGATAGGGAGGAAGAGAGTGAGGGACAAGGAAGGGAGAGACGAGGAGGGAGCAAGGGGGATGAGGAAGGAGTGAGGTAGGGAACGAGGGAGGGTGAGCCGGGAATGGGGAAAGAGCAAGGGAAGGAGGGTGGGATGGACAGGGAGGGTAAGGGAGCGAGGGAGTCACAAGGAGGGGGGATGGAGGGAACGAGGGACAGGGCACGAGGAAGTGAGGCATGAGGAGGAAGGGAGCAAGAGACAGGGATAAAGAGCAAGTGAGGGACAAGGAGGAAGGGAGGGAAGGAACAAGGGATGGGGAGAGTGGGAAGGAGCATGTGATGGAGAGTGAGCGAGCGAGGGATGTACAGGGAATGAGAGAGGGAACGAGGGACGGGGACCGAGGGAGGGAGGGATGGAAAGGGAAGGACTGAGGTTCATGGGGGAGCGACGTGGAGCACGGTGGGTGGGATGGGGTGCAAGGAACTGGCGAGGGGGATCAAAGGAATTTTGGATGGGGAGCAAGAGACAGGCAGTGAGGTACGAGGGAGGGAGGGAGCGAGTGACGGAGTAAGGGATGGGGAGGAAAGGAGCGAGGGACATGGGCGATGGTGAGGCAGGGAGCGAGGGATGAGTAAAAGAGTGAGGGAGGAACGAGTGGGGGGAAGGGAGTGAGGGAGGCGGAGGAGGCTAGGAAGTTACAGGGTGGGGTGATGGAGGGAGAGATGGGGTGGAGGAGAAATCAATGGAGGGACGGAGTGAGGGAGTGGGACAGAGAGGGAGCAACCGGGCGAGTGTGGGGCAGCGAGCCAGAGAGTGAGGGATGAAGAAAGAGGGACCAAGGGACAGGTGTGGTGAGGGAGGGAGCAAGTGAATTGGAGCAAGGGACAAGGAGGGAGCAAGTGAGGGAACGAGGGACAGGGAGGGAGCGAGCGAGGTAAGAGGGACAGGAGGGGAGGGAGCAAGGCCTGAGGCAGGATGGGGATGGAGCGAGGGATGGGGAGGGAGTGAGCAAGGGATGGAAAGGGAGCAAGGAAGGGAGCGAGAAGCCGGGAACAAAGGGAGGACAGACAGACAGGGAGGGAGGGAGTGAGTGGCATGGGCAGAGAGAGGGACAGGGAGGGAGGAAGAGTGTGAGTGATGGGGAGGGAGCGATGGGCAGGGAGGGAGGGAACAATGGACGGGGACGGAGGAACGGGGAGTGAGGGCTGGGGATCAAGGGAGCAAAGGATGGGCAGGAGAGATGGGGAGTGAGGGACAGGTATCGTAGGAGTGAAGAATGGTGAGGAGGGACGGGGACGGATCGAGCAAGGGGATTGAGGGATGGGGAGTAAGAGAAGGTGGAGGCAGGGAGTGAGGGATGAGGGAGGGAGTGACGGGGAGGGATCAAGGGAGGGATGGAGAGGGAGTGAGGGAGGGAGTGAGGGTGTGAGGCTTAGGGAGGAAGGGAGTAAGGGATGAGTGTAGGGAGGGAGTGAGGGTTGGGGAGGGAGTGAGGGGCAGGGAGGGAGGGAGCAAGGGACGAGGAGGGAGTGAGGGATGGGGAGATAGCAAGGAAGGGATAATGGAGCGAATGAGGGACGGAGTAAGGGATGAGGTGGGAATGAGGAACGGGATGGGAGTGAGAGAATGAGGGACGGGGAGGGAGCGAGTGAGGAAGCAAGTGGGGAACAAGGACTGAGAAAGGGGGGTGTGAAGAACCGAGTGAGGGGCACAGAGGAAACGAGGGTCAGGGTGGGAGCGAGGGATGGGGAGACAGAGGGAGCGAGCAAGGTCCAAGGTTGTGGGGGGGAGCGAGAGATGGAGAAGGTGAGGTGTGATGCAAGGGAGCAATGGACGGGGAGCGAGGACCAGAGAGCAAGGGTCAGGGTGGGAGTGAGGTACAGGGATGGAGCGAGGGACAGGGTTAGGAAAGTAGTGAAGGATGGGGTGGGAGGGAACAAGGGATGGGGAGGGAGAGGCAGGGTGCAAAGGAGGAGAGACGGGGAGTGAGGGATGGGGAGCGAGGGAAAGAGTGGGAGGGAGCAGAGGGAGGGGATAGGGAGGTAGCGAGGGATGGGGAGAGAGCGGGTGAGTGATGGACAAAGCGAGTGAGTGAGACACTCATGTAGGGAGGCTGCCATGGATTGCAAGGGAGGGAGAAGGGACGGCTAGGGAGTGAGGGATGGGAATGGAATGAGTGAAGGAGCAAGGGACAGGGAAGGAGTGAAGAACGGGGAGGCAGTGAGAGAGTTAAGAACTGTGAGGGAGCGAGGGATGGAGAGGGAGTGAGGGACAGGAAGGAAGGAAGTAAGGGTTGGGGAGGGAGGGATGGGGATCGAGGGAGCCAGTGAGGTGTTGAGGGACATGGAGTGAAGAAGCAAGGGATGTGTGAGAGGGAGTGAGCGAGGGATGGGAAGGTCGGATCAAGGGATGAGGGAGGGATGGAGAAGGAGTGAGGGAGGGAGCAAGGAAGTGAGCGAGGAGAGAGGGAGCGAGGGAGCAGTGTAGGGAATGAGGGAGGGATGTAGTGAGTGATGGACAGGGAGTGAGGGAATGAGGCATGGGGAGAAAAGCAGCAAATGATGGGGCAGGGAGGGGGGAGCGAGTGACAGTGAGGACAGGAGGGAGCGAGGGACGGGTAGTGAGCAATGTGAAGGGGGAGAGGGTGAAGGAGTGAGGGAGGGTGCGAGGGATCAAGGGAAGTAGAGGAAGCAAGGGATGGGAAGGGAGCGAGGGACGGAGAGGGACGGGGTGGGACGGGGAGGGACGGGAGTGATGGAGCAAGGAACGGGGTGTGAGGGACCAGGAGTGAATGAGTGAACGAGGGACAGGGACGGAGCAAGGGAGGGGGAGAGAGAGAGGGGCAGGGAGGGAGGGAGCAATGGACAGGGAGTGAGGGAGGGGGAGCGAGGGACAGGGAGCGAGGGACAGGGGAGTGAGGGTACTAGTGATGTGGCATGGAACGTGAAGTGAGTGAGCAAGGGGCATGTGGCAGGGAGGGAACAATGGATGGGGAGGCAGGGAGCGAGGGACGAGGGAGGGAGTGACGGGGAGGGAGCAAGTGATTATGGGGAGGGAACAAGGAGGGAGGGACTGGGAGGGGTAGGGCACAAGGGAGTGGATTGTAGATGGTGAGGAAGTGAGGCATGGGGAGGAAGGGAGCAACGGATGGGGTTTGGGAGGAAGCGAGGGATGGAGAGGGAACAAGCGAGGGAGCAAGGGATGGGGAGTGAACAAGGAGCAGGGAGGGAGTGAGTGAGGAAGCAAAGGACAGGAGGGAGGGACAGGAAGCGAGGGGGTGAGGGATGGTGTTTGAAGGGACAGGGAGCAGGGGAGCAAGGGATGGGGTGAGGGATGGAGTGAGAATTGAGCGACAGGGAAGGAGGGAGCGAGGGACATGGGGTGGGATGTGGTGCTGGGGATGGAGGGGTGGGGAGAGAGGAAGTGAGGGACAGGGATCGAGGAGTGAGGAATGGGGACAGAGGGAGCGAGGGATGTTGGGGAGGCAGAGGCAGGGAGTGTGGGAGGAACAGGGAGGGACAAGGAGGAAGAGGGAGTGAGGGATGGTGGGACAGGGAGCAAGGGAGTGAGGGATGGACGGAGGGAGAGAGTGACGGACAGGGAAGGAGGGAGTGACGGATGTGGGAGAGGGACTGGGCATGAGGAGGGAGGGATGGGGATCTAGGGAGTATGGAGCATGGAGGAGAGGGAGTCAAGGACCGAGGGACAAGGAAGGAAGCCCGGGAGGAATGAGGAGTGGGGAGGGGATGCGGGGTGGAAGGGTGCGAGGGAGGATGGGGAGGGATGGGAGGAGGAGGGAGCAAGGGAGGGTGGGAGCAAGGGAGTGAGGGATGGGGATGGATGGAACAAGGGATGGGAGTAGGAAGGAAGCGAGGGGTGGGTTGGGAGGGAGCAAGAGGCACGGAGGGAGAGACAGTGAGTGAGGGGGGAGAGACAGGGAGTGAGGGACAGGGAGAGAGGGATGGAGAGGGAGGTAGCAATGGAGGGAGAGGGAGCGAGTGAGTGATGGATGAAGCGAGTCAGTGAGCGACAGAGGTGGGGAGGGAATGATGGATCAGGAGTGAGGTACAAGGGACAGCAAAGGAGCGAGGGATAGGGAGGGAACGAGTGAGGGAGTGAGGGGTGGGGAAGGAATGAGTGAGTTAAGGAATTCTAGAGAGCGAGGGATGGAGATGGAGCAAGGGACAAGAAGGGAAGAAGCAAGGGGCGTGGTGGGAGGGATGGGGAGCCAGGAATAGGTGAGACAGGGAGTGAGGGATGAGGGACAGAGCAACGGCGAGAAAGTGAGAAAGGGATGGGAAGCAGCTAGGTAGGGAGCAAGGGGGTAAGGGACCGGGAGAGGGGAGAGAGTAGGGAGGGGAGTAGGGAGTGAGGGAGGGATGGGGAGTGTGGGAGGGAGGGAGGGACCGGGAGGGATCGAGTGAGCGATGGACAGGGAGTGAGGGAATGACGCATGGGGACGAAGAGAGCAAGGGACAGTCGTAGGGAGGGAGCAAGGAAAGGGAAGAGAGGACGAAGTGAGGGGTGGTGAGGACAGGAGGGTGTGAGGGATGGGGAGTGATCGAGGAGAAGGGTGGGAGGGAGCGAGGGATTGAGAGATGGGGAGGGTGGGGGGAGTGACTGACGGGCAGTGAATGAGGAGCAGGGAGGAGGGAGCAATGGTCGGGGAGTGAGGGAGGCGGAGTAAAGGACGAGGATCATGGGAGTGAGGGATGATGAGTGAGGGACGGGGAGGGAGGGGCAGGGGAGTGAGGCAGCTAGTGATGTGGTGTGGGGTGTGTAGTGAGGAAGCAAGTGACATGTGAGGGAGCATGTGATGGATGGAGGAGGCAAGGGAACAAGGGACAAGGGAGGGAGTGACAGGGAGAGAGTGAGGCATTATGGAGAGGGAGCGAGTGAGGGGTGGTAGGGAGGATGGAGTGAGGCATGGGGAAGAAGGGAGGGATGGTGAGGGCGGGAGGGAGCAAGGGCCGGGGTTAGGGAGGGAGCGAGGGCCAGGGTTAGGGAGGGAGCAAGGGTCCAGGAGGGAGGGAGCAAGGGACGGGGAGGAATCAAGGAATGGAGCCTGAGGGAGTGAGTGATGGGGAGGGTGTGAGCGAGGGGCCGAGTGATGCGGAGGGAACAAGGGAGGGAACCAGGGATAGGGAAGGAGCGAGGGAGCGAGTAAGGGATGGTAAGGGAGAGAGCTAGGGGGGAACCATGGATGGAGCAAAGATGGAGAAAGGAGTGAGGAAGGGGGGCAGTGAAGGAGGGACCGAGTCTGAAGCAACTGGGGAGCAAAGAGGGAGCAAAGGGGAAGTGACAGACTATTTGAGGGGCTGAGCGAGGGATGGGGAGAGAGTGAGGGATGGACTGGGAATGAATGAGGGAGTGTGGGGCAGAGAGGGAAAGATGAAAAGCGAGTGAGCAAGTGCTGGGGAGCAAGGAACGGAGAGGGAGTGAGGGATGGGGAGTGAGTGATGAACAGACGAGGGATGGGGAAAGAGGGAGGGAGCAAGGGACAGTGACGGAGTGAGGGATGGGGAGGGAACAA
Source organism: Stegostoma tigrinum (assembly GCF_030684315.1). Lineage (NCBI taxonomy): Eukaryota > Metazoa > Chordata > Chondrichthyes > Orectolobiformes > Stegostomatidae > Stegostoma > Stegostoma tigrinum. The sequence goes on from NW_026728822.1 coordinate 376,502, forward strand.
GTGAGCGAGGACAGAGCGAGTGAGCGAGAAACAGAGTGAGGGAGTGACAGGACGGGACAAGGGAAAGAGGGATGGGGACGGAGCGAGGGAGTTAGTGATGGAGAGAGATGGGGAGGGAGCAAGGGATGGTAAGGGAATGAGTGAGTGAGGGACAGAGCAAAGGAGAAAATGGATGGGAAGGAAGGAGATGGAGGGAGTGAGAGATGGACTGGGAGAGAGGGTGGGAATGAGGGACAGGGATGGAGGTAGCGAGAGAAGATTATGGAGAGAGGGAGCGAGGGTTGAGGAGGAAGGGGCTGACAGGGAGTGAGGGAGGGGCAGGGAGGGAGGGAAAAGGACAGAGGGATGGGGGAGAATGAGTGATGGGGAGGGAGCAAGGGATGGGGCGACGGACAGGGAGGGAGTGAGGGACAGTGAGGGAGAGACAGAGGAGGACTGAAGGGGAGGGAACGAGGGATGGTTGGGAGGGCAGAGGGAGGGAGGGTGGGGGTAAGGAGTGAAGGATGGAGAGAGAGCGAGGGAGTAAGGGGCGGAGAGGGAACGAAGGACAGGGAGGGAACGAGGGAGTGAGGAATGTGGAGGGAGTGAAAGGACAGGGAGTGAGCGCATGACAGAGAAGGTAGAAGTGTCCTGGAGGGAACAACGGGGAGGGAGCAAGGGCTGGGTAGGGAGTGAACGAGGGAGCGAGGAGGGAGGGACAGGGAGCAAGGGATGGGGAAGGAGGGAGTGAGGGAGGCATGGGGAGTGGGGTGGGAGGGATGTGGAGTGTGGCAGGAGAGAGGAAGAGAGGTTCGGCGAGAGATCGAAGGACGGGGAGGTGGTGAGGGAGAGAGGGATGGGGAGCAAGCGAGGGATGGAACTTGAGGCAGGGAGGGAGTGAGAGAGTAAGGGATAGGGAGGGAGGGAAGGGGAGCAAGGGAGCAAGGGACAGGGAGTGAGGGACAAGGAAGGAGGGAGGGACGGATGGACAAGGAGTGATGTGGGAGGGAGGAAGCGAGGGTCAGCAATGGGCCGAGAGATGGGGAAGGGGCTAGGGAGTGAGGGATGGGTAAGGGGCGAGGGACTGTGGGACAGAGCGAGAGACAGAGAGGGAGTGAGAGTGTAAGGGATTGGAAGGGAGGGATGAAGTGGAAGTGAGGGAGGGAGTGAGGGACAGAGAAGGAGCGAGACAAGGGATCGAGAGACGGGTCGGAAGCAAGCAAGGGAGTAAGGGAAGGGAAGGGAGTGAGGGATGCAGAGGGAGGGAGGATCCATGGGATGGGGAGGGAGGAAGTGAGGGACGGGGTTGGGGAGTGAGGGACGGGGAAGGACTAGAGAGGAGGGATCGAGGGATGGGTGGGAGGGATGTGGAGGAAGGGAGCAAGGACGGGGGGAGGGAGCGAGAGAGGGACAGAGAGGGAGCGAGCAAGTTACAGGGAGTGAGGGATGGGGAGGGAGTGAGTGAGGGGTGGTGTAGGGATGAAGCAAGGGACAGGGAGGGTGAGAGTGAGGGAGGGATCGAGGGATGGAGAGGAAGCGAGGGAGGGAGCAAGGGAGGGAGCGATCGAGGAGCAGCGAGGGATGGGATGACGTACTGAGCAAGAGATGGGGAGGGAGGGGTTTTGAGCAACAGGCAGTGTGCGAGGGAGCGAAAGATGGGATGGGAGCTAAGGATGGAGCGAGGGACATTGAGAGAGCGAGAGAGGTAGCAAAGGACGCAGATGGAGCAATGGAGGGAGGGACCGGAGCAAGGGACAGGATCAAAGGACAGAGGGATAGGAGCAAGGGCCAGGAGAGAGCTAGGGACGGGAGCAAGGGATGGGGAGGGATTGGGGAATATGGAGCGAGGGACAGGGAGTGAGTGGGCAGGAGAGAGGGACAGGGAGAGGCAGAAACAGGGGGAAACTGAGGGACAGTGACAGGGACGGACAAGGACGGAGAGGGACAGGGAGGAGGTCAGGAAGGGTCAGGGAGGGAGACAGGGTTTGACGGACATGGAGGGAGCCCGTCTCTCTCCAGCTCAGGTTCTTCATACAATGACAAACAACAATATAGTTTGCTGTGCTGCTTGGCACTTTTTAATGAACGTTAATTACATATTGAAGTTATAGATGCAGTCAGTGGAATGGTACATTTTCTCTTTGGCCTGTGAGTTGAGCGAAACATTGACATGTTTCCCTGTAACCCCCTGTGGGATAAGTTTGGATAAACCAGTACTCAGTCTGTTACCATAGCGACAGGCTGCTTCATTGCTGAAACATTGAACTGAAATGAGAAAATCCTGGATGGATGATTAATGAGTGAATTTGATTGATTGATGAATTTGGGTAAAGGGATATTTCAGCACATTCTTCAGCTGCTGCCTGAACTTAGCCTGGGTCACGGCATAAATTGCGGTGTTTGTGCAGCAACCGAGGAGCTGCAGCATGAAGCCCAATTCCTGCACAAAGTCATGTATGTATACAGAGTGATACCCAATCGCCCCCATCCGGATCCATACAGAAAACAACATTAATGTTGACCATAACAGGATGAAATTGGCTGAGATCACAAACAGTAAAATGATAGACTTTTTTCGATTTCTCATTTCTGTGTCACACTGACCGTCCCCATTGGTGTGAGCCCGGAGTCTCCTGCGGGCTCTGCTGGTCACTAAAATGTGTCTGACGGTGAAAACATTGAGCAGCAGAATCAGGAGAAATGGGAGAGTCGGGGTTAGAATGTAGTGGAGGAACTCGATTGTGCCCCAGGCACGAGACACTTGAACATTAATTGTTGTATCACAAAACCAGGGGGTGTTCCACAGGTGGTACTGACCTGTGAGCATAAAATACCAGAAAATGTTCTTTAAACAGCTCAGCACAGTCACTGTTCCCAGAACCACAGCCGCCGTTTTCTCACTGCAATATTTACTTTTCAGCTTCTGGCAACAAATCGCCACAAATCGATCAAAGGTGAAAGTGACGGTGAACCAGACAGAACAGTCAGTGGCTGCATAAAGCAGGACGGCGTGGATATTACACACGGGGATGGAATACAGGAAATAAAACTGTTCCTCATAAACAATGGGAATGTGTCTCAATATCAGGTCGAGGATAATGACCAGTAGATCCGCCACTGCCATGGCCCCCAGGTAACGTCTGACACATGGAGACAATCCGCAATCTTTATAAAGCAAGACGTAGATCGTCACTATGTTAACTGCGAGGAAGGAAAACAAATAAATTACACATCTACCGGGAGGCAAAGTTGCCAGTTTGATTGAGGACCCAGTGACATTTTCAAATGTATCACTGATTTATTGAAAAACAAAATAAAGCTGAAATAAAAAAAGCTATGTCTCAACTGTAAAAAAAAGCGTAATTTAAAACACAAGAAACTCTCTCTCCCTAAAGACACAAACGCACATACATTAGAACAGATGGTTTCTAATACCATCACTCGAGGGCAGACACAGGTCACTTCTTTATAGTTCCTGATATAGAGGATGAAGATGTTGCCATCCTGAAGGATTCTGTCTCAGTTCCATGAAGACAAACAGAGGATGGAAATTTCTGTCTTTTAGCCTAAATTGCGGTCAATTTTCAGTTGTGAAGAAACATGAACACAGGGAAAATGTATTCACCCCTTTAATTGGCTGACGGGATTTTGAAACAATGTCTCCTTCTGCCTGGAATTGGATCTTTTCCCTCAGGATCTAATCTTTTGTTCATTTAACTGGCATCCAAATGTTCACCAATAAAGTCAGTTACAGAATATTCTGGGGTTTGTCGGTTACAGAATGTTCCGGGGAATGTCGGTTACAGAATGTGATGGAGTCACAAAGATCCACATCACAAAGACCCTTCTGTCCATCAGTTTTGGTGAGGCCCACTCAGCCTTGCGGTGGAAATCTCTCCCCAAGCTCAACACAACTGGCAAACACAAATTAAAAGCATTGCCAGATCAGCTGAAGGGGTCAGTTATCTCACATTCTCAATCCACCTCACAGAACCAGCCCAGACACCACAAACCCAGATGGAATATCTGTTCAGCATGGAGCACTGTGCAGACCAGGCGAGTGTCCTGCTCAATACAACCCGACAATCTGTCCAGAGTGGGACACACTGCAGGCCTCACCAGTCAAATAGATATCAGCCCAGAACGGGGAGCTGCGCAGACGACACCAGTGCATTGATCTATAAACACAGAGTAGATCCCTGTCCAGTGTGGAGAGCTGTGCAGACCACACCAGTGCTTTGATCTATAAATCTGGATGAGGTATCTCTCCAACACGGGGCCACTGTGAAGTGAACACCACTGAACTGATGTGTAAACCCGGAGCAGTTACCCTCCCAGTGTGTAGATCTGTACAGATCACCCCAGTGCAGTGCTCGGTAATGTTGTGTTAAATCGCTACCCAGCCTGGGGAAAATTGCAGCCCATGCTGGAAGTGACAGGATGTGCGGCTCCCATCCATTTACAGCTCCATATCTCAAATGTGCCTTGACAAGGGGTACCATGGGTGTGAAAACCATTGCCAGAGAGAGATGGTGGGGAATCAGTTTAAATATGAACAAATGGGATGGTTTTGGGACATGTAGATAGAGAGGGAGGAGATAGAGAGACAGTGTCATGGTAGGATGTGATCACAAGTTTTAGAATGCAGACATGTAGACATTTTGACAGCATCATGCAACATGCGTCAGTATTTCAGGAATGAAGCTTGAATATGGATATAACTGTGAGTTGAGCTGATGGAGAGTTTTTAATGAACATTTGTTCTGCATTTGTGACTGAGAGTGTGGTGAGCACAGTATTTGACTCATTGAGCTGATTCTAACAATAATTTGTCTCAGTGACGTTTTAATTGAGTGTGACAGAGAGATTGTCTGCAGGAGGCCGAGCTAGTTTTCTGGTACTGTCTCACCAAACTCCCCTCATTACCTATCTACCCCAGCACATGCCATTCCTCTCATTCAATGCCAGCCTGATTGTCGCACCCACCATGGCTGGTAATAGTTCCCATCGCCTGGATGGCCCAGGTATTCCATGATCCCTGGCTCAGGTGCCATCATTAAAAGGCCAGTAGGACATAGAACATTGAACATTACAGTGCAGTGCAGATCCTTTTGCACTCAATGTTGCGCCGACCTGTGAAACCAATCTGAAGCCCTTATAACCTACACTGTTCCATTATCATCCATATGTTTATCCACTGATAATTTAAATGCCCTTAAACTTAGCGAGTCTACTACTGTGGCAGGCAGGCCCTTACTACTCTCTGAATAAAGAACCTACCTCTGACATCTGTCCTATATCTATCACCCATTACTTTAAAGCTATATCCCCTCATGCTAGCCATCTCCATCCAAGGAAAAAGAATCTCACTGTCCAAACTATCTAATTCTCTGATCATCTTGTACGTCTCTATTAAATCACCTCTTAACGTTCTTCTCTCCAACGAAGACAGCCTCAAGCCCCTCAGCCTTTCCTCATAACACCTTCGCTCTATACCAGGCAACATCCTGGTAAATCTCCTCTGCACCCTTTCCAATGCTTCCACATCCTTCCTGTAATGCGGCGAGCAGAACTGTATGCAATACTCCAAGTGTGGTCGCACCAGAGTTTTGTACAGCTGCAAGATGACCTCATGGCTCTGAAACTCAATCCCTCTACTAAGAAAACCTAACACACTGCACGCCTTCTTAACAACTCTATCAACCTCTATGACAACTTTCAGCGATCTATGCACATGGACACCGTGATCTTTCTGCTCATCCACACTACCAACAATCTTACCATTAGTCCAGTACTCTGTATTCCTGTTACTCCTTCCAAAGTGATTCACCTCACAATTTTCAGCATCAAGTTCCATTTGCCACCTCTCAGCCCAGCTGTGTAGCTTATCTATGTCCCTCTGTAAGCTGCAACATCCTTCTTCACTATTCAAAGCTTCAACGACTTTAGTGTCATCTGCAAATTTACTAACCCATCGTTCTATGCCCTCATCCAGGTCATTTAGAAGAAATGACAAACAGCAGTGGCCCCAAAACAGATCCTTGCGGTACACCACTAGAAACTGAACTCCAGGATGATCATTTCCCATCAACCGCCACCCTCTGCCTTCTGACAGAGAGCCAATTTCTGATCCAAACCGCTTAAATCACCCTGAATCCCATGCCTCCATATTTTCTGCAATAGCCAATAGGGAAACCTTATCAAACGCTTCACTGAAATCAAAATATACCACATCAACCATTGTACCCTCATCCACCTGTTTGGTCACCTTCCCAAAGAGCTCAGTAAGGTTTTTGAGGCACAACCTACCCTTCACAAAACTGAGTTGACTATCCCTCATCAAATTATTCCTTTCCAGAAGATTATAAATCCTATCTCTTGTAATCCTTTCCAACACTTTACTCACAACCAAAGGAAGGCTCACTGGTCGAAAATTACCGGGTTTGTCTCTACCCCACTTCTTGAACAAAGGGACAACATTTGCTATCCTCCAGTCTTCTGGCACTATTTCTGTAGACAATGATGACATAAAGATCAAAGCCAAAGGCTCTGCAATCTCCTCCTAGCTTCCCAGAGAATCCTAACTTAAATCCCATCTGGCCCAGGGGACTTATCTATTTTCACACTTTCCAGAAGAGCTGACACCTCCTCCGTATGAACCTCAATACCGTCTAGTCTAATAGCCTATACCCCAGTATTCTCCTTGACAACATTGTCTTTTTCCTGTGTGAATACTGACGAAAAATATTCATTTGGCACCTCTCCTATCTCTTTGGACTCCACGCACAACTTCCCACTACTGTCCTTGTCTGGCCCTAGTCTTACTCTCGTCATTCTTTTATTCCAGACGTACCTATAGAAAGTTTTAGTTTGTGCTTCTTGATCCTACCCGCTTAAGACTTTTCATGCCCCCTCCTGGCTCTTCGTAGCTCTCTCTTCAGGTCCTTCCTGGCTAACGTGTAGCTCTCAAGGGCCCTAACGGCGCACTTACACCTCACCTTTATAAAAACCTTCTTCTTCCTCTTGGCAAGAGATTCAACTTCTTTAGTAAGCCACGGTTCCCTCGCTCGACCACTTCCTCCCTGCCTGAAAGGATATGCAGTTGCTGTTCCTTGAACAAACTCAACATTTTAATTGTGCCCATCCCGCGAAGTTTGCTTCCCCATCCTATGCATCCTAAATCTTGCCTAATGCCTTCATAACTGTCTTTCCTCCAGCTATAACTCTTGCCCTGCAGTACATACTTAACCATTTCCATTGTGAAAGTAAACGTAACCGAATTGTGCTACTTTCACCAAAGTGCTCACCTACTACCAAATCTAACACCTGGCCTGGTTCATTACCCAGTACCAAATCTAATTTGGCCTCGCCTCTTGTTGGCCTATCTACATACTGTGTCAGGAAACCCTCCTGTACACATTGGACAAAAAAACTAATCCATCTAATGTACTCGAACTATAGCATTTCCAGCCAATATTTGGAAGGTTAAAGTCCCCCATAACAACTAAATGCTATTTTCGCTTGTGTCCAGAATTATCTTTGCAATCCTTTCCTCTACATCTCTGGAACTTTTCGGAGGCCTACAGAAAACTCCCAACAGGGTGACCTCTCCTTTTCTGTTTCTAACCTCAGGCCATACGACCTGAGTAGACGAGTCCTCATCAAACGTCCTTACTACCACCGTAATACTGTCCTTGACTAACAATGCCACACCTCCCCCTCTTTTACCACCTTCCCTGATCTTATTGAAATATCTAAACCGCGGAACCTGCAACAACCATTCCTGTCCCCGTTCTATTCATGGCTCCAAAATGGCCACAACATCGAAGTCCCAGATACCAACCCATGCTGCATGTTCACCCACCTTATTCTGGATGTTCCTGGCATTGAAGTAGACACTTTTCAAACGACCTTCCTGCCCGCCGGCACACTCCTGCGACCTGGAGACCTTATTCAGGATCTCACTACTCTCAACCTTCAGTAGACTGGGGCTACAATTCAGGTTCCCATCCGCCTGCTGAATTAGTTTAAACCCTCCTGAAGAGAAATAGCAAATTTCCACCGCCCCCCTGCCAGTGTATTTGTAGCCCTCTGGTTCAGGTGTAGATCAGCCCATTGTTAGAGGTCCCACCTACCCCAGAATGAGCTCCAATTATCGAGGTATCAAAATCCCTCCCTCCTGCACCATCCCAGCAGCCAGGTGTTCAACTGTTCTCTCTCCCTATTCCTCGCCTCGCGCGCATGTGGCACACGTTTGAACTTTCTCAGTTCGCAGCCAGCCTGCATGGTTTATCCTGAGCATGGTCGATAAGGAGCAATTGCAACAAGATTGTTGACAGGGACATAGCGATCCTGATGGCTGGACTAGAACCGATGAGAACCATTCCTTTAGCAGAGGAAACCACACGGCCAGACCCACCGAGCATGGTCTGAGCTCACCACCCAGCTCAGTGCAGCATCTGCAGTCTGAAGAAATGTCCAGCTATACAGGACAAGCAAAAATAATCTTACCCACTCTGTCAGGATAGGTATCACTGTATTCTCTCAGCCCCCTCACACTCTCTCTCACGCGTGTGCTCCCACTACTTCCCTACACTGTAAACACTGCATGGAACCAACACTGTTGACTGGCTCCTTCCAGCCACCTCACCATTTCCTCACCAACACTAACAGCAAGATCAACCACTTTCGCACTACCTCCCTCCCTCACTCTCATTCTAGGAGAAACAGCCTGGAATAGGACAAAATGGGCTAAACTGTGTGGTGTTGTGCCTGACGTCAGTTCCCTCACACCCCTCCTCCTGCCGTATGGAGCAAATCCTGGCACGAGCCAGTGAGAAGCGGGATGACTTGTGTGGAGATTCCAAAACATCCACATCCTACCAACGGAGTAAGGAGCAATGTTCAGTGAAAGGTCATTCTCACTTTAAACCCACTGTCAGTTCCATTTCTGCCTGGCACAGCTCAGAAACCGTGCCCGTAATGCCATCTCACTATTATATTGAGTTGGTACAAATGGAATCTCCATGGTCTTGGTGGGCAGGAGAGTGGGCTCACAACACATCGTCTCCATCAGCTCCCAGGAAGGGAGCACGGAGCCCCCCTCCTCCTCCTCCTCCTTCAGGCAGCTCAGATGCTGAACCTAACCTGTAATATTTACGAGTCTCCCAGCTTGTCCTCACAGCTTCAATAAAGGTAGACAGATTAGTACTGGTAGTTCACATGGGATCCAGGGGGAGCTAGCCTATTGAATTCAACATTGGCTTGGAGGCAGAGGATTATTTTCCAGACTGGAGACCTGTGACCAGTGGTGTGCCACAAGTATCAGTGCTGAGTTCACTGCTTTTCATCATTAATATAAAGGATTTGGATGTGAATGTCAGAGACATGGTTCGTAAGTTTACAAGTGATATTAAAAAGTGGTGCCGTGGACAGTGGTAAAGTTTATCTCAGAGTGCAAAGGGACATTGATCAGATGGGCCAATGGGCCAAGGTGTGGCTGATGGAGTTTAATTTAGATAAATGAGAGGTTTTGCGTTTGGTAAGGTGAAGCAGGACAGGACTTATACAGTTAATGCTTGAGCCCTGGGGAGTGTTGCCGAATAAAGAGACGTTGGGCGCAGGTGCTTAGTTCCTTGAAAGTGGAGTAGCAGGTCGACAGGATGCTGAAGAACACATTTATCACGCTTGCCCGAATCAGTCAGAGCACTGGGTAGACGAGTTGGGATGGCATGTGGCTCCTGTACAGGACATTGGTGAGGCCACGTTAAGAATATTGCACACATTTCGGTTGGCTCTGCTAAAGGAAGGATGTTTCTCACCTTGAGAGGAGCAGAAAAAATTGACCAGCATGCTCCTGGTTTGGAGGGTTTGAGCTATAGGGCAACACTTAATAGTTTGAAGTTATATATCTTTTTCCCCTGGAGTATTGGAGACTGAGGGGTGACATTACAGAGATTTATAAAATCATGAGGAGCATGATTAGTCTGAATAACCAGGAACTGTTTCCCAGGAGTCATAAAGTGCACATGATGCAGGTTAGAGGGGAAAGTTATAGAAGGGAACATGGAGCAACATTTTAATGCAGAGGCTATTGTGCGTACAAAAGTACAGTCAGACGTGATGGAGACGGGTGCATTTACACAGGTAAAGGGTACCTCGTTTGGTAAATGAATAAGAAGGGCTTAGATGGATATTGGCCAAACACTGGAAAAGGGGAATAGATCAGATTACATATCTGGTCAACGTGGACAAGTTGGACTAAAGGGTTTGTTTCTGAGCTGTGTGAGATTCTGATTCTATAAAATGGATGAGTAGAAATTCTAAAAGGGCATTTCGAATGGGAATACACTTCCCCCAGAAGTCTCTTTTGCCTTTCTGTTTAAATTTATTCAGAGTTAAATTAGTGAAATAGTTGCCAGATGTTGTGAAAAAAATGAAACCCTTTTAGCTGTTTACTCACGTTTTATTAACTGGACAGCTTTGTGCCTCTTGTTCAAACGCTCTCTTAAAAGACTCCAGAACAAAATAACCTCATACAGTTACAGCATTGTCACACGAGTTCGCACATCGAACTGTTACACAGGAACCCGGGGAAGCCCAATGAGGCACTTGGCCCCTTGAGTCACTGACATATGAGCAGGAGAAGGCCATTCAGCCCCTAAAGTAACTTACATGGAAACAGAGTGAGGTAACTGATGGTCCACCATGACAAGAAATGGAGCAGAAGCTGCACAGATAGTCTGGTTCACACTGTTCCTCGTGCGTCCATTTCTTGTGGTACACATGAGGTACTTTAAAGCAGTTTTCTGGCAATGAGGTGGGATGTCTAATGATTTGTGCAAAATCTCAAAGTGGCATCCTCCAAGAAGACAGACTTGTGTTCTATATGGAGATCAGAATCTGGTTGGGATGGTTTTCTGTTTCAGAAGTAAGATTTTATGGCTAATGTCGGGATTGTGAACACCATGACATTCAGTGTCAGGAAAGACATTAACTTGTGGAGAGTTCATTCAGATCCAGCACTACGCTCTCAATTGACATGGGGATCTATGTCATTTTACATGTAAAATCCACATGTATTTACATGGATAATACGTGGAAATTCTAACCCTATCAATGTCTTTCTTGGGCATAAGTGTACTCTATCAAACCTCAACTTTTAATGACATTTATCTCTTATTATTTCACAGCGCTAGAGATTAAACACACAATTTCTTCACTCTCTCCTCATGGTACCATTATATCAGGGGTGAAACTGGTGATACCTGTTTGTACTGTGTCTGTGGCAAGGAGATTTTTCTTCAAAAAGAGATCAAATCTGCACACAATGCCCCAAATACTCTCTCATCAAAGCTCTATAAATGCAGAAAGATGGTTTATTATGCACTTGAATCATCTTTCAATGAAGGACAACATACCATTTACTTCCCTCATTACTAATACACCTGCAGTTACTAATTTTGTTGACTTCTGATCAAGGACATGCAGGTCCATTTGGAGAACGACACTTCCCAAACTCACACCATCTAAGCATTAAAAAATGAGATGTATGCAATTGCTGGCCTCATCCACATTGTCGAATGCCTTTCAAATTACCAAACACTGATACATGTAATACCCCAGAAGTTACCGTGTTCAGTCAGGAAGATGGGTCGACTGTCTGTGTTGTCTCAACCAGACAACTCTCAATCCATGTAGTATATTTCTCCCTTACCCCTGGATTCCAGATTTACACACTTACCTGTGTGCAACCATATTATAAGTGCTCTGTCAATTCAAATACACCACTCCCACTGGTTCTCATGTGTGGATGCTTCAACTATTATATACATATTACTCAGTCGTACATGCACTGGATAAAAGACCACAACACACAGGAATTGCCAAAACAAACTGGAAAATACATCTACTTCAGTTGTTAATCAATTCGTCTCTATTTTAATATCTCATCATCCATATACTCTCTCTCTCTCTCTCTCTCTCTCTTTCTCTCTCTCTCCCCCCGTCTCTCTCTCTGATACATACATTAAATATATCGAGCTAATAAATACTCCAATCTTTCTCCATGTCTTATCTCTCAAACCTTCCTATTTCAGTTCAAATATATTGTTCATATTTGGATGTGACACAATTATAATTGAGGAATGAAACTGCAAAGACATGTGGGAGGAACTGGCTAGAGAGAAAGGAATAGAATCTTAGTCGGGAAGGTGGTGAAGCAGCAATGGAAGGCATTTCTGGGGATAATTTGGACACACACCTAAAATTTGTGGACTGAAATTTAACTGAAACAAACTCCACAGGTTTATCAAAGATAACTTATCTTTCCTGCATCGAAGTTGATTCTGCCAAGCCATATCATAATATCCGAGCTCCCTCCGCTCCAACCCCAACCTCACCATCAAACCCACAGACAAGGGTGGCACAGTGGTAGTATGGCGCAATGACTTCTACATCGCCGAGGCAAGACGCCAACTCTCCGACACCTCCTCCTACCGCCCCCTCGATCATGACCCCACACCCGAGCACTAAACCATCATCTCCAAAACCATTCATGACCTCATCACCTCAGGGGACCTCCCACCCACAGCCTCCAACCACATTGTTCCCCAACTCCCCGCAGCCCGTTTCTATCTCCTTCCCAAAATCCACAAACCTGCCTGCCCTGGTCGACCTATCGTCTCAGCCTGCTCCTACCCCACTGAACTCATCTCCAACTATCTGGACTCCATTTTCTCCCCTTTGGTCCAGGAACTCCCCACCTACGTCCGTGAAACCACCCACGCCCTCCACCTCCTCCAGGACTTCCAATTCCCTGGCCCCCAACACCTCATTTTCACCATGGACGTCCAGTCCGGAAACACCTGTATTCTGCATGCAGATGGCCTCAAGGCCCTCTGCTTCTTCCTGTCCCGCAGGCCTGACCAGTCCCCATCCACCGACACCCTCATCCGCCTAGCCGAACTCGTCCTCGCCCTCAACAACTTCTCTTTTGACTCCTCCCACTTCCTACAGACTAAGGGGGTGGCCATGGGCATCCGCATGGGCCCCAGCTATGCCTGCCTCTTTGTAGGTTACGTGGAACAGTCCCTCTTTTGCACCTACACAGGCCCCAAACCCCACCTCTTCCTCCGGTACATTGATGACTGTATCGGTGCCGCCTCTTGCTCCCCAGAGGAGCTCGAACAGTTCATCCACTTCACCAACACCTTCCACCCCAAACTTCAGTTCACCTGGGCCATCTCCAGCACATCCCTCACCTTCCTGGACCTCTCAGTCTCCATCTCAGACAACCAGCTTGTAACTGATGTCCATTTCAAGCCCACCGACTCCCACAGCTACCTAGAATACACCTCCTCCCACCCACCCTTCTGCAAAAATTCCATCCCCTATTCCCAATGCCTCTGCCTCTGCCGCATCTGCTCCCACGACAAGATATTCCACTCCCGCACATCCCAGATGTCCAAGTTCTACAAGGACCACAACTTTCCCCCCACAGTGATCGAGAACGCCCTCGACCGCCTCTCCCGTATTTCCCGCAACACGTCCCTCACACCCCGCCCCCGCCACAACCGCCCCAAGAGGATCCCCCTCATTCTCACACACCACCCCACCAACCTCCGGATACAACGCATCATCCTCCGACACTTCCGCCATCTACAATCGGACCCCACCACCCAAAACATTTTTCCATCCCCACCCCTGTCCGCTTTCCGGAGAGACCACTCTCTCCATGACTCCCTTGTTCGCTCCACACTGCCCTCCAACCCCACCACACCCGGCACCTTCCCCTGCAACCGCAGGAAATGCTACACTTGCCCCCACACCTCCCCCCTCATCCCTATCCCAGGCCCCAAGATGACATTCCACATTAAGCAGAGGTTCACCTGCACATCTGCCAATGTGGTATACTGCATCCACTGTACCCGGTGTGGCTTCCTCTACATTGGGGAAACCAAGCGGAGGCTTGGAGACCGCTTTGCAGAACACCTCCGCTCAGTTCGCAACAAACTACTGCACCTCCCAGTCACAAACCGTTTCCACTCCCCCTCCCATTCTTTAGATGACATGTCCATCATGGACCTCCTGCAGTGCCACAATGATGCCACCCGAAGGCTGCAGGAACAGCAACTCATATTCCGCCTGGGAAACCTGCAGCCTAATGGTATCAATGTGGACTTCACCAGTTTCAAAATTTCCCCTTCCCCAACTGCTTCCCTAAACCAGCCCAGTTCGTCCCCTCCCCCCAGTGCTCCACACAACCAACCCAGCTCTTCCCCTCCACCCACTGCATCCCAAAACCAGTCCCACCTGTCTCCGCCTCCCTAACCTGTTCTTCCTCTCACCCATCCCTTCGTCCCACCCCAAGCCGCACCCCCATCTACCTACTAACCTCATCCCACCTCCTTGACCTGTCCATCTTCCCTGGACTGACCTATCCCCTCCCTACCTCCCCACCTATACTCTCTCCACCTATCTTCTTTTCTCTCCATCTTCGGTCCGCCTCCCCCTCTCTCCCTATTTATTCCAGTTCCCTCCCCCCATCCCCCTCTCTGATGAAGGGTCTAGGCCCGAAACGTCAGCTTTGTGCTCCTGAGATGCTGCTTGGCCTGCTGTGTTCATCCAGCCTCACATTTTATTGTCATAATACCCGAGTGTCTAGTTTTCGCAGTCGTTAGAATATATTCCATTTTTTCCTCATAACAGACATCAAGTTACCCAAAGATAACAATGTGTGAAACTGGATGAACACAGCAGGCCCACCAGCATTTCAGGAGCACAAAAGCTGATGTTTCGGGCCTAGACCCTTCTCTGTTGAAAGGTATAGGCCCGAAACGTCAGCTTTTGTGCTCCTGAGATGCTGCTTGGCCTGCTGTGTTCATCCAGCTTCACACTTTGTTATCTTGGATTCTGCAGCATCTGCAGCTCCCACTATCATCAAGTTGCTCAAAATGTAGTTTTATTTTGTTTCCCCTCCAACTCCAGTTTTTCCTTGGGTTACAACAGCAACATTTTATTCTGCAGGAACCAGAAATTCAAGAATCTAAAGAATTTGAATGGTATTCAATAACTCTTTCTTGTCATTATAAAATGACTTTTGGATAAATACGTGAACAGGAAACAGGTGGTGAGATATGGGCCGAGCCCAGGCAGGAGGGACTGAGATAGTTTGGGATTATGTTTGACATGGACTGGTTAGACTGAAGAGTTCTATTGCCACCTCCATGTATTCTCTGGGACATACCAGAAAAATGTACCACACTTCAGTTCAATGAGTTTTGAATAATTCCTCTTCATTAATTCTAATCTCCCCCATTTTCTCATTTTCGCAGTCACTGTCCTGCAGCATTTTTGGAAGATTTTCTGTATCTTCTTCTGTGGAGACAGAGTAATGCATCCCATTTCGCTGTTGGTCACTGGGGGTTTGGCGAAGAGAGACGGCCTGTGTCACACAGAACAAAAGAAAATAAAGCTAAATTTTGGGCAACTTGATGCCTGTTATGAGGAAACAAAACATGGAATATATACTAACGATTGTGAAAATTAGATACTTGGGATACTTGGCAGAATCAACTTAGAATACATCGGAGCTCTGCACTTAGGAGATGATGGAAATGTCATCCACTCCCTCTTGGAGAGTTGTCGAATCTAAGCCGTTCAATGAAACTGTCATTTGATGGCCATCGATGGGTTATGCTAAAACCGCTGACTCAAAGCTGTAACCAACTATTTTTACAATTAAACTGGCTTCATACTTTGCAACTGGCATAGGATCAGGTAGAGATAAGAATAAGAATACAATCAAAATATTAGTAACTGCAAGTGTGGCCAGAAGAGAACTGCAACTGGAAAGGAGAAGATTTTAGTTTATTCAGAAACAGCACTGAGGCAGAAGTGAAAACTGGGAATATTATTGGTGATAAAGGGAATATTGCGATATAAATCAGCCCATGACAAAATGGGCCAATGGTGGTTATGAACACCTTTATTCCTCCTCGGGTGTTTGTAAGTTAATGTGAAAAAAGCAATGAGATAAGAAATGAGTTTGTAATTGAAAGTGAATACAATAGTTGACATCTTTGCCAAAACAAAAAGAAATTGAGATGCTGTTCACAAAGCTTTCCAGAGTAAATGAATGGACAGAGATAGAGAGACTTAGCAGGAACACCAACAAAAGTGAGGATGGGACAGTAACAAGCCTGAATAACCATCAGTCGAGCTTATTTCCACCATGTTAACGGTATCTGATCAAAAGAAAACCAGAAAAAGGCATAGGATAATAAGGCAATATTTTATCTTTAACACAATACATTCAATAATTTACTTCTAAAGTTGCAAACATTTTTGCACAGTTTATAAACATTTTCTTTACCTTTTCTTGGCCTCAGCTCAAAAGTAAGCTTAAAATTTCTAATTGCCTTGCTTAAGGGGATTAAAGAGTCAGAGACAGCATCTTTGTGATTGGTTAGCAATCAGAAAGGAAAAGGAGACAGTGGCTGTGGAAACTGGGCAGGAATAAAGCGATATCCCGCAGAACCAATATCTTCTTATAGTCAGAATAGAATAAAATGCAGAGTAGGAAGCAGAATATACTTGGCTGAAGGAATGGTGAGTGACAATGTTCAAAAAATGATAGGTTGGAATGGAGGAGACATGATTTGATACGTACTCTTTGTCAGTATGTGCAGATTGATAAGACTGTTCATTTGTGCATGAGACATTGAGAGTTAACAATGGAGCTATGGTTAATAAAATGTGGTGCATATGATGTACAAAATTTATACAACATTTTAACATTATTTGATTCTCAGCTGACTGTCATGTTCGCTTTCTCTCAAGAATTTCTCCTCTCTGAGTTTCCATGCCCTCATCTCTCTTCTTATCAGTCTCTGTGTTATAAATCCCTGCCTCGGGTGTCCCACCTTATTTCAATTAATTAACACACTGCGAGGAAATAAATATACTGACCTGTTGGGTTCTATCAATGGCTGGATTCTGTCATATTCGTGGAAATAAAACTTATTGCATCAGACAGAGAATGTGAACAGGTTACCCTGTTACACATACGTGGTACAAAGCATGACAGCACAGAGAAATGCCAATATAATGAAGTATATTTACTTCAGTCAATAAGCTAGTTCTCTCTATTTTTACATCTCTTCATCCATATCCAGTCTCTGTCTCGGTCTTTATCAGTACTTATAACTTGTTAATAAATCGTCCAATAGTGCTCGGTGTCACATCTCTCAAACCTTCCTCTTTCAGTTAGATCTATTGCTCATTTGTGGATGTGACGTGATTATAATTGAGGAATGTCAGTACAAAGGAGGACGGGACTGGCCAGAGCTGATGGGAAGCGAAGCCAAGCATGGAAGACAGTGGAGCAGCATTGGCAAGAGTTTCTTGGGATAGTTCGGAGACACATTTGAAATTCTTCCCAAGGGAGAAGAAGCATCCTGAGGGGAGGACAAGGCAGCTGTCGGTAATACAGGAAGCCAGGGACAGCATAAGTGCAAAAGAGAAAGCATACAATGTATTGGAGACCATTGGAAATCCAAAGTATCAGTAAGACTTCAAACATCTTCTAGGATAAATAATAAAAGCAATAGGGAGAGGAGGATGAAATATGATGGCAAGCTTGTTAATAATATAAAAGAAGATTGCAAGAGGTCTTTAAATATATAACGAGGAAGAGAGGGAAGCATGACCAAACACGGGACTGCTGGAAATGAGGCTGGAGTACTTATCGGAAACATTGAAATGGTAGAGTATCTGAATAGGTATTTTACATCAGTCTTCGCGGTGGAAGACACCAGCAGCCAGCCAGAACATAAAGTGAATCAGGGGCAGAGGTAAGTGAGGTGGCCATCAGTAAGGAGGAGGTGCTGGGGAAGCTGAAAGATCGAAGGTCGATAAATTAACCAGATCAGATGGACTGCACGCCATAGTTCTCAGGAGATAGCAGAGGAGATTTTTTGGCTTTGCAGGTGATCTTTCAGGAATCACTGGAGTCAGGGGTGTCCCAGAAGACTGGCAAATATCACCCTGTTTGAGGAGAGAGGGACACAAAACACAGGAAATTATAGGTGATGGGGCATGTGAAAAATATTTTGTGGAAGACTCACTAAATGCTTAGTTTTATGATTAAAGGTGTAGAGTACAAAAGCAAGGAAGTGGTGGAGTATATTTAAAATTCTTTGAGATACAGCATAGCAAGTGTTAAATTTACAAATTATATCACAAACAGCAGACTTGCAAGTGCAGTTGAAATGAAGGAAATCAGTTTAAAGCATACAGGAGCGTACATAACAAACAAATAGTTGTCCAGACCCTGTAGTTAAGGGCGTCAGGAGCAGCTTGTGAGTAATTTGAGTTAAAAAAGATCTAAAAAACACAATTAAAGCCTTTGCTGCAGAGTTCCCAGCGTACAACAATGTAGTTGATATTGAAGATGAAATAAAGCCAGATTCCTCTTTTCTCACCAACCCAAAACGCACGTTCCAGGGGAAGCAACATTTCACTTGTACTCTATCAATACAGTTTACTGTCATTGCTGCTCACAATGTTGCCTGCTTTACCCTGGCGAGACCAAAGAGAGATTGCTTTGTCGATCACCTCCACTTTGCCTGTTGGAATAACCCTAACCTTCTCATTGCTTCCAATTTCGATAATCAGCCTTGTTCTCATGCTAACATATTGGTCCTGGGCTTCCACAATGTTTCAATGAAGGACATCCCAAACTCGAGTGGTACCTCATTTTACGCTTTATGCTTTGTAGCCTGGACGTCTTATTATTCAATTCCATAAATTCACAGCCTGACACCATTGTAAATGTTATCCATTTTTTGTACATTCTCCTTCCCGGTCTCCCTGTGACCTTCTCTTGTTTGTGTCTTGTTTATCGTGCACACAATGAAAAAAAAACTCCCCATTTATACCTGTATTTATTCCCATTTGACAGCTACATCTTTCACCACAACTAAACATCTGTTTGTCTTTTGCACTGCAACACCACCCCCCACCCCCACCGCTAACATCCTCTGTCTTCTGTCACTCCTCCTCCACCTCTGTAAAGGTATTAAAAAGACAATTTTCCAATCTTTTCAGTCCTGAAAAAGGGTTATGCTGGACTTAAAACTTTAACTCGGTTTCTCTGTCTCCACAGATGCGTTCAGACCTGCTCAGTTTCTCCAGAAATAAATCAGCATAAAATAAATTTTCAATGAACCATGGAACTATGGACACTGGAAATCTGAAACAAAAACAAAAATTGCTGATGAAACTGGGATCTTTGAAGCATCACCCGATCCTACAGATTAACTTTGCTTTCACTCCACAGGTGCTGCCGGACATGCTCAGTTCTGTCAGCAATTTCTGTTTTCAAATAAATTCCAAAAATGTGTGTCAAAGCTGCTCAGCCACCCTGTCCAACATGGAGCACCATACACTGCGAAGTGAATGGCACAGCAAGGTGCACTAATTCATTGGTGAAGGCTAGCATCACTGGCACTACAGAGGACTTACTCATGGTCAGGGAGAGCAACAGGAAGAAGCACATTCACTTTAAAAACAGAAGATGTCACTAAGGGAATGGAAAAGATTCAGATGAAGATGTCAAATGTGTTTTCAGCAATGTGACAAATTGGAAGCATGACATCATGGAGAGGCTCTCAGAAGAAAAGGAACATTAAAAGAGAAGTGCTTCCTCATCAGAATCCAGAGTAGGGCACTAAGTACAGGAGCGATGGGGACTGGGTCTGAACTGGGGGACAGGCAGCACGATTACATCGCGCGTATTGCAACTCAAAACTGGGCATTCGTGTGGTGATGTAAACCATAGCAGCAGCAGCAGAAGCAGAATTGTGTTCAACCACAATCTGGAACTTTTTGTCCCGGATAATCCCTCAATCTATGATTACCAAGAAGCTGATCAATGGTTCAGTGACGAGTGCAGGCAAACATGCTGGGGTCTGAACCAGCTGAGCATAAAATTAATGCCAACCCATTATAGATATCACATTGGAATGTTTGTATTCCAAACAGTAGAACTAACACATTACAGACAGTGTAAAATGATTGCAAGACAAACAGACCAAAATTCCTGCCACAGCCAGTCATAAATGGTGATTCTAAGTTAAACAACTCCTTGGAGGAGAGGGCTCCACAATTATCTCCATCATAAACAATGAAACAGCCCTCCACATCAGTACAAAAGTCAAAGATATAGTATATGCACCATCTTTAGCCAGAAGTATGGAGTAGATGACGTAGCTCACCCTCATCATACCATCCACAAAATCATAGATGCCTGTCTTAAACCAATTCAATTCATTGCACATGACACCAAGAAAAAGATAATGATAAACTAAAGATACGGAGAAGGTACCTGGCCCTGTCGCCATTCCTGCAATACGACTGAAGGCTTGTGCTGCACAAGAAGCCGTGCCCCTGGGGAAGCTGTTTCATTCCCGCCCCAACTCTGACATCTGCCTGGCAATGTGGACAATTACTCAGCTGTACCCAATCCCCTAAGTGTAGAATAGTTACAATCTGACCAACTGCCACACCCTCAGTCTCATCAAGATCGTCGAATTGTTGGAAGTTTGTTTTTGACAGAGCTGTCAAGCAGCACAGAAATAACCTGCTCAGTGTGGTTTGTGATTGGTCCACATGTGGAGATGTGCTGTTGGGGAAATGTCACTGGATTACTAATCCAGACCAGGCTAATGCTTTGGCTGCTGAGGGATGTTAAGGACAATTAATAAACTATCGAAATTTCAAATCTGGTGTCAGCAAAAGTCGATCTTGAAGCCAATATTGATTGGAAAAACCAATGTGTTTCAACAATGTACTTTCAGGATGCACATCCACTGTGCTTTCCTGGTATGTCCTAATGGTTACTCCAGGCCCGTGATGAACTCTTCAATGGTCTCTGAAACAGCAATGCAAGGCAGTCACTCGTATCAAACTACTCTGACATCTAAAAGGATAAACCTGGACAGAACACCCTGCCTCGGCCTTGGTATTGGGAAAGGGAAAATGAAACACTGCCGTGTCAAACCTGCAGAGACCTCCTTCTTGGCATCTGAGAGCTTGTGAGAACATATGCAGAAATTTCCCACAGACTGCACATAAACATCGGGAAAAGAGTAGGTTATTCAATCCATTTAGTCTTCCCCATTCTAGTTCATGGCCAAACATCTCCTCGATGCACTTCTCCCACAAAATATACATATCCCTTAATGAGATTACTCTTCCAAATAATATAAAACATGAACTTCAGTAGTCCTTTTAATCCATTGATTTTTCTCCCCCATTGCACATAATGATAGCTGTCACTATCCCCATCCCATACTCCTTTTCTCTCTGCATCAATTTCGTGTCTGGAAATCCATATTTCAATTCAATGCCTTGCTTCCATAGCCTTGCATGGTAGAGAATGCCCCAGGTTCACCAGTCTCTATGCGCAGACATTTATTCTCATCTCAATGCACAGTGGCTTGCCTGCACCTAATACTATGGCCCCTTTTTTTAGACGTCCCAGTCAGGGGCATTATCATCCCTGTTTCCAATCTGTCTCATCTGTACGAGTTTTAGATATTTCACTAACATCTTCACTCATTTTCCTAAACCTCATAGAATTCGGCCCAGTTGATTCGAGCTCAAACAACAGGCATGTGATGACAGAGATCATTCTGGTCATCCATCACTGCACTCCCTCAGTATCAGGTTCGTCCTTTATGAGGTAAGGGGACGAAACCTGCAAACAACACTGCACAATGCTCGAGATGAGGTCTCATCAAACACCTGGTCTCCAGTCACACAGACAGCCTTCTATCACGGCCGTCTGTCTCGTGCTTCTAAGACAATTTTGAATATGACATGCCAAGTTACCATTGATACGGTTAGATTCTACTTTCTTTATGAGTTTCCCATGTGAATCTTTGTCAAAATGCCTCGCTGAAAAACCATGTAAATGTTCACCTTGAAAAAAATCAATCACATTTGTAGGACGTGACTTCCCTTTGATGCAGTCATCCTGCCTATCCCTGATCAAACTTCACCTCTCCAAACGCAGATCTATTTTCTCCTTTCCTGCTTACTCCCTTGGTTTCCCAAACACTGATCTGATAATCACTGGCCGATCATTACCCAGTCCATCATTCTTCCTGTAAAACGGAACCATATTAGCTGTTCTCCAATCCTCTGGCAACTCCCTGCGGCAATTCTGAAAAAATTGGTCCAGTGTCTTCCCTCACTTGTCTCCTACAGCATCCTGTGATACAAATCATCCAGACAAGGGGTTTTGTCCAATTTTAGATCAGCCAAAACCCTCCCCCCCTGCTCGCATTTTATATCCATCTGCTCAAGGGCTTCACGTTCCATCATCTCAAATTCTGTTCCCGAATCGACCAGGTCCTTGATGAGACCTCATCTCGAGCATTGTGCTGTAAAATAAATGCAAAATGCTCATGTAAAAAATCTATCAAAGTTGCTGAAAAAGATCAGCAGGTCTGGCAGTATCTGTGAAGGAAAATAAAAACTGAGTTAACATTTTGGATCCGACGAGGAGTTCTGAGGAAGGTTCACTGGAAATGTTAACTCTGTTTTTCCCTTCACAGATGCTGCCAGACCTGATGATCTTTTCCAGCAACTTTGTTTTTGTTTCTGATTCATAGCATCCGCAATTATTTTGGTTTTTATCTATCAATGTTGTCCAATTTCACACACAGATTGCACCTTTGTTTCTGATAGGCCTGACTTTTTCCCCAGTTATCCTATTCTGCTTGATGTGCATGTAGAATATTTTGAGATTCCCCTTAATCTTGCCTGCTTGCACTTCTCCATGCCCCTGTGTTAGCCCATCCCCTCCGTGGGAATTTAACAAGTTTCATTGTGATCACTCGCACTCTTTGAAACTCTAGAAAAACATAGGCTGAGTTTTCTCGACAGACAATCTTCCCATCTTTAGGAGTAATGTCAAGAATACAAACTGTGCTTCCTCTTTGTTCAGTTTATCTTTCTTAGAAAACTGTACACATTACTTCAAGTACAGTCTCACCAACTCTCCATGGAACTGCTGCTGGAAGTTTCTCCTTCTGTATTCCGAATCCCTTTCAATGAAGGTAAACCTAGCCTTCACCTTTCATTCGGATATGATACCCCCTCTACCTCTTCACTTTAATTTAATAACTCACTGTGTGATCTCTTAGAAAATCCTTCAGAATAACCATATGTACCACATCCACTATTTCTCCATTGACTATGTCGATAAGAAACATCTTGGAACTGTTTTTAAAAGAAAGTTTGTCAGTTGGAATTTTCATTTCAGAAATTCATCAGTATTCTGTCTAATTTTGTAATGACTTTCAAAATATCCAATAACACATCCTTTCAATAGATTCCAACAGATTCATTCCTGTGAATTACAAGTTAACCGGTGTGTACTTGACCAATCTCTCTCTTCTTCTCTTCTTAAACCATTGGATTACATTTATAACCTTCTAATTACCCAGACTGGCTTCCTACCTTTGCAGAGAGTATAGGAAAATAACACAATGATCCCCAATGCAATCGATATGTCTGTGGCTGCTTCCTATGAAATTCTAGTATGAAGTATATTTAGTCTGTCAGACTTATCAAGGTTCAATCCAATTATGCTTTCAAATGCTAATTCATCATCGACTTTAGTTAAACATGTCCCACGGTCACCGAATACGTCTGTGAAATTTCCTGGATCTTCCTCCATGAAGACAGACATAAAGTTACTGTTTAGTTTCCCAGTAATGCCTTTGTTCTCCACAATAAATTATCTGCTCCACACATTCACAGTTCCATATTTAACCATGTTTTAATTTTTGCTTTCTGGTAATCTTTATGTTTCTTGTTACTTTGAATTCTTGTTCTCTTTTCATTTTTAAAAAAGTCAGTTTCTTGCTTGAATTTTTCTAAATCTATTGGATCACTATATCCGGTATTTTTACAGTCTACTTTCTTTGACCTAATGCAATCTTTAACTTCTTTCACTGACAATCATCGAGTTATCTTTCCGTTTTGTCCACCGTACAATGTTTCTACAAATAGCAGACAATGCCTGTCTCTCATTAAAACTTTTCCATGTACTTTTCCAACTTACTGAAGTCATCTTGCCCCTCATACCTTCATGGCTTGCTTGACACAGGTTTATAATTGTAATTTTGTTCAAAAGAAGTGTTTTCAGATGTCGTATAAAATTCAAGATCATTATTATCACCTCTACTTCCAAAAGCTCCTTTTATAGCAAGATTTTCAATTCACCATTCTGATCACACAATGTCAGTACCTAAATAGCCTGATCTCTAGCTTGGCACTCAACATAGTGTCAAAGCAAGCTATCCTGTACACGCTTATGAAATTCATTTTTACCAGCACTAGCATTCACTTGGACTAGCACAGAATATATCAAAAATGTATCTGTCCATTATTACTGCAGTACCCAAAAAACTTGTGTAACTAATTTCCTGTTTGATAACATGCCCAACATTTATACTGCAGTTTTGTCTTTGAAATATAACTCTGATCATGTTTGCTTCTCTTTGCTGTTTCTAAACTCCATTTCAGCAGGTTAAGGAATCTGAATGATGTGGGCTCTGGCGAGATTAATGGTAGATTCAGGCCGGATACTTGGCACAGCCTATCTGAACATTGAAATCATCTCACCACATCTTATTCATTCTGCTCCAATGTCATTGTGGCATTTTCACCAGATATCCTGTAGAGAAAGACAAAAATATTTCTATAATGCTGTGTCTTCCTCCAGAGAGCTGATGCTGCTCTAATCTAGGTTGGGAACGTTACACCAGGCTGGCAAAATGTTGTTTCCACTGTACAGGATTTCGTGATATCATATTTGGAGTAGTGTGAACAGATTAAATCTCCTCACTGAAGAAAGGCTAATGTTGTAATGGAAGCAGCTCAGAGACACTTCCCTAAACTGATTCCTTCAATGAATATGTTTTCAAGCGGAAATTGACTCTGTTTGAAAATAAAACTAAAAAACACCCAGAGAGGAGTGCCTCGTCCTATAATCTGTTAAAAGCAGTGTGCAAAGTGGTGTTAACTTTTCTTTTCAGAAACTTGTACTGGTTAAATGAAATAAATCCCTGACAATCAACAAGTAACAATTTATTTATTAAACTCTAATCCTTAACAAACTAACTAAGCTATTAACAACCTAACTAAACGCCTTCTAACTGCTAACAATTCCGAAATAAAACAAAATTCTAACATCATACTGTTCCAATAAATATAAGTCCCTCTTATATAAAACATTTTTTTAAAGTAGAATTTAGTCTTTCGAACTTACACCCAGGTTACACCTTCCAGAATGCTTTGTGCATTCTCTGTCAAATGTTCTGTCAGGAACGCTTTTTACATCGAATGTTCCGTCACAAATATTAATTAGTTGTGCCGTAGGTACCTTTTATTTAAATGGTGCTTTCTCAAAAGCTGAGCAAATTCTGTGAGAGCCAATGGTTCACTCTTTAGAGCTGAGGGCTGTTAACTTTGGCAGATGGCAGTTCGCGGTCCTGTCTTTGTCCAACTGTACCCTTCTTTTATAGCTTAGATGACATCTCAATTTCTTACAAGACGATTAGACCTATGTGGTCTAAACCATCAGATTGAAATTTAATTTTTTTTTTTGATATCTGGGTACCTGGGCCAAATTAATTGTCTAAATTCAAGATGTGCTGTCTTGATAACAAAGTAAAACTGATACTTGGCCTGCTAACTACTCTGCTTTTTGACATAAATGTTTCAATTCAGTTTCTCTGTGCACCTGCAAGTGCACAAGCTGCTGCTCAAAGACATCATTTTTGAATTTTGAAGTATAGGAAAAAAACACATCATCTTTTAAAAGGACTAAGCACTGCTTCCCCCCAACACATTAAAAATATCGATATTTTATAAACATTAAATTCTAATGCATTGCCTCCCAGTCCAGAAATACTCCACTTAACTTCACAACAGCGATAAGAAAAGGATGATGAGGTTAACCCAAACCCCATTGGAGTTTACAAGATTGACAGATAAACCTACTTTTACATAGAATGTGTCCATTCAGTCACTCAGGCCCTTACGCAGCAGAGAAGACCTTTTACAGCTATGTGCCCATGGCACAGGAATTGAGGTAGAGGTGAAAGAAAAAGAAGAACTTAGAATAATCATCTTCACCAGGGAACGATAAGTAATGGGAAATGTATTGGGATTCAAGGTAACTTGCTAGAATCCACTGTCAATGAATTCATAACATGAGACTTGCAAAGTTAAACAACAAACCATTACAGTCAACATGGCTTCAGGAAAATACATACAGTTTAAATTATTTGCTCAAGTCCTTTAAAGGAGGCGGTACGGTGGCTCAGTGGTTAACACTGCAAGCAAGGTGGATAATCGGGCTCCTGGATATGTAATACCTTCCGGACTTGCAGAAGGCATTGAATAAAGTGCCTGACAATAATTAATGCATAAAATAAGACAGCATGGATTTTGGAGTAATCTAATATATTTGATAGAGGATTGGTGACCCACCAAAATAGACAGAGACGGAATAGAGGGTGATTTTCTGGTTGACAACCTTTGAGGTGCCATTCAGTTCAGTTCGCAGTCCTGACTATTTGCAGTCTATGTTACTACCTGCTCAAAGGAATAGAGTATTCTGTAGCCACATTTTTAAATGACATGAAAATGGGTGGAAAGGTAGGATGCAATGAACATGCATGTTATGTGCAAATCGATTAGGATCAGTGGAATGAATGAACCAACATTCGATGGATGAAATTTAGCGTGGGTAGGTATGGCTTTTTACATTGCCAAAGCAATTGAAAGGCAACTTATTAACTAAAAGGAAGAGAAACTCCAGAGCATTTTGGTGCAGAGGGATCTGGGCATCATTGTGTATATCACAGAAAGCCCAAATACAAGTAATCCACAGCAAGTAGTCAGCAAAGCAAGCACAATTTCAGTAGTAATTCTTTAAAAAAATAGAGTTTATAAAAGTTGGGAACTGTTTTTGCCACAATGCCATCCTTTAGATGAGCTTAGAGCTTGGATTGTTACCTGGGAGTATGATGGTATTGCTATTACTGAGACTTGGTTGAGGGAAGGGCATGATTGGCAACGAGTTGTCCCAGGATATGGATGCTTCAGGCGGGATAGAGAGGAAGGTTAAAGAGGTGGAGGAGTTGCTACATTGGTCAAAGATGATATCACAGCTGTACTGAAGGAGGGCACTCTGGAGAACTCTAGCAGTGAGGCAATATGGACAGAACTCAGAAATACGAAGAGTACATAACATTGTCGGGGCTGTACTACAGGCCACTCAACAGTGAGCGTGAGATAGAGGTACAAATATGTAAACAGATTATGGCAAGGTGTTAAGAGCAACAGGGTGGTGGTGACGGGAGATTTTAACTTTCCCAACATTGACTGGGATTCACTCAGTGTTAGGGGTCAAGGGGACCAGAATTCGTAAGGAACATACAGGAAGGTTTTCGAGAGCAGTATGTATGCACTTTGGAAAAAAGAATACAGGCATAGACTATTTACTAAACGGTGAGAAAATTCGTAAAGCATAAGTAAGAAGGGATCTGGGAGTGTTTGTCCAGGATTCTCTAAAGGTTATCTTGAAGGTAGAGTCCGTGACTGAAAAAGCGAATGCAATGTTGTCGTTTATCTCAACAGGGGTGGAATATAAAAGCAATGATGTGCTTCTGAGACTTTCTAAAGCTCTAGTTAGGCCCCGTTTAGAATCCAATTTTGGGCCCCACACCTCAGGAAGGACATACTGGTGCTGGAGCGTGTCCAGCAGAGATTCACATGAATGATCCCTGGAATGGTAGGTTTAACGTATGATGAACGGCTGAAGATCCTGGGATTGTATTCATTAGAGTTGAGAAGGTTGAGGGGATATCTAATAGAAACTTACAAGATAATGCATGGCTCAGAAAGGGTGGATGCTGGGAGGTTGTTTCCTCTAGATGGGGAGACTAGGACCCATGGACACAGCCTGACAATTAGTTGGGGTAAATTTAAAACGGAAATGAGGAGACATTTCTTCAGCCAGAGAGTGGTGGGCCTGTGGAATTCATTGCCATAGAACACAGTGGAGGCCAGGACGTTAAATGTCTTCAAGGTGGACATTGATAAATTCTTGATCTCACAAGGAATCAAGGGCTACTGGGAGAGTGCAGGGAAGTGGAATTGAAATGCCCATCATCCATGATTAAATGGCGGAGTGGACTTGATGGGCTGAATGGACTTACTTCCATTCCTATGTCTTATGTTCTTATGTAGTCCAACTCGGGAAGGGGCCATACTGGACCTGGTGTTGGGGACTGAACCTGGCCAGGTGGTTGAAATTACAGCAGGGGACTACTTTGGAAATAGTGACCACAATTCCATAAGTTTTACAATATTCATGGACAAAGAAATGAGTGGTCCTAAAGGAAGAGTCCTAAACTGGGGGAAGGCCAACTACACCAAAATTCGACAGGATCTGGGGAATGTAGATTGGGAGAAACTGATTGAAGGTAAATCCATATTTGATACGTGGGAAGCTTTTAAAGAGATGTTGATTAGCATGCAGGAGAGACATGTTTCTGTGGAAATGAGGCATAGAAATGGCAAGATTAGGGAACTATTGATGACAAGTGAAATTTTGAGACTAGCTAAGAGGAAAAAGGAAGCAAACATAAGGTCCATGCGACTGAATACAGATGAAGGTTTGGAAGAATATCAGGAATGTAGGGCAAATCTGAAACTCGGAATTAAGAGGTCTAAGAGGGGACATGAGATATTGTTAGCCAACGTGGGAAAGGAAAATCCCAAAGACTGTTATTCATATATAAAGAGCCAGAGGGTAACTAGAGAACGGATTGGCCCACTTAAGGACACA
The DNA here is from genome assembly GCF_030684315.1 of Stegostoma tigrinum. NCBI lineage: Eukaryota > Metazoa > Chordata > Chondrichthyes > Orectolobiformes > Stegostomatidae > Stegostoma > Stegostoma tigrinum. The sequence continues at coordinate 405,420 of NW_026728822.1, forward strand.
GAAGGAAAGTTATGCATTGAGTCAGAGAAAATGGGTGACATTCTTAATGAGTATTTTGCATCGGTATTCACCAAGGAGAGGGACATGACGGGTGTTGAGGTTAGGGATAGATGTTTACTTACTCTAGGTCACGTCGGCATAAGGAGAGAGGAAGTGTTGGGTATCCTAAAAGGCCGGATGGGATCTATCCCAGGTTATTGTGGCAAGAGAGAGAGGAAATAGCCAAGGCCTTAACAGAGATCTTTGAGGCATCCTTAAGCATGGGTGAGGTCCGGGAAGACGGGAGAATTGTTAATGTTGTCCCCTTGTTTAAGAAGTGTAGCAAGGATAATCCAGGTAATTATCGACCGGTGAGCCTGATGTCAGTGTGAGGGAAGCTGCTGGAGAAGATCTGAGGGATAGGATCTATTTCCATTTGGAAGAAAATGGGCTTATCAGTGATAGGCAACATGGTTTTGTGCAGGGTAGGTCATATCTTAATACCTTAATAGAATTCTTTGAGGACGCGACAAAGTTGATTGATGAAAGAAAGGGTGCAAATGTTATATACATGGGCTTCAGTAAGGTTTTTCATAAGATTCCCTATGGCAGGCTGCTGGAGGAAGTGAATTCACAGAGGGTCCGGGGTGTGCTAGCTAGATGGATAAAAAACTGGCCAGGCTATAGGAGATAGAGAGTAGTAGTGGAAGAGGGTTTCTCAAATCGGAGGCCTGTGACCAGTAGTGTTTCACAGGGATCTGTACTGAGACCACTGTTGTTTGTGATATACAGAAATGATTTGGAGGAAGGTATAGGTGGTCTGATTCGCAAATTTGCAGATGACACGAGATTGGTGGAATGGCATTTAGTGAAGGGGACTGTCAGAGATTACAGCAGAATATAGATAGATTGGAGAGTTGGGCAGATAAATGACAGATGGCGTTCAATCTGGGCAAATGTGAGATGATGCATTTTCAAAGATCTAATTCAAGAGCGAACTATACAGAAAATGGAAAAGTCCTGGTGAAAATGGATGAACAGAGAGATCTGGGTGTTCAGGTCCATTGTTCCCTGAAGGTGGCAACGCAGGTCAATAAGGTGGTCATGAATTAATTCAAAGAGAGAGGAGGAAAGTTTAGGGGAGATATACATGGAAATTTTGTTACACAGAGGGAGGTGGATGCCTGGAACGCGTTGCCAGTGGAGGTGGTAGACACAGACACGTTAGTGTCTTTTAAGATGTATCTGGAAAGGTACATGGATGGGGAGACAGCAAAGGGATACAAACTCATGCTACTGTGAAAGCATGCTTTCCTTCATCAGACAGGGTGTTGAGTACAAGAGTTGGCAGGTCATGTTACAGTTGTATAAGACTTTGGTTCGGCCACATTTAGAGTAGTGTGTACAGTCCTGGTCACCACATTAACAAAAGAATGCGGATGCTTTGGAGTCGGTGCAGAGGAGGTTCAACAGGATGTTGCCTGGTGTGGAGGGCACTAGCTATAAAGAAGGGTTGAGTAGAATAGGAACATTTTCATGAGAAGGACGAAGATTCAGGGGGGACCTGATTGAGGTCTACAAAATCATGAGACGTTTAGACAGGGTGGACCGCAAGAAGCTTTTTTCCCAGAGTGCGAGACTCAATTACTCGGGGTCATGAATTCAAAGAGAGAGGAGGAAAGATTAGGGGAGATATGCGTGGACATTTTGTGACACAGATGGTGGTAAGTGCCAGAGGAGGTGGTAGACACAAACACGTTAGTGTCTTTTAAGATGTATCTGGACAGGTACATAGATGGGTAGACAGCAAAGGGATACAAACCCTTAGAAAATAGATAATAGGCTGAGACAGAATATCTCGATCGGCACAGGCTTAGAGGGCTAAATGGCCTGCTCCTGTGCTGTAATTTTCTTTGTTCTTTAGTGATCCAGCAACTGGAATACTGTGTACAGTTTTGGTGTCCTGCATTTGGGAGGGATCTAGTTGCATTGGAGGCAGTTAAGAAGAGATTCCAGTGATGAGGAGCTTGTCTTATGGAGTGAGATCGAGCAGTTCTGGTCTATATTCTCTGAAGTTTCTGAGAATGAGAGGAGATCTCACTGAGGTCTGTAAGAAGCTAAACATGATTAAGATTATAGATGTGGAATGGATATTTCCTCATGTGGTCAATCCAGAACAACAGATCACAGTTTTCATATAATGCAGAGCAGACTTAAAATGGAGATGAGGAGAAATTACTTATTCCAAAGGATAGTAAACGTAAATAATTCACGACCCCAGAATTCAGTGGATGCTGGGACATTGAGTAAATGAGGAATGATGGAGAGTGGGCAGGAAACTGGTACTGCGGCCAAGAAGACATCAGCCATGATCATATTAAATGCCAGAGCAGGGTGGAGAGGCTGAAAGGTCCAATGATACTTATTGTTCTTATTCAGCCCTTCGAATGTGCCACACAGTAATGAGGGAGGAATGGTTATCAACAGGAAGGAGACACTCGGGACAAATCAGACTTGGTCAGTTTGACAGAACGTAACAAGTGGAGACACACTGTTACCAGTGCTGGGTCCTCAATACAATCTATAACAATAATTTGGAGGAATGAAACAAATGTACTATAACTACATTTGGCGATAACACTGAGATAAACGGGAAATGAGATGATCAAGACAAGATATCTGCAAATGGATATTGACACGTAACGTCAATGGATGATAGTTTGGCAGGTGGGATGTAACATGATACATCACCTGTCACTTTGATTTCATTTCCCCAGAAGAATGGAAGGCAGTATGTTACTGAAATGGAAAGTGATGCCAGGACGTAGTGGTACAATGTGAACTAGAGGCATCACTCTGACAGGTTCAGACATCGGATGCATGGCTCCATCTCCCTGATGGACTTCTCCTTGACATTCCCTGAGGCTCCTTTGCTCTGCGTACACACAGGATATGTTGATGTGGTTGGTTGGTGCTGGGGAGTTGTGAAGGGGAGGGTATATTGCACCATATAGCATGGGGGTACTCTTTATCCAAAATGCAATCCTTTGTTGTTACGTGGAGATCCAAAGACGATGGGAATTGCTGTCTGCTTCTGAATGGAGGGACTGTGGCTGCTGCCACGACATTGGACATTCACCAACATGATATACTGTGCATGGTCACACTGCAAAATTAATGGCGTGAGATTTTCTTCAGTTCCACTATCTGTCCCAATTTTAACTACCAACACCTCCAGAATATATTTCACTGGCACATAGCATCTGTTTCTTTCAACCTTCAGCTATGAAATACAGTCGTAATGATGCCAACAATCTGCTGCTGACACTTCCAGCTTCAAACCAGCAGAAGCAAATCTTAATCTAAAGTTCTTGAGTAGATTTCTAGCTCGGGTTGTGGATGCTGTGGCTGGTTCGCTCAAGACTCAATATAGACATCCCTGCCAAAAAAAAATGGAAATGATGTAATCAACTCCAACGAACCCTGGGTTTTAAATAAATAGCAGAAAAATACAACAATGCTTCCTCAGAGGTTGCACTGATGCTGTTCCCCACAAGGGTAATGAAACGTCGGCAAATTAATGAATTAGCTCAGCAAGTGAACTAACCACAGTAAATCTTAGTCGATTATTCATGACTCATTTCGGAAATAAGCACAAAATCCCATCCATCCATCATTGCCCTGCTCACTGATCTACATTGTCATTGCGTCTGGCAATGTCTTTAGTTTAATATTCTCAAGCACGTCATAACATCTGTCCATGAAATGTCCCTCAGTCTCTCTCTATCAATTATGAAAATCCGTGTCAACTGTTCATCTTAAAACTGATTTCCTCCATGTGTGTTCTCTCTCAAAACAAAGACCTTCACATCTGAAGCCTCCATCACGCTCATCAGAGACTCTCAGAACCCTTTGCCTTGTTCTGGTGAAATGGAGCTATAGAGAAATACATTTATGGAAGATCCCTTTCCGGTCACTCACAACATGGGCTGTAAATTTCCCCATGCTGTGCAGTTATCTAATGCAGGTACGGTGCCAATATACCGGCAGAGGTTTGCAATGCTCCCCATGCTCGGCAGATAGCTAGTTTACTGAACAAAAAACTAACATAATCTGAGCAGTTCTCCATTCTGGCCTGTCATCTTGTCCCAAATGATGGTGTCTGGGATGGTTCTGTGAGGCAGATTCAGAATTTGATGTAACAAAACATTTCAGCTGATATTTCAATGCCTTTATTCAATGTTCTCCTCCTTGTGATTTTGGACTCTCTAAGATCTCATTCATCCAGTTCGTCCCAGCCCCTGTCTTTTTCCCCAAAATTTCAACAACGTTTTCTCCGTTGTTCTATCTTTCTTATGAATGTTCCAATCCCTCTGTATCTTTTCCTGGCCTTGGCTGTTGGCTCCTTGGTGTATCGAGTGCTGACATTGTGAAGTTCAGAAACAATGTAATGGTATACTTCAGGCTGTTGTTCACTTCCCAGTCTGTCCTATGTGGTGCTCCATGTTGGACAGGGGTTTCAGCAGCTTTGAGACACAACTTTGAAACATGGTGTTTGCCTGTTCGCTGAATGTCTGTGTTTGTCCCTCTCAGCTTTTTGTGCAGTCAGGAAAACGAGGAATTCCTCTTGAGTATTGAAAAGGGCTGGGCATCTTGTAGCCGAGGGCCTTCTGATTTTCTCCTGTTATCGCAAAGTTAGTGAAGTTGCTCCTATAAATGTGTGTCTCTACTTCTCCTTTGCCACAAAACAAGGCGATGGGTTTATGTGTCTGTGCTGTGTGTAATGGCTGGGAGAGGGGGGAAGTAGACATGAAAATCGTTGCTGAAACAGAACAGGTTCGGAGGAAATCAGGTGAAATATGAACAACTGGCAGACGTTTGGGTAATTGACAAAGAGGTAGAATGAAGGATGTTTCATGAATAGGTGTGATGATTTGTTGAGAATATTAAAGTAAAGGCATTGCCAGACGCAGTAACAACATAGTTTCGTGGTCACAGGAATTACCGACAGATGGGATTTGGGTATATTTAGATAAGGGCGATTTAGATTTGAATTAGATTTGCTTTGACAGGATTGAAACAGTGAGTGTCTCCATCGAATTATTGGCTTCATTCAGACTGTATTTTGTCGCTCAATGTTCTAACAACAAATGTGTTGAGCCAGTGAAGTATATTCTGAGGGGGTTGATAGTTAAAATTAGGAATGGTCAGGAATCAATTCACAGCCTAAGGGATCACCAAAATTGTGACTTGTCTGTTTCAGCCTCAGAAATTGGTCAGGGATGGGATGGAGTCGGAATAAGGGAGTAGAGTTTGTATCCAGAGCAGAATATAGTGACACCCATTCTCCCAATATTTAGACAACAAGTGTAGTGACACAATGAATCATAGTTCACAGCTAAATCTGTGTTGGTCAGCATCGAGACACACGAGGGACACTACCACAAGCAAAGAGAGACAGAAAGAGAGAGAGAGAGAAAGAGAGAGAAAATGACAAATTTAGTAAAAAGTTCGCGGTTTGTAAAGTGAGAATCTGTATTCAGAGTCTAAGCAGGAACAATAGTAGTAGCATCGAGTGTAGAGTATATGAAAAGAACAGTTCTACAGTTGTACCTGGTTCATGAAAATGATAACTGGACAGTGAGACCTGTCAGGACCATCAACAATTGTCAGGATAGGATAATTAAAAAAACTTTGAATAATCAAAAATTCAACAGGATCCACAGTGATAATGACATCTCATCATAATATGTAGAAAAAACACAAAACATTCTGGGATAAACTCCTGTCCATTGCTGTAACGTTGCAGTCTATTGATGTCAGATTCTGATCCATTGATGGAACATTCTGGTACAATGTTCTCAGATTTGATCTCTCCTCCCCGTCTCTCTGGATCGACTAATCTCTGTCCATGCTGTTGGTGGTGTTCCTGCTTATCCCATGGGATAACACATTGAACTAAGCCCATTTATGACTAAAAGATGGAAACCCTCCACTGAGATAATTAGAATCCATGAAGACTGCCTTTAATCACATGCACCAAATAAACCGGTTCAGTTAGCCCCTTCCTTACATCACTTTTCACATTACAGTGGAAGGGAACATTTACTCAGTCCAGATGGAATGTATGGTGGTTACTGAGGGATGGACTATAAATCTTGCAATCTTTTTAATCTTTTCTCCTTGTAACTGGAAGTAGTGCCAGAACACTGCTCGGGTGTATCTGTTCCACGCTGATATTAAAATGAGACAGCAATAAAATAACAGACCAGCTGCATAAAATGACTGATTGGGAAATTTCTCATGGCCATAACCCAAGGTAATAACATTTATTGTTCAATGACTTTGTGTCTTCTCCGAGATTTCAGTGCCCTGTTATCAAATCCTTTCATAAAATTGAGATATCATCCAGTACATTGAGGCTGCTGGTCAGGAACAGGAGGAAGCAGTTCTGACCGCATGTGCCTGTGACAGGGACAGGAGGAGGCCACTCAGCCCTCACAAGCTGAATGCCAATTGGAGATGTGGAAAACTGGAATGTTGGCACCTCTTGCACAGGGAATCATCCAAAACATAGAGAAGTGTTGCTGCAGCGGTATGAGGTGTAACTGAGAGGGCAACTCTCATTGTGTTCCTTGTGTTTCTGTAGCTGAGAAGGGAGGGGTTCCATCAGATAGAGTTTAATGGTTGCTCATACTCCATGGATTGCTGCATCATTTAATGTTTCGGGTCTGTTACAGATGGACATCAGGAAGCCATTCAGCCTTTAGAGTCTGTTACTCAGAAATAGAAGGAGGCCCTTCAGCCACCCGACACTGCTACATTAGAACAGGAGGAGGTCATTTAGCTTCTCTAATCTATGATACAGGAATAAAAGGACATCATTCAGCCTCTTGAGACTGTTACAGAGCAACAAGAAGCCACTCACCCTCTTGAGCCTGTGACACAGGAACAGGAAGAGATTATTAGCCTTCCCAAACCTGCCACAGTGTAATAGGAGGTCATCAACATCTTGAGCCTTTTACAGAGGAACATGAGTTGGCCATTCAGCCTCTCGAATCCAGGAATGATCAATGAACAAGATTTAGTGTGCGTTCAGATGATAGAATGTATTGAATGAGGTTTTGTTCTGCAGCTTTGTCATTGTGAGTGGAATCAGGAGAGCATTTGACTTATTTAGACTGAATCTTACATCAATATGGCTTCTATCCGCGAGGCCAGGCTAGTTTTCTGGTGCTGTCTTATTGAATTCCCTTCATGAGCTACCTACCACAAACCATGGCATCCATTTCAGTCAATGCCTGTTCGATTCGCCCACTCATCATGGCTGAAGCTACTTCCCATTGCCAGATGCCCCTGGATATTCCATGATCCCTGCACGGGTGCCATCTTTAAAATGCCAATGGGCACACAGTTGAGCTTTCTCATTTCAGTGCTGCTGTATTCAGTTTGCTGCAGCCTGGCAGATAAGGGGCAATGGCACCATAATTCAATCGGCAGAGGCACGGAGGTCTTTGTGAATGGGCTAGGACAGTGGAGGGTCATTCTCTTTCCAGAGAGTTCCACATCACCAGGCCCATCAAGCATGGTCTGAGCTCACCATCCATCTCAGTACAGTATGTGTGGTCTGAAGAAATGTCCAGCAATACAGGACGAGCATCAATAACCTTCTCTGCTCTGCCTGGATAAGTGCCACTGTACTATATCTGGTTCTCACACTCTCTGTATATCTGTTTTCGCACCTACCCCAGAACAAGGCTCATGCTTCACCACTCTCACTACTGCATGCAGCACCTTCCCTCTTCCCTCCTGCTTTTGCTCTCTCTCTCTCTCTCTCTCTGTCATGCATCCACTATATCCTCAACACTAATAACACTCTGCCCATGGGTTCAAAACTGTCAAATGACTCATTCTGAATACCTCATCATTTCCCACCCCCACAACCCCCGACCTGTACCAGCGCCAACAGCAGGGCCACCCACTTTCACCCTCACACACTGTCTCTCTTGCTCTAATTCCAGGAGAAACTACCTGTAATCAGATAGAAATGTGCAAGGCAGATGGTGGAGTGCCTGGCATCTGGTCCCTCACTCTCCTGCCCCCACACCATTTGAAGCACATCCAGGTATGAGCCAGTGATAACGAGGACAACTCCTGTGGAGATTCCAAAACATCTACGTCCCATCACAGAGCGATATTCAGTGAAGGGTGATTTTCACTTTAAACCCACCTCCAGTTGTGTTTCCACCTGGCACAGCTTGGAATCATGCTCTTGATGCCATCTCTCGTTTATTTTGAGCTGGTACAAATGGAGTCTGCATGGTCTTGATGGGCAGAAGGGTGGGCTCAGAACAAATCGTCTCCACCACCTCCCAGGAAGAGAGAACGGAGGCTCCCTCCTACAACCCCTCCTTCAGACGGCTCAGATACTGAAGCCAAATATTTAACATTCCCCTATCTGTATCAATGGAACTGAGTTTGAGAGAGTGGAGAGTGCCAATTTCCTCGGAACGACAATAATGGACAACCGGTCCTGGGCTTCCCACGTAAATGTGACGGTCAAGGAGGCACAGCAATGCCTTTCTTCCTTGGGTAGCTCAGGAGTTTTGGCCTGTCTACAAAGGTCTTCAGCAACTTTTTCAGCAACACCATTGAAAGCATACTGTCCGGGTGCAGAATGGCCTGGTCTGGCAGCTGCTCTGCCTCGGGTCGTAAGAAAAGACAGAAGATGGTGTGTACAGTTCAGACCATCACGGAAGCCAAACTTACATCCGTGGACTCCATTTACAGGCTCGGTGCTGGGAAAAGGCTGGCAAGATGACCAATGACCAATCGCACCTTGGGAATGATCTTCAACAACCTCTTCCATCAGGCAGTAGATAATGAAGCCTGAACACACGCACGCACACGTAGGCTCAGGAACAGCTTTATCCTGACCATGGTTGGACTGATGAATGGACTCTCTCGCCTCAAATGATGCTGATCTTGCAAATGTTGGTCTTGCCGAGCAAGCGTCAGTGCATTGTAACCTGACTGCCTCTGCCTAAGTCTTTTTGATCGGTCCCTCCTTTGCCTACTATGATCTGCCTGTCCCGCATGTAAACCAAGCTTTTCACTACATATTAATACACAATTTGAATTAAGACATAATTTTAATGACAATCAATCAATCTGACAGATTCCGTGCACTCCCCATTGACAAAGAACAAAGAAAATTACAATACAGGAACAGGCCCTTCGGCCCTCCAACCCTGCACCGGAATGCTACCTGTCACAACTAAAACCCCCTATCCTTCAGGGACTGTATCCCTCTATTCCCATCCTATTCATATATTTGGCAAGATGCCCATTAAAAGTCACGATAATATCTACTTCCACTCCCTGCCCAGCAGTGAGTTCCAGGCACCCACCATTCCCTGTGTAAAAAGCTTTCTTCGTTCATCACCTTTAAACCTAGTCCCATCCACCTTAAACCCATGGCACCTGGTAACTAACTCTTCCACCCTGGGTAAAAAAGCTTCGGACCATCCAGTCTGTCCATGCCCTTCAACAACTTGGAGACCTCCATCAGGCCGCCCCTCAACCTCCCTCATTCCAGTGAGATAGATTGGACACTGTGGAGGCAGGAAGCATGTTTCCGCTGAGGGGTGAGTCCAGGACCAGAGGACAGTTTAAAAATAAGTGGTAGGCCATTTAGAACAGAGTTGAGGAAAAACTTCCTCACCCAGAGAGTGGTGGATATATGGAATGCTCTGCCCCAGAAGGCAGTGGAGGCCAACTCTCTGGGCGCTTTCAAGAAAAAAGATAGACAGAGCTCTTAAACATAGTGAATCAAGTGTTATGGGGATAAGGCCGGAACAGGATACTGATTGTGGATGATCAGCCCTAATCATAATGAATGGTGGTGCAGTCTCGAAGGGCCGAATGGCCGACTCCAGCACCTATTTTCTATTGTCCATTGTCTATTGTCTATTAACCCGTTTCTCCAATGACTCCTCATAGCTAATGCCCTCTATACCCAGTAACATCCTGGTAAATATTTTCTCTACCCTCTCCAAAGCCACAACATCCTTCTGGTATCAGAGATAATGGGAACTGCAGATGCTGGAGATTCCAAGATAATAAAATGTGAGGCTGGATGAACACAGCAGGCCAAGCAGCATCTCAGGAGCACAAAAGCTGACGTTTCGGGCCTAGACCCTTCATCAGAGAGGGGGATGGGGGGAGGGAACTGGAATAAATAGGGAGAGAGGGGGAGGCGGACCGAAGATGGAGAGTAAAGAAGATAGGTGGAGAGGGTGTAGGTGGGGAGGTAGGGAGGGGATAGGTCAGTCCAGGGAAGACGGACAGGTCAAGGAGGTGGGATGAGGTTAGTAGGTAGCTGGGGTGTGGCTTGGGGTGGGAGGAGGGGATGGGTGAGAGGAAGAACCGGTTAGGGAGGCAGAGACAGGTTGGACTGGTTTTGGGATGCAGTGGGTGGGGGGGAAGAGCTGGGCTGGTTGTGTGGTGCAGTGGGGGGAGGGGATGCACTGGGCTGGTTTAGGGATGCAGTAGGGGAAGGGGAGATTTTGAAACTGGTGAAGTCCACATTGATACCATATGGCTGCAGGGTTCCCAGGCGGAATATGAGTTGCTGTTCCTGCAACCTTCGGGTGGCATCATTGTGGCAGTGCAGGAGGCCCATGATGGACATGTCATCAAGAGAATGGGAGGGGGAGTGGAAATGGTTTGCGACTGGGAGGTGCAGTTGTTTGTTGCTAACTGAGCGGAGGTGTTCTGCAAAGCGGTCCCCAAGCCTCCGCTTGGTTTCCCCAATGTAGAGGAAGCCGCACCGGGTACATTGGATGCAGTATACCACATTGGCAGATGTGCAGGTGAACCTCTGCTTAATGTGGAATGTCATCTTGGGGCCTGGGATGGGGGTGAGGGAGGAGGTGTGGGGACAAGTGTAGCATTTCCTGCGGTTGCAGGGGAAGGTGCCGGGTGTGGTGGGGTTGGAGGGCAGTGTGGAGCGAACAAGGGAGTCACGGAGAGAGTGGTCTCTCCGGAAAGCAGACAGGGGAGGGGATGGAAAAATGTCTTGGGTGGTGGGGTCGGATTGTAAATGGCGGAAGTGTCGGAGGATAATGCGTTGTACCCGGAGGTTGGTAGGGTGGTGTGTGAGAACGAGGGGGGTCCTCTTGGGGCGGTTGTGGCGGGGGCGGGGTGTGAGGGATGTGTCGCGGGAAATGCGGTAGACGCGGTCAAGGGCGTTCTCAATCACCGTGGGGGGAAAGTTGCGGTCCTTAAGGAACTTGGACATCTGGGATGTGCGGGGGTGGAATGTCTTACCGTGGGAGCAGATGCGGCGGAGGCGGAGGAATTGGGAATGGGGGATGGAATTTTTGCAGGAGGGTGGGTGGGAGGAGGTGTATTCTAGGTAGCTGTGGGAGTCGGTGGGCTTGAAATGGACATCAGTTACAAGCTGGTTGCCTGAGATGGAGACTGAGAGGTCCAGGAAGGTGAGGGATGTGCTGGAGATGGCCCAGGTGAACTGAAGGTTGGGGTGGAAGGTGTTGGTAAAGTGGATGAACTGTTCGAGCTCCTCTGGGGAGCAAGAGGCGGCGCCGATACAGTCATCAATGTACCGGAGGAAGAGGTGGGGTTTGGGGCCTGTGTAGGTGCGGAAGAGGGACTGTTCCACGTAACCTACAATTAGCAGGCATAGCTGGGGCCCATGCGGGTGCCCATGGCCACCCCCTTAGTCTGTAGGAAATGGGAGGAGTCAAAAGAGAAGTTGTTGAGTGTGAGGACGAGTTCAGCTAGGCGGATGAGAGTGTCGGTGGAGGGGGCCTGGTCGGGCCTGCGGGACAGGAAGAAGCGGAGGGCCTTGAGGCCATCTCCATGCGGAATGCAGATGTACAGGGACTGGACGTCCATGGTGAATATGAGGTGTTGGGGGCCAGGGAATTGGAAGTCCTGGAGGAGGTGGAGGGCGTGGGTGGTGTCACGGACATAGGTGGGGAGTTCCTGGACCAAAGGGGAGAAAATGGAGTCCAGATAGGTGGAGATGAGTTCGGTGGGGCAGGAGCAGGCTGAGACGATGGGTCGACCAGGGCAGGCAGGTTTGTGGATTTTGGGAAGGAGATAGAAACGGGCCGTGCGGGGTTGGGGAACAATGAGTTTGGAGTCAGTGGGTGGGAGGTCCCCTGAGGTGATGAGGTCATGAATGGTGTTGGTAGCTTGGCAAACAGAATTGAACACAATATTCCAAATGTGGACTAACTAAGGTTCTATAAAGCTGCAACATTACCTGTCAATTATTATACGCAATGCCCAGGCTGATGAAGGCAAGTATGTCATATGCCTTGTTCACTACCTTTCCCACCTGCGTAGACACTTTCAGTGGCCTGTGTACCTGGACACACAGATCTCACTGCCTATCAGTACTCTTCAGGCTTCTGGCTTTTACGGTATATTTTCCATCTGGATAAGCCCTTCCAAAATGTATAACCTCACATTTTTCCGGATTGAGCTCCTTTTGCTATCTCTCTGTCCAAGTCACCAATCCATCTATATTCGGCTGTATCATTTGACAGTCCTCGTCACTGTCCGCAATTCCACCAGCCTTAGTGTCATCGTCTAAGTTACTAATCAGACCAGCTAAAGTCTCCTGCAAATCATTTCTATACATTACAAAAAACAAAGGCCCCTTTTAGCCGTCCTGACTCGTCGCTTAAGTCTCTTTCATCCTTCCTTGTATTTCACCCTTGCTTCGCATATTCCCAACCTCCTGGCCTTAATAAATGCTTCCTGTTTTTGATTAGGCTCGCAATATCTCTCGTTATCCAAGGTTCCCTAAACTTGCCACACTTATCCCTCATCCCAGTACAGCCCCTTTCCTAGTTGGACTATCTATACAATGTTCAAGAAGCCCTCCTGGATGCACCTTAAAAGCTCTGCCCCATCTGAGACCCAAGCACTAAGTGAGTAACGTGCTTGTCCTGAGTTCCCAGCAACTTACACTTGAAAGCCTCCCACAGAAGAGATGTGAATTGGCCCTCAAACATCTGTCCCAATCTACACTCTTCAGTTCTTGCCTAATATTGTTATAATTAGCCTTTCTCAAATTTACCACATTCACTTGACAACTCATCTATCATAATCCATCAGTACCCTTAAGGTTACTGAACTGTGATCACTGTTTCTGACCTACTCTCCTACTGAGACATCAACCACTTATCGAGGTTCATTCCCCAATACTAGGTCCAGTACAGCCCCTTTCCTAGTTGGACTATCTATACAATGTTCAAGAAGCCCTCCTGGATGCACCTTACAAGCTCTGCCCCATCTGAGACCCAAGCACTAAGTGAGTCCCAGTTAATATGTGGGAAGGTAAAATCACCAACAAAAACAACTCTTACTTTTAGAGCTTGCCAAAATCAGGCTACATATTTGTTCTTCTATCTACTGCTGGCTGTTAGGAGGCCGATAGTAAACCCCAAACATTGTAATTTCACCCTTCCTGTTCCTGAAATTTACCCATATCGCCATCCGAGGTGTCCTCCCACAGTACAGCTGTGATATTCCCCTTAGCAAGGAGTGCATCTCCTCTATCCCTGATATCTCCCCCTCAATCCTGCCTGAAACATCTGTATCCTAGAATGTTAAGCTAGTAATCCTGCCCCTCCCTTAACCAAGTCTCTGTAATAGCAACAAAATCACAGTTCTCAGTACTAATCCCAGCTCGAAGTTCTCCTGCCCTACCTGTTACACTTCTTGCATGAGTTAGGAAGCATGGACTGGGAGCAGTTGTTCCATGGTAAGGGAACTATAGACATGTGGAGACGGTTTAAGGAACAGTTGTTGGGAGTGATGAGTAAATATGTCCCTCTGAGACAGGCAAGAAGGGGTAAGATTAAGGAACCTTGGATGACGAGAGCGGTGGAGCTTCTAGTGAAAAGGAAGAAGGTAGCTTACATAAGGTGGAGGAAGCTAAGGTCAAGTTCAGCTAGAGAGGATTACATGCAGGCAAGGAAGGAGCTCAAAAATGGTCTGAGGAGAGCCAGGAGGGGGCACGAGAAAGGCTTGGCAGAAGGAATCCGGGAAAACACAAAGGCATTTTACACTTACGTGAGGAATAAGAGAATGGTCAAAGAAAGAGTAGGGCCGATCAGGGATAGCGTAGGGAACTTGTGTGTGGAGCCTGAGGAGGTAGGGGAAGCCCTAAATGTGTTTTTTGCTTCTGTCTTTACGAAAGAAACCAACTTTGTAGTGAATGAAACCTTTGAAGAGCAGGTGTGCATGCTGGAATGGATAGAGATAGACGAAGCTGATGTGCTGAAAATTTTGTCAAACATTAAGATTGACAAGTCGCCAGGCCCGGATCAGATTTGTCCTCGGCTGCTTTGGGAAGCGAGAAATGCAATTGCTTCGCCACTTGCGAAGATCTTTGCATCCTCGCTCTCCACTGGAGTCGTACCTGAGGACTGGAGAGAGGCAAATGTAATTCCTCTCTTCAAGAAAGGAAATAGGGAAATCCCCGGCAATTATAGACCGGTAAGTCTCACGTCTGTCGTCTGCAAGGTGTTAGAAAGGATTCTGAGGGATAAAATTTATGACCATCTGGAAGAGCATGGCTTGATCAAATACAGTCAACATGGCTTTGTGAGGGGTAGGTCATGCCTTACAAACCTTATCGAGTTTTTTGAGGATGTGACTAGAAAGGTTGATGAGGGTCGAGCTGTGGATGTGGTGTATATGGACTTCAGTAAGGCATTTGATAAGGTTCCCCATGGTAGGCTCATTCAGAAGGTCAGGAGGAATGGGATACAGGGGAACTTAGCTGTCTGGATACAGAATTGGCTGGCCAACAGAAGGCAGCGAGTGGTAGTAGAAGGAAAATATTCTGCCTGGAAGTCAGTGGTGAGTGGAGTTCCACAGGGCTCTGTCCTTGGGCCTCTACTGTTTGTAATTTTTATTAATGACTTGGACGAGGGAATTGAAGGATGGGTCAGCAAGTTTGCAGACGACACAAAGGTCGGAGGTGTCGTTGACAGTGTAGAGGGCTGTTGTAGGCTGCAGCGGGACATTGACAGGATGCAGAGATGGGCTGAGAGGTGGCAGATGGAGTTCAACCTGGATAAATGCGAGGTGACGCATTTTGGAAGGTCGAATTTGAAAGCTGAGTACAGGATTAAGGATAGGATTCTTGGCAGCGTGGAGGAACAGAGGGATCTTGGTGTGCAGATACATAGATCCCTTAAAATGGCCACCCAAGTGGACAGGGTTGTTCTGAAAGCATATGGTGTTTTGGCTTTCATTAACAGGGGGATTGAGTTTAAGAGTCGTGAGATCTTGTTGCAGCTCTATAAAACTTTGGTTAGACCGCACTTGGAATACTGCGTCCAGTTCTGGGCGCCTTATTATAGGAAAGATGTGGATGCTTTGGAGAGGGTTCAGAGGAGGTTTACCAGGATGCTGCCTGGACTGGAGGGCTTATCTTATGAAGAGAGGTTGACTGAGCTCGGTCTCTTTTCATTGGAGATAAGGAGGAGGAGAGGGGACCTAATTGAGGTATACAGGATAATGAGAGGCATAGATAGAGTTGATAGCCAGAGACTATTTCCCAGGGCAGAAATGGCTAGCACGAGGGGTCATAGTTTTAAGCTGGTTGGTGGAAAGTCAAGAGGGGATGTCAGAGGCATGTTCTTTACGCAGAGAGTTGTGAGAACATGGAATGCGTTGCCAGCAGCAGTTGTGGAAGCAAGGTCATTGGGGTCATTTAAGAGACTGCTGGACATGTATATGGTCACAGAAATTTGAGGGTGCATACATGAGGATCAATGGTCGGCACAACATTGTGGGCTGAAGGGCCTGTTCTGTGCTGTACTGTTCTATGTTCTATGTTCTATGAAACAGGTGAACTTCAGTCTACTCGATCCACTTTTATCAGCAACTGCACCAGTCTGTTCTTTCTTTGAGCCTTACTGGCCCTATTCTCTAGTTCCCCTTCAGTCCACTTACTTTGCATTGATTCTCACACCCTGCAAAGCTAATTTAAATTCTCCTGAGGGACACCAGCAAACTTCCCATCCAGAATATTTGTGCCCTTCCAGTTTAGTTATAACCCATCCCTCTTGTACAGGTCCCACCTGCCCTGGAACAGATCCTAATGGTCCAGATTTCTGAAACCTTCCCTCCTACACAAACTGTTTAGCCTCGTGTTGAGCTGTACTCTCCTCTTATTTCTAGCCTCACTGGCACGTGGCACAGGGAGTAATCCCTAGATTACAACCTTGGAGATACTGCCTTTTTTATAACATTTCTACCTAACTCCCTGAACTGCTGCTGCAGAACCTGATCACTCATCCTACATATGTGTTTAGAACCAATATGTACCACAACTTCTGGTTGTTCACCCTATACCTTCAAAAGAATTTCTGCCCATTCAGAGACGTCCTGGACTCTGGCAACAGGGAGGTAACACAGGGAGGTAATGCAACAAACGACTGCACCTCCCAGTCGCGAAACATTTCAACCACCCCTCCCATTCCTCGGACGACATGTCCATGATGGGCCTCCTGCAGTGCCACAATGATGCCACCCGAAGGTTGCAGGAACAGCAACTCATATTCCGCTTGGGAACCCTGCAGCCCAATGGCATCAATGTGGACTTCACAGGCTTCAAAATATCCGCTTCCCCCACCGCATCCCAAAACCAGCCCAGCCTATCTCTGCTTCCCTAACCTGTTCTTCCTCTCACCCAGCCCTTCCTCCCACCTCAAGGTGCACCTCCATTTCCTACCTACCACCTCATTCCGCCTCCTTCTGGACTGACCTATCCCCTCCCTACCTCCTCACCTATACTCTCCTTTCCACCTATCTTTTCTCTCCATTTTTGGTCCGCCTCCCCGGCTCTCCCTATTTATTCCAGTTCCCTCTCCCCATTCCCCTCTATGATGAAGGCTCTCGGCCCGAAACGTCAGCTTTTGTGCTCCTGAGATGCTGCTTGGCCTGCTGATTCATCCAGCTCCACACTTTGTTATCTTGGATTGTCCAGCATCTGCAGTTCCCATTATCACCCACACCATCATGGAGTCTCTTTTAAAACCACAGAAGTGCCTGTCTATCTCCCTAACTATCGAGTCCCCTATAACTACTGCTCTAGTGCTCTTTGTCCTTCCCTTCTTGAAAACAGAGGCAGCCGTGTGTGTCTGCTGCTGCTGTTACCCACTGATAGGTCACCCCACCCAACCCCCAGCAGTATGCAAAACGGCATACTTATTAGAAAGAGTGACAACCACAGTGGATTCCTGTACTAGCTGCCAGCTCCTTCTCGCGCACACCCAAGTGTCTGCCCGCACCTTGAGTCACCATATATCTAAAATTAATGTCTATGACGCTTTCCGCCATCCCCATGCTCCGAACTGCATGCGATTGTCTCCCAACCTATCCATGCCATCTGCAAGCAGCTGCAGTTGAGTGCTCTTCCTACAGATGTAGCCATCCAAGACACTGGAAACATCACGGATCTTCCACATCTCACAAGGGCAGCACTTAACCCCACAGACTGATATTTCTATTCCCAATCAAAAAAAAAATTAAACACTTACCCTTACTTGTCACTGCCAGCACCAAGGTAGGTCTTCCCTCACTCATCTTCCCAGGATGCTTCCTACATCTCTCCCTTTCCCTTTGCTGTCACTTGACAACAGCCCCTCCACAAACCATCTCTGGAAACAGTGACTGCACTGATACAGATCTTCCCAAGACGGTCAATCAGCGTCTATACTCTGTTGCCCTCTTCAGGGTGAAGTCTTGAACTTTTCAATAATCTGTGCTCATATGCATCGACGGCTCTCCGCTCCTGCACATCCTATCTAACGGTACAGTCTATTTTATATTGTCTTTCAATATTCTTCCTATCAATTGCATCACCTCAGTCTGTTCTGCATCGGTCCTCATCTGCCAGATACTTGAACACATGACCAACTTGTCTGTCCTGTTTGGTGTTCCACACTGTCCTTCACACACTTTACAACTCTTCCAGGTTTGGTGTCTGCAGGGATTGAATTGGTAACACAGTAACACTCCACACAGAAATACTCACACACTCCCCACAGAGCAGCAGAAGTATTGACAAACAACAGACAGATTGAGTGAAATATTGAAAAAAAATCACAGAACCAAAAAAATCTTTGGCAGACTCTCCATATAAATATAAATATCAGTGTATTAGTTTGCATATCTGTGTTTCTGTATTTGTGTATTCATATCTATGTCTCTGCGTGTATTTCCATGCCTGTGTCTGTATGCGTGCGTCTGTGGGAGCGGCAGGTCTGGCCGTCTCTGCGGTGTGTCATGTGATGCAATGTCGCCCTCTGCTGGTCGCTACATCATAGTGCACAAAGAGCAATGGAAGTTGCAATGGGATTCATTCAGTCTGTGAGGGAGAGCAGGAAGGCAGCTGCTCAGAGCACCATCGAAACTGACAGCCCATCAACACAGCCATACACACACACACACACACACACACATTAACACACACACATACAAGGCTAATTTTGGGAGGATAACATCTGCACTGAGGTCCTGAAGAGTTGGAGATGCTCATGTAGAGAAACGGCTATGTCCTCTCTGAAATGTGGAGCTGATTTGTCTTTGGACATTATTCGTGACCCTTCGTGTACCCATTAAAGAGTATTTCCACTGCAATTGTATCCAAACAACTCTGAGTGAACCATTTTGTAAGGAGATGAATTAAATTTTATTTCATGCTCTTTAGCTAGCAATGTTTCATAATGAATTCTTATGCAAATTAGAAGTGAGAAAGGATTGTAAAGTCCT
Source organism: Stegostoma tigrinum (assembly GCF_030684315.1). Lineage (NCBI taxonomy): Eukaryota > Metazoa > Chordata > Chondrichthyes > Orectolobiformes > Stegostomatidae > Stegostoma > Stegostoma tigrinum. The sequence goes on from NW_026728822.1 coordinate 424,227, forward strand.
CAAACAGATCTGATGGTGCTGGTAATGTGCCTGGAACAACAGTGCTAGTTAACGAACGCAACTGCTCTGTGCCTCCAAAGACACTATTTGAAGAAGCAAAAGGCCGTACAATGTCAGCGATTCAGTGTTTGGTGTTGAGCCAAAGAAAACTGCCAACTGTGTAGTGGCGTGGGGGGTGGGGTGGTGGCAGCGGGGGCGGGGGGCGGACAGTGTGTGATTGTAAACGCAAGAGCAACAGTCAGAGTGAAAGAGTAGGGCGGGTTTGACTCCAATTTCAATGGATTTACTGCAAACACAAGTGACCTCATTGCACAGGGATGCAGACAGTGATACACATACTGATACGCACAACACATACACACAGAGATGTGGACACACAATCAAATACAAACACATAAACAAACCCATATACACGGACACAGTGGTGTCTTTAAGACAGAGATGGATATGTTTTTTTCATTAATGAGAGGATCACTGGTCAGTTATAGAAGGCAGGGGAAGGGGTGTGAGAAATAATTCAGCCATGATCAAACGGCACAGCAGAATTGACAGGTCGAGTGGCTTGTTTTTGCTCCAATTTCTTGTGCTGTAACGATCTCATGGTCCCTGGACTTGCCTTCCTATGAGTACAGCGGAGGTTAGATTTGATAAATATTTAACTGAAGTCAATTACTGGAAACGTGAACAGGTTTGAATGACTGAATGATCTATATCCGTTCCTAATTGTTGTGTCTTTATGTCTGTAAAAAAAAGGGGTGATCAGTTTGAGGGGAACACATTTTCAGAACGAAGGCCTTCCCAGTTCAGTTTGAGATAGGTATGTTGCTTTCTCTTTAGGACTGTGTGATCTGTGATGTTCTCCTCCCCAAGGAGCAGGGAAGACAGGGTTATTGAAAACATTCAAGGCTGAGTTCCATTGACCTTTGTTGAACAATAGAATTAATGCTTATTGGGAACAGATAGGAATGGGATTCACAGCCACAAACACAACAACGATGAGCTTTCTGAATGGTGCAGCAGGCTGGAGAGGCCGAATGGCCAACTGCTGCTCCTAACCCATGCGTTGTTCTCTCACTCATTTCCTCGACACTGTTCCAGAGGTAGAGGAAGACGCCAAACAGCCAGTCAGGATCATTGCAACTCTCCTTCCCCTCAAATGATTTACACAGAAATAGAATGAAGCCGTCCTGCCCTTTGAGTACATTACACTGCACAGGACAAGACCATGCAACCTTTCTATGCTGCTACACAGGAACAGGGGAACCCAGGGTAACTGCCAGGCAATAGCCAGCAGGGATAAATGTTTATGTTCAGGTTATAAAGTTGTAACTCGGTGGAGTGCCTCAGGGATCAGTGTGAAGTCATCAATGATTCATAATCCAAATCAAGGGACTGATTATAATGGAGCTCGGTTACCTCATCCACCGCGACAGTCATTCATAAGGTCTCCAGTGGCGGTAGAGAGTCTACAATGGGATACAATGATAGGGAAGTATAGTTTGAAAATCATCAGCAGAAATAGCATAATGCAGTTTCAGAGACAGTCTGTGATGTGATGAAGGATAAACCAACAGTAAAGTACATAAATTGAAAGAGATCGCAGAACATGGAGGTACAGAGGCGTTTGTGAGTGCTGGCACATGAATCCTATAATGTTAGTTTGCACATACAGCGAGTGATTAGTTAAGTACATGGAATGATGCGGTTCTATGCAAAGCTATCTGTCTCATCGTCAGATTGCTTTACTGCGTCTGTACGGGGCATTACTGAGTCCACTCCTGATATATTCTGTGTAGTTACAACTCCCTAAACTGAAAACAAAATGCAAAACTGCTTCAGAAACTTATCAAATTTAATTCACTTTAATCATTCCTGGAATGAAAGACTTGTTGAGTCATAGAATGGCACAGTTCAGGAACAGACCCTTGGGTCCAACTGGTCCGTACCGACCAGATATCCCAAACTGATGTATTTCCATTTGCCATCATTCGGCCCATATCCCTCTAACCCTTTCTATTCATGTACCCATTGTGGTGCCTTTTAAATGTTGTAACTGTACCCATCACCACCACTTCCTCTGGCAGCTCATTCCTTATACACAACATGCTCTGCATGAAAAATTACCCGTCAGGTCTCTTTAAAATCTTACTTCTTTCTCATTAAATCTGTGCCCTCTAGTTTTGGACAACCTCACCAGAGGAAAAGTGACCTTGGAAATTCACTGAATCCACACCCTTCGATTTTTTTTACAAACCTCGACAAGCACACGGCACTTTGGGCCTGAGAACGAGAGATGCTCATATTGAACCATGTAAGATCTTAAGGAGAGCGTATCAGGTGCGTAGCTCATGGATGTTTCCTCTTGTATGGGAGACTGAAAACTAAGGATTCAGTTTTATGAAAGCAATGCATTCATTTTAACACATATTATTAAGACATGAATTTAGTGTACAAACATTAGTCGGGTACATATGAACATTTCCTCAAATTAAGATAAGTTGTCCCTTCAAGGAACAAGAAACTGCCACGGAGTCATACAGTCCAGAACATTTTGAAGCAGATCTCATATGGTCTTGTTTGGTGGTCAGATGATGTTACTGTATATTTTAGTTCAGAGAAGGAGAAAATGTAATGTCCAGAGAAGCAGCAACTAATTGAGGTCTCTCTTTCTTTGTTTCTCCTCACAGCAATGTGTGAAAGCAGAAAACCTGTCAGCCTTCTTCGCCATTCGTAGAGGATTCCTGTTGAGAACTCACTGGAATCATTCCGATGCCTAAAGCAAATGAAATTCAGCCAAATCCAACTGTTCCATGAAGCAACCTCATTGTTGGCGGCTTGTGTGAGCAAATAACTTCAGAGTCAGAATAACATTTGGACCAATCACGTTTTCTTTCTTTTACCATAAGTTAAGCTGTTGTTTGGACAGAACTCTTTCAAACTGATATTCTGCAGAGTTTTAACTATTTCTGTTTGTCACAGACATGTGTGTATCTGTATGTACCACTGTGTGTGAGTCCATGTATGTGTCCGTCCCTGTGTGTGCGCATTTCTGTGTGACTCAGCATTTATAGACACGTGAATATTGATGTACATATATTTCAGTAACTAAACTATTCATCATTTATCTTTGCATCACAGCTTGAGTAATTTTGCTTTCATTATATACGAGTTATTTTTGCAAATTTAAGACACCTGCCTGGGTTGTCCCGAACACTGAAATTAACCCAGTCTGAGATCCAAATAATTGGCCATTTCGCCAAACATTTGTCATGCTCAATGGACGAACGGGACGAGAAATCATAACGGTGACCATCCAAACTTGGTTTGAACAGGGCTGAGGAGAAATTCTCAAGGGGGCGTTTAAGTTAGAATTCTTTTCCCCAGGAGTCTGCAGTACCTGCGTGCTTGCAATTATTCAAAGCTGTTAGTTCGATATTTGTCAGAAAAGTGAGTCAAGGGTAATGAACTACAGACAGGGAAGTGCGGCCGAGAATGCGTAGGCCACAATCTTCATGCCTGGTGAAGCAGGGTCAAAGTATCTAATGTGCCAGTCTTGCTCCTCAGTCCAATGTCCCTACATTCCATTTTGCCCAACAATACTGTTACAAAGGACCAGTTGGAGACCACTTGCTCTTGGTACTCAATGAATCGAAGCGGAGATAATTCAGCCCATGAAGACTGTCACACATGGTTTAGTGTGAGATGGAAAATATCCTTGGTAAAAACATGAATGGGTGCTGGTCTGACACAGGCCCCCTCATCTCCCTTTACAGAATTTCCCCCGGCCTCCCCTTGTTGTTTCTGTTGCAGATCCAGATTCCCCATGAATACAGCAGCATCCCCACCCTGCCCCCCGCCATACTGCACCCACAAATTCCTGTGGTATCCCTAATTGCACCGTGCCTGAACAGAACTTCCAGGAAAATAACAGCCACTCACTTTTCAGTAGCAAAATATGAGAACACTGTAAACAGGAGTCGGTTATTCAGCCCCTCAAACCTGCCTTTCCCTTCACTTAGATCAGTGTTCATCTGTTCTTGTCTTCATCTTCTCTTTCATATTCAATTGCATCTAGCCCTCAAATCTCTGATGTGTCCAAATCAATCATCAATCGCTCACCTCCAAACATTTTACAAATTTAGCTCCCCTGACGCTCTGGAACAGAGAAGACCCAAATGTTACTACCCTCTCTGAGAGTGGTATCAATGAGCCCAACCAAAGTTGAACTTAATGGGAATGTGTTTTAAATGCCCCACTGGTTGGAGTCATCCACCACACAAAGGAAGATGTGTGTGATTGGTGGGCATCAATCCTCTCTGTCCCAGGATATCTCTGCAGGAAACCTCAGTGTAGCTTTCTCATCATAAACATCTTCAGCAACTTCATCGAAGATTTCCCCTCCCAAAAGAAGATCAGAAGTGGGGATGTTCACTGATGATTACACAATGTTCAGGAAAAAAAAATCGCCATCCGTCAGTTGCTGAAGCAGTCTGTGTGCATGTGCAGGAAGACAATATTCAAGCTTATGCTGTCGAAGTGTTGGTAATATTCAAGTAACAGTATTGCTGTATACTTCTCAATTCTACAGTAATAAAAGAGGGATTTATCCAGCACCTCAAGTTGGTTTCACACGAATAAGAAGAAGCCATTCAGCCCATCAAAACTTTTTGGATAATAAGAGGCACAGCCCATTCACTCTCTCCTGCCTTTTACACAGGAAGACAAGGAATCTAGTCAGCACATTGAGCTGTTTAACAGGTACCAGGAGTCATCCAATCAGGTCGTTAAACATCTTCCCTGGGACCAGGAGTCGGCCATTCCGACACGCAAGCCACATAAACAGAAATACAACAATGCCATTGATGATCCAGCATGACAAACCAATGAAGCAGAGAATGCTTAGATATACTGCTCCAAGTGGTTTCTCCTGGCGCCATTGCTAATGATATACACATGTTACTTTAACGTCAAAACGAAAACAAAGTTGCTGGAAAAGCTCAGCAGGTCTGGCAGCATTGGTGAAGGAGAAAACTGCATTAACGTTTTGGGTCCGGTGACTCTTCGTCAGAACGGTTTCTTTAACATGGCTTGCTGATGGTTAGGAGGGACAGTTCATGGTTTGTGTCAAGTCACATGGAGGCATCTTACATCTCCCAGAAGACGGTCTGATGTCCCAACTGGTTGGAATGGCTAATACTTTCAAACAGAAGGCATTATGGCTGCTGACAGATTTGGAAACAACAAGGCATACAGCGCAGAACCACACACCAACAACAACTTAATGTGGTAAGAGTTCATTCAGAGCCTGCAGCTCTCTCTCAACCAACCTGGCTATTCCACAGAGATACGTAAACAATCAGAAAACACTGCTTACGTAAAACAAAAGCATGTAATTTGTCTCACTATCAATGTCTTTTTTGGACATAGTGAGTTCTAATCCATAACACTGGATTTTCAATGCAGTCAACTCTTTTCTATAACAGTGCAACATATTCAAAACTCATTTCCGTAACACTCTCCCCATAATACCATAATCCCAGGGATCAGGTTTGTGAAACGCCTTTGTACTGTCTCTGTTGTAAGGCTTTCATTCCTTACAAAGGAGAGAAATCTGTATACAGTGCTGCAAATACTGCCTCAACAACAGTCTTCAACTGCAGGAAGTAGTCTTTACAATCATACTTGAATAATTTTGCAATGAAGGATAATATTACATTTTCTGTCATGATTAACTGTTATGCTGTATATATTCTTTTAGTGACTCATGAGCAAGGACATCTAGGTCATTGTCGAAAATGACACTTCCTAACCTTTCATCTTCTAATAAATACAATATGAGAAAGATGGAGTTTGTTGCCCACATCCAAATAGTTTATTTTCCTTATATATGGATGTTCTCCAAGCACTGAATATGTGATACACTTTCAGTAATGACCTGCTGTCCAGAGCAGGGCCCGAATCTCCTGTCTTCTACCAAGTGCCCAATTGCCAAGCCATGGAATATTCTCCGCCCTTACCACGGACTTTTTTTTTCCATTCACCTGTCTGCAAACACGCCAAAGTTCCTCTGGAAATTCAACTAAACCATTCTCATTTGTTGATGCCTCAACTAACATGCTCCACAAACCCCATCACGTTTATCAAAGTGGTTTCTCTTTCCTGACTCTGTCAAATCATATCATTATTCTCCACCAATCTATTTGACACATTCTTTATAAAGTAAAGTCAAATAATTTCCTCACAACTGGCAACATGTTGTCTGTTACGTAGTTTTCATTTTTTACAAAAAAAGATTCTGAGTGATCTAAGATGGTGGACGGCAGAACATTGTGACTGTCAGGGGTGCTCCTCTTTTGAGGTATTCTCACTGATGAAGCCGATTTCCTCAATTTGTCAGAGCAGCAATTGCTGTTTTATAAACTTTTGCATTTTCGGATCTTTGAAACAAAATGTTCAAAACAAAGGTACCTTTAAAACTGGAGGAATTGAGTGAACAGTTACCAGTGAAGAAGGATGAGTCAACCTGCACAGCTGACTGACCAGGCAGTCAACAGCTGGTTGTCTGTGCTGTTTAGTTTCAAGTATCACTGGACATCAGAGTTGGGTCAAAGAAAAATAAACAAAGTGAAATTCACAGCTGTCCTTGGAGAAAGCTTAGTATAGGGAGCTCAGAGCAGGGGAAGAGCTAATTGTTATTTTTGTCTAACCAGACTCCGCTGTAAATCTACACTAGAGGATTAATGTGTTTTTCTTGTTATATTTTCTTGAGGTTTGTCTCTAGATTAAACATTTTTAAACTATACAACATATGGAACAAGTTAGCCGAGAGTCAATTTTTATTAGAGCAGGAATACTGTCCTATTGTTTTGGTCTGTAGATTGTTAAAGTGCAAAGATGGCCTTTAGGAGACTGATGTGGGCTTCTTGTCAGATGTGGGAGATTAGGGATGTCAATGACCCATTGTGTGTGCACCGGCTTCTGGAAGGGCTATCCAGCAAGCTCAATTCTCCAGCCTTATCTCCATGACTCTCTAAATGCATCTCACATCTGGTGCAACCACTTACCAAGCTTCAACAAAATGAGTGTTTTGAGTACTTCCTCTTTATTCTAATTTTCCACAGTTCCCCATTTTCACTGGTCAACCTGTCCCCTGCTATTTCTAGAAGATTTTCTGTTCCTCCCTTCATGGAGACAGAACATCACATTTACCATGCTGGACAGAGCCGGTCTGTGTCACCTTATTAATATATTTGAGAATGGCACTCTGACACATGATGGGTAAGTCACCCACTCCTGCATGGAAATTTCTAGAATGAAACCAGTTCACTTGGTGCCCATTGTCAGCACTGCGCTCTCCCGGGTGTGTACATGGCACACAGTGTTCAAAATTCCTTCCTCTCCTTAGTTTATTTTCATCGCTAATAAACTGTCATATCTCTGCACAGTCCCAGTGGCCTGAAATATTCATGGGCCCACTCTTAATAGAAGCTGTTGACAATGTAACTGCACAATTTTCTGTAGCACAGTCACAATACACCAACCCCACTGTTGCTGGTGGAGTTGACTGGGGATGTTGGGGATGAGAAGGCCTCGTGGTGTTACTTCTGGACTATTAATCAAATGATCCAGGCAATGACCCACACCCTGATTTGAATTCCACCACGACAGATGGTGGAACTTGAATTCAATAAAAATATCTGGAATGGTGTCACCATGAAACCATCGTTGATCATCAGAAAAACCCACCTGGCTCACTAATGCCCTTTAGGTAAGGAAATCTGCCATCCTCAAATGGTCTAACCTACATTTGACTCCAGACCAACAACAACGTGATCGATTCCCAACTGCCTTTTGGAATGGCCAGGCCAGTCACTTATTTATATCAATGACTACAAAGTCTCAAAGAAATGAAACAGGACAGACCTATGTACCAGCAACATACAAGACGTGGACTTCAGCGGTTCATGAAAGCAGATCACATACAAGTTCTCAATGGCAACGAGGAAAGGGAAATAAATGCTGGACCAGAGAGCCACACCTACAACCCATTAATGAATCAAGTAAGATTTCCACACTCAGAGAAGACAGACTGAGGGGTCAAACTCAGTTGAAAAAGGGACTGAGATGTACTTCTGCATGTGGGCGATATTCAGGCATATGGGAAAAGGAGAAAAACAAATGTAATTAATCTTACATTTCATTTCCAACCCAGCTGATCATTAACAATCCTTTCGTTTGCTCTTTTCTTCCTCGTTCTCTCTCTCCATTTATTCAATCCATTCCTTCTCCCCTTCAAAACAAAAATCCCTATCACCAGCATAAATCACAATACTTGCCAGCTGATCACAGTTCTGATCTGTGGTCAGTGGGCTCAAAATGCTAACTCCGCTTTTATTTCAACAGAGCCTGCCAAACCTGCTCAGTTTCCTCAGTACTTTGTTTCTCTTTGTTTCAGATCTCTAGCAAATTCCTTTGTTTGATTTAACATTAATTGTGTTATTTCATTGTCTTTCATTGATTGTTGAGGAGTGATCAGCACAGTAACAAATTTTTGATTGTTTGTTTTTTTGGGAGGGGTCTGTCGATACAGGTGGTTACAGCATTATACATGGACAACTCAAGAGAACCATTTGTCCTGCAAAAAGAAAACATCCATTATTATTCGTCATCAAAAACTTTGTTAGAGTAATTGGTGATAGGATAAAAGACCGGTAGCCAGTGTTGTTATCATGCAATCCAGTCCAGTTGTTACTAGGAAAGGGGAAAAAAAATGCTGGCCCAGGGTAGCATTTGTTAACTATCATTAATTGCCCTTGACTGTAGCCATTCCACAAGGCAGTGTAAATCCTGACACATTTTAGTGGGACTGAATTCACAATTAATCCAGGCCAGGTAATAACGGGAGATTTCTTTACCAGAGGACATCAATGAAACGAGATGGGTTTTGGGGCAAAATGCTGCTGGTTTAATGGTTGCTATGAGTGAAATTTGCTTTGGTTCCAATTCTTATCATTACAACTTAAGCTCTTCAGCTGACTGTGGTGGGAATTGCAACAGTATCTTGAGTGTAATAACCTGTGCCTCTGCATTACCTGCCCAGTGACTTAACTGCTCTAACATGGTGTCCCTGTCTTGAAGTTACTTTAGAGAAAAGAACAAGGGTGTGATCAAAATATATGTAACTCAAAGACTGGCCAGAAGAGAGCTGGAACCATAAAGTCTGAATTTTACCAAGGCATAGAGAATGGTTGATTCAGCAACAGCACAAAGACACAGGTGGAGAGTGGGGATATTACGGAGATGGCATTGGACAGGTTTAGTGATGGAGGTAATAATGAGACATAAATCAAAACAAAGTCCCTCAATGTTGCAAACAGCCTTGTTCTCAGATGTTTGTGAGAGACGATTTTGAAATTCATGGATAGTGATGGGACCTTTTAATTGAAACTGAAGGTAATAGTTTTGTCTTTGCCAAATATAAGTAACAGAAATGGAAATTGAGTTGAATATTATTTATGGAATTAATAAATGGAAAGCAATAGAGAGACTTACCAGGAACACCAACAATAGCGAGAATGGGATAGTAACTAGCCTGAATAATCATCAGTACACCATGTATCCGATCTGGTAATGTCGACCAAGTTGAGGTAAGATACAAAAGACCCGAGGATAAACTCCTGTCCATTGTTGGAACATTCCAGTCTATTGCTCTCAGATTCTGATCTCTCCTCCTCCTCTGTCTGCAGCTGCTGATCCCTGTTAGTGTTGTCGCTGATGCTCCCACTAATACTGTGGGTCAACACATTGAACAGACCCCCCTTAGTAATAGGAGAGGGAAAGCCTCCTGTGACACAGTTCGAATCCATGGAGACTGACATCAATCACAGTCACCGAACAAACAGTCCCAGTTAACCCCTTTCAATTTGGCACCTTCATTTCACAATAACAACTGGGCTGGATTGCATGTTAACATCACTGGCTACCAGTTTTATATCCCATTGCCAATTACTCTAACAAAGTTTTTGATGTGGAATAATAATGGATGCTTTCGTTTTGCAGGCCAAATGGTTCTGCTGTGTTGCCCATGTACAACGCTGTAACCACCTGCACCAACACTCCCCTCCAAAAAACAAACAATCAAAATGTTGTTACTGTGCTGATCACTCCCCAACAAGTCAAAAGCTTGTCGCTGGGCATCATTACCCTGACCTTGGAGAGAAAGTGTGGATTTGTCTGAGTGTTCCTCTTACTGCTGTAATAAAGCAACTTTGCGTCTTCAACTCACAATGATCTTCATGGCAGTTTTTGAGCTTTAAAGCAGTAACATTTACAGCAGTAACATGGCGTGTAAAGTGATGTTGTTCATTAAAGCCCATGGATTACTGAGTCAGGGACATGAGTGGGACATTGGCTCTGAGGCAGAGCGGAATGGGGGGCAGTGGCTGTGGAGACTGGAGGAGAGTGTAGTGATATCCCAATGCACCAGTATTCGACCAACACTTATTCTGGCAGACAGATGGAATGCAATGCAGAGTCAGGAAAAAGTTTATATTTGGGAGATGGAATTCTGAACAACAATGTGAGTGCAACATGATCATTTAAATGTGATGTAAGGAAGTATATATTATGTACACACTGTTTAATCGTTGGTTACACAGATTAGTAAGATTGTTCATGTCTGCATATGCTATTCAGAATTAACAGCTGACAAAGATTTCAAAATGTTCGGGGGTGTGGGGGCATTAAAGATTGATAATACTAGGGATATAACTCAACCCCAGCTGGTGCAGAGATGATATGCTGAGTGATCACCACCTTTGTTGTAATTATTCTGAGTTATGTGTGAAAGGTTTTCAGACCCTGAGGGGTCAAGCTTTGTCAGTGAAGGACACGGTCTGTGCTGTTATGAATAATCTATTTCTGTTGTCTCATGAAATGCAGGTGCCTTCAAGATATCTTTTCAATCAAAATCAATTTCCTGAAGTTCATGCATTTGGCAGTCTGTTAGAGTAATACAAGTGTAACCGGCACGACAGCTCTAATGGAAACAGGAATGGACTACATTGTCCCAAATGCATCCAATTTCATGGATGAAATAAGAAAAGCAAAATGTTAGAAACAGAAATCTGAACTACAAACTAAAGTTGTTATAGAACAGCAGTAGATGAGGCAACACCTCGAGACAGATTTAGAATTAACATTTCAAGTCTGATATGAACCTGTTCTGAAAATGTCTTATTGCACACACAAAGTTAATTCTGCTTCTCTCTGCTCAGATGCTTCGAGATCTGTTTTTTTTAATTCAAACATTTCTTTATTTTTTCTTTTGTACACAAATTGCCTGATCTGAATCAGATGAGTAAAGATGCCATTTGATTTTACGCTCAAATATTTGGTCATGCTCATTAAATGAAACATTGAAAATTTTCTGTATTGAAGATCCTTAATATCGATGGTGTGTTGCATTGAGGTAGATTATCATGAAAAGTTTGAACTCAGTGGGACTGACATTGCAAGATCAGTCCTCTGAAAGTAACTGATTGAAAGTGATGGGGACGTCGATGTCATGCCGCGCTCCTGATGTCGCTGCAGTTGCATTCATCCATCAAAGTCGTACCTTTCTGAGATTTTACAGTAAGCTGTGAAAACTTAAATTGTCTTTGTATTTTTAATAGGACACAGTCATCAATGGGTTCTGGAAAACACGAGAAAGGGCAGAGTTTATTTGTCATCACCAACAACCCTGGAGAAGGTGTCACAGAACTGACTTCCTGAAATTCTTCCAATCCAATAGATGCTGATGTGTGCATACAGCCGTTTCTAAGATGATATCAATATTTTTAAAATCATATTATAGAGAAGCAACGGCAATTTACATCCCTCTCCAGGATGACATATGACTTGAATGCTAACTTGATGAGATTGTTTTCCCATTGCTCAGTTGAGGTCATTACCAGCGCAGGATTGTCTTCAATTCCCATTGATCATATTTTTGTTCAGGCCCTTCATGCTGCAATGAGTCAAGCACGACTGGTGACTTGGTAAGTTATTCTGATCACACTCCAAGTAACATTGGAACATCAGCCGAAGCTATAAAGAGTGAAAGTACAGAACACTGTTTGAAAAAAATGTGTTCATTGTCCTCACAATATTCCAAAGAAATTTCAGGCACGGACTCCTGATTCTGTAACGAGGCGTTCGTCCGATTCATAATAAGGGTATTGGTTATGTGCTTTATCAGAGGAGCAGAACAAAGCTTCATCTATACCATGGGGAACAAAAATGATTCCATTTCCAGTGCATCAGACAATGGAAAACACACACTATCGTCTGCTCCTATTCAAAATTGATCATTTCATTCTCGTCATTCACTGATGACCAATATCAACATCGAAATCAGCAGCTTCCATCATCCTGGTTGGAGGGCACAAAGAAAGAGAGAGAACGGGTTGGGGAATTGGGATAAACTGGGGAAGTTGTGGAATCGACGATGTGTGTGATAGAAGAGAGCTGAGACGGGAGATGGTCAGTGGAAGGGTATGTAACAGCAGAACGGTCAGTGTAAGGGAAGCAAAAGTGTAAGGATAAAGGAAGAGGAGGAGTAGCAGATGAAGTTTATGAGCAACAAGGAAAAACATGTATTTGGAGAAGAGAGATTGATGGCCAATCAAATATTACTGGTCAAGAAAATCGTGATCTAGTTTCCATTGAAAATTAAGAAAAAAATTCAGATGCTTGTTTTCTAACATTTCGTTCTCATTCAGATTTTACACTCACTCTGCATTTCCATCAATTGCAGATGAAATGCTTTTCTCCCCTAGTGCATTGTCTTAACATTTTTTTTTCAAGGCAGACGTAAGAATGTGGTTTGCTTTCCCACAGTGTGTCCATAATGTAGAATTTAATTGTATATTTATCCTTATCACGCTATCTCTGTCAAACAAACTTAATGATTGAGGTTGCATCCATCCTGCAGATGAAAAACTCTTTCAGTTCTGAATATTGCAGGGAATGTTCTGGAGAACATGCGCAAGACCCACGGAAAATATACACATTTCAGTACAAGACACCAAAACTTAGCCCACCAATAATGACTTTAAAGCTTTATGAATATAACATTCAATTGGGCAGAATGGAAAAGGAGTATTCAGCTCCATGTCCAAAATACTATTTGTGATTCCCTTAGAAAAGATCTTGACTGCAATACAATGTAAATTCATCAAAATAAGAGAAGGAAAAGTCTGGAAGTTTCAAGCCTTCCTCTGAAAACAGGAAGGAAGTCAAGGATAATGGGAACTGCAGATGCTGGATAATCCACGATAACAAAGTGTGAAGCTGGATGAACACAGCAGGTCAAGCAGCATCTCCGGAGCACAAAGGCTGACGTTTCGGGCCTAGACCCTTCATCAGAGATGATAAAGGGCCTAGGCCCGAAAGGTCACTCTTTGCGTTCCTGAGATGCTGTTTGGCCTGCTGTGTTCATCCAGCTTCACACTTTGTAATCTAGGAAGAAAATCAAGATTTGTTTGTGATTTTCATAAGTAATGATAAGGAGAGTGTTGGAGATGGTGGGGGTGGCGGTGTGGGGAGAGGATATGATAGATAATGCTGTGGAAGTCACAAAGGTTAGACAAAAACAGTTTGTTCAGATGGCCAGATCAGTGCCTGATGAAATTTAACACTGATAAATGTGAGTTGATGCACTTCACCAGTAACAATTCAAGAAAATACTCAAAAGGTGAATAGAGGCTAGATTTGTTCACATTTATCTTTGGAACAGAGAAATTTGAGGTGAAAGCCTGATCAAGGTGTGTAAGAGCATGAGAGGTACGGACAGGGTGAACATACAGCAGCTATTCACCTTCCAAGAAGGGTCAAGAACAAGGAGACACACTTCTAAAGTGAAAGGCAAGAGGTTAAGAAAGGATCTGTGCAATTTGTGTTGAATTCAGAAGGTGGTATGTGTCTGGAATGCACTGCTCAGGAGGGTGGTTAAGGCAGGTAACATCACTAACATTAAAAAGCACTTGGATCAGCACCTGGTGGTGCAGAACTGAGGGGCCTTTTTTCAGTTGTATGATTATATGTGGTAGCAGCCATGAAATGTCTGATATATTCTGAAGTACCAGCCAACAGAACTCGTTTTTTTGTTCCAGCAGCTATACTCAGTAAGTGGTTATTTTAGAAATCAGAATCATTTCATGGAGTATCAGCACATACTCAACATAGGATGGCCCATCTAAATATTAGAATATCCAGGCCTTTTCAAATGGTCATTGCAAGATTATTCCAGCTGTTTGTCACTATCATTTTAACAGAACAAATTGCATGGTTACATCTTTTCCTTCATAACAATAAATACTTTTAGCTGCAATGGGATCATTTCTCAAAAGAAGAATCAGCTCCTCCTTCCCACGTAGACACTTTGAGAATGTTTTTTTTCCCCTGCCAATTGTTAACTCTCACTTCTGCCCAGTGCGAGTGAACTTGTTGACTGTTTCCATGATCTGGTTCCAATGAGAATGTTTCTGTTTTTGCCAGGATTGTGAATGCTCACAAACTATCAGACCATCTTGACAAGAGAGGAAAACACCAACAAACCAACTGATTCCTCAGCATCGTTTCACAATCCTCAGTTCCTGCAGCAGAGTCGTCCTTGTTCCAAAATATGCGGATACCATTCAGGTTTTGCTGATGAATGGGTAACATGAATAGTTGTTCAATGCTGCTGGGCAGGAATTCCATCCAACAGGAGGAAATGCAAAAGCCCTCTTTGATATTCAGTGAGATAAACAACTTCCGATGACAAATATCCTGTGTGTAACTAATCATCAGAAATTCAACTGGTCCAGCCATGTAAAAGAGCAGATCACAGAAACCCTACAGTGTTGAAACAGGCCATTCATCCCAGCAAGTTCACACCACCACTCTGCAGAGCATCCCACCAAGAACAATTCCCCTACTCCTGCATTTCCCATGTCTAACCCACCTAACCTAAACACCACTGGACGGTGTAGGCAATTTGGCATGGCCAATCCACTCCCCTGCACTTCTTTGGCATGTGGGAGGAAACCAGAGCACCCGGAGGAAGCCCACACAAAAAGGTCGAGAATATGTAAACTCGACACAGGCAATCGCCCCAGGGTGGAATTGAATGTGGATCCCTGGCGCTGTGAGGCAGCAGTGCTAACGTGTGACCCACCACATTGGGCCAAGAACCTCATATTTATTAAAATTAGACTCTATCTGTCTCTCCTCGGGCAATGGCCCATCTGATCAAGATCCCATTATACTCTGCAGTAAGCTTCTTCAGTGTTCATTACATTTCCAATTTTGGTGGAACTTTTGGCTGGAACTTTTCGAAGGCAATTCATGCTGGTCAAGTTACATTAAAATCCCAAATGAATTAAAAAGTAAATCTGACTTTCTAGTAAATTATTGAATTTTGTTGATGTTTTTTATTGATCTATTGACCTAACTGATGCCTTTGAAGTTGTGGGGTAAATTTGCAAACCTCAGTTCATGCATCAATTGAAAGAAAAGGCCAACCGACAGCTCAGGGAGCAGATAATACAATATAACACAACATTTAAGAAGCAGCTGCAGGAGCACTCAAAAATGCCAGGGCACAGAAGGCCACAGACCTCGAGGTAAGTGACATTAATGTAGTTTGTTGGCTTTTTACTGGAATAGCTATGTTGAGCTCGAGGGCCTGTTTGTATGCTGAATAACTCTATGATGTTAATTTTGAAAACATAAAATACAATATCACAGTTCCCAATGCTTGTGAGCATCAAGTAGTGAGGATTACAATCTCCCAGGCCACCCAGCCTCCTGACTTTAATCCATATGATTGTCCCTTCATCGTAACTTGTTCAGAGTACTGCTGAAAAATCACATTTGGAAGCTGCGCCCGTCATTCTGAAAGGGAGAGCGTTCATGGCCATATGAATTCAATCATTGTTCTCCTCTATCTAAACACAATAGAAAGGTAGAAGCTCGGATCAGGAGTAATTGATTGGAAAACCCAAACCAATTCCACCACTTGATGAGATCTTGGATGATGTGTTTCCATTCAAACATTCAAAGTGTTCGAACACAGACATTTTCCCTACTATGCTGCATATGCTAAACTTTTTTTTGTTCACTTGACGCATCTGGACGCCTTTATTGATTTGTGTCTTTTTTGCATTTTCCCTTTCTAACCTTCTCAATGTTTATATTCTTCCATAATACAGTCAGAACATTTTGCAAAATATATATATTTTGTAACATTTAGAGGCCTCGTGGTATTATCACTGGACTGATAATCCAAATACCCAGGTAATGTTCTGGAGACCTGTGTTAGAATCCCACAATAACTGATGATATAATTTGAATTCAACAAATATCTGGAATTAAGAGTCTAACAAAGACCACAAATACATTGCTGATTGTCGCAAAAATCCATCTGGTTCACTAACGTCATTTCAGGAAGGAAACTGCCACTCTTACTTGGCCTGGCAGGCATGTGAATCCAGACCCACAGTAATGTGGTTGACTCTGAACTGTCCTCTGGGGAATTTGGGATGGGCAATAAATCCTGCCCTTTCCAGAGATGCCCTCATCCTTTGAATGAATTTAAAAACAAAATTCCGATGGAATTAACAATTTCTTTTTACCCCCATGCTCAAACTGTCAGTTTGCGACAATGTTAACGTGTTTTGCTGTCCCATCACCCATTTCCCAGACTGCAGTTGCAGAAAATATTCTTTAAATCTCAAAAGAATGGTCAGCTCTCTTTGCTTCTGATGTAAATGGTCATTTGTTCTTTTATTATAAAATTGGGATGTTAAGTAAGGACTGCCTGTCAGACCGTGACATTTTGATATTATTTACTCCAGGCAATTAAATGTCAGGAATTAGGAACAGGATTACGCCGTCTGGTTGACAGATTTGCTCTGCCAATCAACAAGACTTGATTGCACACTTATCTCCATATTACTGTCTTATTCACCACACACCAAGCAAGCCTGCATCTGGTTAGAACTGCTGCCGCACAGCACCAGGAACCCAGGTTCGATTCCGGCCTTGCTCTCTGTCTGTGTGGAGTTTGCACATTCTCCCCGTGTCTGTGTGGGTTTCCTCCAGGTGCTCCGGTTTCCTTCCACAGAATAAAGTTGTGCAGTCTAGGTGGATTGGCCATGCTAAATTGCCTGTAGTGTTCAGGATGTGTAATTTAGGTGGGTTAGAGAGGGAATAGGTCTGGGTGACATGCGCTGAGGCTTGGTGTGGATTTGTTGTGCCAAAGTGTCTGTTTCCACACTGGAGTGATTCTAATTCTAATTCTCCCTCAACTGCACCCATTTACGAATGCTGCCTCAACCATCACTGGAGACTGAAAGCCAAAGATCTGCAGATGGAACAACAAAGGAACAGATGAACTAAGACAGTCGGCAATTCAGCCCTTTGAGTCTACTGTGATACTTACTATGATCATAACTAGTCTTATCCAGTCTCAACTCAACTTTCCTGCCTGCTCCCTACAGCCCTTTATCCCACTTTTCATGACGAACACATTTCTTTCTTTCCTGAATCTGTTGATTGATTCTGCCTCCACTGCACTATGTGGCAGGACGTTCCAAAGATTCACAACACTCTGAGAGAAGTATTTTTGCCTCATGTCAGTTTTAACCTACCTCTTCTCATTCCACATCGATGACAACTTGTTCAAGGTGCTCCCACAAGAGGGCATGTTGTCAATGTCGACCTTATCAATGTCCTTCAGCATTCCATATACCTCAACCAGATCCTCTCTCATTCTTTTGTACTCCAGTGAATATAAGCCCAAGCGATTCAACCTCTGCTCATATGGTAACACTTTCATCCCTGAAATCAAACTCATAATCCTCCTCAGAACAGACTCCAGTGGTCATCACAGCCTTCCTCAACTCAGGAGGCCAAAACAGTACACATTACTCCAGGCGTGGTCTCACCAAAGCCTGACACAATTTACTAGCACTTCTTTCCTTTTATAATACATTTCTTTTGCAACAAATGCCAGAGTTTAATTTGCCTATGTTATTGTATGATGCACCTGCATTACTATTTTGAGATTCATACATAAAGACACCTATGTCCTTCATTGTTGAAGCACTTTGAATCTGCTACCACTTAAATATTAATTTACCTTTTATTTTTCCATCCAAAATAGAACACATCGCACTAAACCTCATTAAACTGAATCTGCCAAATTCTGGTCCATTCTCCGAGACTATCAATACTCATCTGTAAACTCTTTATCTCTTTATCATAGCCCACATTACCAGTTGTTTTAATGTCATCCATGAATTTTACCACATTTAATTCTGCCTCTGCTTCCAGATCATTTGAATAAATTGTTAAGGTCCGGGAACTGAAACCTGCAGCACCTCACTAGTTTCAGTTCACTGTGCAGAGAAGATTCCATTTATTCTGACATTCTGTTTTTCTCTCAGTTAGCCTATCATCCATCCCAAGTCATTACAGTATCTTTACCCGATCAGATCTTAGTTTCTGAATCAGTCTTTTACGTGGCACTTTAAGTGCATTCTCGATGCTTAAATATACCACATCCACTACATCCTCAATATCCTGGTTCCATCCTCAAAGAACTCCAGCAGATATTTCAAGCACGGCCTGCCCTTTGTGAAACCATGCTTATACTGACACTCAAAACTTCCAAACCCAGTAACATTCTGGTATATCTCTTCTGAACCCTCTCCAGCTTAAAAATATCCTTCCTGTAGCTGAGTAACCAGAACTGGACAGAATATTCCAGAAGAGGCCTCCCAAATGTTCTGTCCAACCTCAACGTTTACAATGAATAGAACACATTGTGGAAACAGGAACTTCAGCCCAACAAGTCCACACCAATCCTCAGAACATGCCACCCAGACCCATTCCCCCTTCACCCACCTAATGTAAACATCCTTGAACACTATGGACAGTTTAACATGGCCAGTCCACCTAACTCACACATCTTTCGACTGTGGGAGGAAACTGGAGCACCCGGAGGAAGCCCACGCAGACATGGGGAGAAAATGCAAACTCCACACAGTCAGCCTGAGGTTGCAATCGAATCCAGGTCTCTGGCACTGTGAGGCAGCAGTGCTAACCGCTGAGACACTGTGCCACCAACGTAACATTCTAACTCCGATATTCAAAGGACTAAACAATGAAAGCTAGTGTGTCAAATGCCTTCTTAACCATCCTGTTGACATGTGATGCAACTTCAAGGAATTATGTACCTGCACCCCTTGCTCCCTGTATCCTCCAACATGATCGAAGGTCCTACCAGTAATTGTATAGGCCTGATCCTTGTTTATTGTGCCAAAATGCAATACCTCACTTTTACCCAGATTGAACTCCATCAGCCCATTGACCCATTTGATTAAGATCCCTTTGTAATCGGAGTAAACCATCACTGTCGACAATGCCACCAACTGTGCTGTCGTCCACAAACTTAATAGCCATGCTTTCTATATTTTCATCCAAATCATTTCTGTAAATGGCAGATGAAAGAGGAGCCAGAACTGATCCCTGTCGAACACTCCTGGTGGCAGGACTCCGGTCCAAAAAGGTTTTCTAAAAATTTTTAACAAATTGTTCACAATGCAAACATTTGACGCCTTGGTCGCGCCAGTCAATGTTTGGAAAATTAAAGTCATCAATTATCACAAATTTATTGTTCTTACATATATCTGAGATTTCTCGAAATATGTGTTCCTCTGTTTCCCCCGACTGTTGGGGTGCCTATAAATCCCGTCAGGGTGATCATTCATTTGTTTATGTTTCTAATTTTAATGCGTATATTTGCATTGGATGATTTTTAAACGACTTTTTTTCTCTTGTTATAACAGTCATGTTTTCCTTAAATGAAAAGCCACTCCACCTCCTCTTTTGCCTTCCTTTCTATCCTTCCGATAACTGCTTCATAAGTCTAAGATCCTTCCAATATAGACTGAGTCCTCACTGCTATTTTATGACAAGTTCTTCGTTCTGGAAATCATTCTTGTATTCCTACACTGAACCCCCTCCAACACAAGCACATCCTTCCTTAGATTCAGGGTTCAAAACTGTTCACAATATTCCAAACGCTGTCTGCCCAGAGCTGATACAGACTCAGCAATACATCTCTGCTCCGTATTCTCGGCCACTCGAAATATATGTTAAAATGGCATTTGACTTCCTAACTGCCAACGAAATCTGCAGATTAACCTTAAGAGAATTCCTGAATCAGGAGTTGAAAATCCCTTTGCGCTTCAGTTTTCTGAAGCCTTTCCCCATTTAGAAAATGGTCTTTGCACGTATTATTCCTATTTGGAGGGTGGCTAATGTTGTCCCAGTTTTCAAGCAAGGAGGGAGAGAGAAAATGGGGAATTATAGACCAGCTAACCTGACGTCAGTGGTGGGAAAGACACTGGATTCAATTATAAAAGATGAAATTATGACTCATTTGGATAGCCGTAACAGGATAGGTCAGAGTCAGCATTGATTTATGAAGGGGAAATCATGTTTGATGAATCTTCTGGTATTTTTTGAGGATGTAACTATGAAGATGGACAAGGGAGATCCAGTGAATATTTGTACTTGGACTTTCAGAAAGCCTTTGATAAAGTCCCACAAAGGAGATGAGTGAGCAAAATTAGGGCACATGATATGGGGGAAAAATACTGACTTGGATTGAAAATTGGCTGGCTGACAGGAAGCAAAAAGTAGTGATAAATGGGTGCCTTTTGGAATGGCAGGCGGCGATCAGTGGGGTACCACAACGCTCGGTGCTGGGACCGCAGCTTTTTACAAGATACATTAATGATATAGATGAAGGCATTAAAAGTCATACTGACAAATTTGCAGGTGACACAAAGCTGGGTGGCAGAGTGAAATGTGAGGAAGATGTTATGGGAATAGAGGGTGACTGGGAGAAGCTAGGTGAATGCACGGGTGCATAGCAGATGCAGTTTAATGTGGATAAATGTGTGGTTATCCACTTTGATGGCAAGAACAGGAGGCAGATTACCATCTAAATAAAGAACAAAGAATAAAGAAACCTACAGCACAGGAACATGCACTTCGGCCCTCCAAGCCTACGCCAGTCAAGATCCTCTGTCTATCCTGTCATCTATTTTCTAACGGTCTGTGCCCATTTGCTCCCTGCCCATCCATGTACCTGTCCAAATATATCTTAAAAGGCGCTAACGTGTTTGTGTCTACCACCTCCGCTGGCAACGCGTTCCAGGCACCCACCACCCTCTGTGTAAAGAACTTAACACGCATATCTCCCTTAAACTTTCCTCCACTCACTTTGAACTCATGACCTCTAGTAATTGACTCCCCCACTCTGGGAAAAAAAATCTTTTTGCTATCCACCCTGTCTATACTCCTCATGATTTTGTAGGCCTCAATCAGGACCCCCCTCAATCTCTGTCTTTCAAATGAAAATAATCCTAATCTACTCAACCTCTCTTCATAGCCAGCATCCTCCATACCAGGCAACATCCTGGTGAACCTCCTCTGCAGCCATATGCCTTTTGGACCACCCTATTGACCTGCATTGTCACCTTCAGGGAACAATGGACCTGAACACCCAGATCTCTCTGTTCATCAATTTTCCCGAGGACTTTTCCATTTGCTGTCTAGTTCTCCCTTTAATTTGATCTTCCAAAATGCATCACCTCGCATTTGCCCGGATAGGAGAATGCAATGCTGAATCAGGCAGTGTTCAGTGTGATATAAACTGAGATCCTCCCCGATCATCTAATTTTCAGCACCTTCACTGCAAATGTCCTGTCAATGGTTATCATTTATTGTGATAAAAATGAAATACTGACTAACCTTCAGAAGCAGAATGATCTTGTGTACCAGTCAGAATCATTTCAATGCCTGTGCCAGTTCCACAACAACGTCAGCTACAATTGCCCAACTTGGACTCGGTTTAAATCAATATCTGAGGAGACATTCGGGGAAAATGAAGGGCAATGGTGATTTGTGAGAGTTGACTGTAAGCCTCATGGGATCAAACTCAATATGGGCGCTGACGGACAGTTTTCACTGTTTACCTTGATACGCTGATCATTACTGTCACTAGCCCATGATGACTCTCCTTTGTGTCTTGCCCTTTACACATTTCATCTCGCTTCAGCGCCCCAAGAAGATCCACGCATTTTTCATTTGACAAATTTTACTCAGGTCAGGAAAGTCCATAAATTTTAGGAGCAGAAGAGAGCATTCTGCCCATCAAGTCTGCTCTGTTATTCAACAGGGTCAATTCAGATCTAGTAACATTTTGCTGCACTTTTTTGAGTTTCCCATAATCCTTATTGCCTTGATTAAAAATCTGTCGATCTCAGCCTTGAATCTACTTAATGACACAACCTCAACAGTCCCTTTATGTCAAGAATTTCACAGAATAACACAGTCTGAGAGAATATTTTTTTCTTCATCTCTGTCTTAAATGTATGATACCTGTTATGATATTAGGTACTCCTGTCCTAAACGATCCAAACTGGGTGCCAACCTTTCTGCATCTAACCGATTAAATGTATATAAAGAACACCGGATGTTTCACTAAAGAGCAAGTGTTTTTGTAGTCATAATGTAAACAATAATTTCAGCATTTCTTCCCATTTGCTTTCACCTCTCATCTGAAATGCTCGCTGATTCGCAGGGAGGCGCTTATTTTGGAGTTTTAAACGTCAGGAATTCATGTTCAGTTTAACAGTTTGTTCAGGAGCAGTGGATCCTCATTATTTGACTGGAAATCAAACTCAGGAAACAACGGTGAGAGTGCAGAACCCCAACTACGAGAGCACCAAAGAAGGTGAGCACAATGTTTGCAACTTTCCTTGTTACTGCTTTTGACTTTATTTTCAGTAGCAAAATGAGAGAGCCATAGAATTTTTTAACAGTACAGAGTGAGGCCTATTGGGCCATGATATGAATGCCAGTCATCAAGCATATGGATTTTACATCCAGTTTACAGCACTTGGCCCAAAGAGTTTGTGTGCTCTGACATTACCAGTTCCCATCTAAATGATTATTCGATGCCTTGAGGAGTTCAATGGAACAAAAAACCAATAACAGGAAAAATTTCTGATTGCTGGAACATGAAATCTCCATTTTCCTCCTTGAAGACAGTTCTGAAAGACAAGCTTTTCTCCTCGCAGCCATTTGCTAGTTTCCGCCATGAAGCCAAACGTGTGGTTTCCCCCACGTTAAACCACCACCAGTTTTTGATGCAACTTTGTTTATTGGTGCTGGAGTGATTGCTGGCGAAAGTAAGTCTCTGGTCCGTATGTGTGGTCTTCCTGTATACTGTGGTCTGGCGGTCCCCATTATTCTTACATTCTCCCATTATGTCTAGGGAGGGTAATCAGTTATTGTTCTCTTCTTCTTTTGTGAATTTTATTCTGGTGAGGATGCCATAAATGCACAATATGCCATAACCATTTACTATATAGTCAAAAGGAGTCAAGTTAGGTAACGGGAAGTACAACAAGATCTAGGTGTTCTTGCACATCGGTCGATGAAATCAAGCATGTAGGTACTGCAGGCAGTGAAGAAAGCTAAAGGCATGCTGTCCTTCATGACAAGAGGAATTGAGTACAGGAGCAAAGAGGCCCTTGTGCAGCTGCACAGGGCCCTGTTGAGACTGCACCTAGAATATTATGTGCACTTTTGGTCTCCAAATTTGAGGAAGGACATTCTTGCTATTGAGGGAGTGCAGCGTAGGTTCATGAGGTCAATTTCTGGAATGGTGGGACTATCATACGTTGAAAGATTGGAGCGACTGGGCTTGTATGGTCTTGAGTTTAGAAAGATGAGAAGGGGATCTGATTGAGACATATAAGCTTATTAAGGGATTGGACACTCTGGAGGCAGGAAGCATGTTTCCGCTGATGGGAAAATCAGAACTAAAGGACACAGTGTAAAAATAAGGGGTAGGCCATTTAGAACGGAGTTGAGGAAAAAGTTGTTCACCCAGAGAGTGGTGGATATATGGAATGCTCTGCCCCAGAAGGCAGTGGAGGCCAAGTATCTGGAAACTTTCAAGAAAGAGATGGATATAGCTCTTAAAGATAGTGCAATCAAGGGTTATGGGGATAAGGCAGGAACAGGATACTGATTGTGGATGATCAGCCGTGATCGTAATGAACGGTGGTGCAGGCTCGAAGGACCGAATGGCCTGCACCAGCATCTACTGTCTATTGTTTATTGTCTATTGTATAAAACAAGGTTGTTGGGAAAGCCCAGCAGGTCTGGCAGCATCTGTGAAGGAGAAAACACAGTTAAGGTTTCAGATTTGGTGACCCTTCCTCAGAACTGATGGAGGCTTGGAAAAGATCGGTTTATGTGCAGAAAATAGGAAGGTGGGTGGGGAAGGGAGTAAATGATAGAATAGAGCCCAAAGAGAGCGACAGACAGTTGGACAGACAAAGGAGTTGCTAACGATCAGGCTGAGAAGGTGAATAGTCGTTCATGGGGACTGTTAGTGACTAACAACAGGGGGTGTGTAATGGCCGGCTGTGTGGGAACAGGACCTGGTCTGTGCGGTGGGGGCTGGGACATTTTACAACATCCACAGTTCTTTCAAATTTTATAATCCCAAACTAAACGAATTCCACCTTGCTGAGTTTGGCGCATATCTCTCCAAAAGTTTCCTTTTCATGTACTTCTCCAAAGTCTTGCAAAAGTTGTAATTAAGAGGTAGAATTATTGATTACCCTTCCAAATGCTTTAGATTCTGGACATTCTGTTTCCTGAAGACTAGAAAATGGGTGTTTTAACCCTAAAAACAGGTGGGGGATGGGGAAAAAGAAGCGAAATATCGAACACTTGATGTCAGTTATATGGAAAATGTTGGAATCTTTCATAAGGAATGTGAAATCTATACAGTCGGGAATCATGATATGACTTGGCGGAGTCAACTAAGATTCAGGAAAGGAAATCATCCTGATAAACCTGTGGAGATTGTGTTAATTGAAAATCCACAAATTTCATATGTGCATCCGAATTATCCCCAGAAACTCCTGCCACTGCTGTTTCACCATCTTCCCTGCTAAGCTCCCTTTCCAATTCAGTCTGGCCAGTTCCTCCCTCATGTCTTCGTAGTTATATCACTCAATGAAAATCATGTCACATACAAAAGTGAGCAATAGTTTTTTAACTGAAAAGGGGAGGGTTGAGAGATGGGACATGGAGAACGATTGAAGGATTTGGTAACGAGACATTTGTAATCTATATGTGATAGAGAGAGAGAGAGAGAGAGAGAGAGAAAGAGAGAATATGGATGAAGCGATGTAAAAGTAGAGAAAACTAGATTATCGACAGAATTAGATGTACTTCCCGATTTGTTTTGGCAATTCCTGTGTTTTGTTGTCTTTTTTTACAACACATGTATGACTGAGTAACATGGAGATCCACAAATGAGAACAATGGGAGTGGTGTCTTTGAATTTACAGAATACTTTTGGCATGGTTGCACGCAGATGAATGAAAAAGTTTGAGTCCAGCGTTAAGGGAGAATATACCACATGAATTCAGAATTGTTGCGTTGTGACAATGCAGAGAGTAGTGCCTTTTACTAGACTAAAGGCCATTACTCATGGGGTATCACATGTATCATTTGGGTCACAGCAATTTACATGGCAGGCAAAAGATTTGGTTGTGGCCAACATCAGCATGCATCTCATTTTGTGTTGATTAAATGGTGCAATGTTGGGAAGTGTTGTCCAAAAGAACATACATGTTCTTGATCATGAGTCAGCAAATATAGGACACACAGGGGTGTCAGGAATGAGTTGCAGTAAATGGTATGTTGTCCTTCATTGTAAGATTATCCAAGTACATAAGTAAAGCAATCTTGCTGCAATTGTAGAACCTTGATGGGAGAGCATTTGGGGCACTGTGTAGAAATTTAATCTCTTTTGTAAGGAACAATCGCCTTGCCATGGACACAGTACCAATGTGTATCGCTAGTCTAATCTCTGACATGATGGTTCCAAGAGGAGAGTGTGAAGAGACTGAGTGCTTAATCAGCAGTTCTGTGAGAGAATATGAGATGATTACATTAAAACCAGAGAGTTGGCGATGAACATTCATGTCCAAAATGACATTGGTAGGGTGAGAAATTCCATACGTTACCTGGGGCATTGCATTCCTAATAGTTTATGTGCCTCTGAGGAGCCCCACGGTAATTGAGAGAGTGTTACAGGCTCTGAATGAACTCTCCACACATTAAAGTATGATCTTGCACTGAAGATCATGTTGTTCACAATCCCCACAGCAACCCCAATACCTTCCTCCTGAAACTATCCATTCCCACCAGCTCCTGACATCCAGAGGGAACACCAGTTTGTCTTCTTGGGGATGGAAGATGCCTCTTTAAGACTTTGCAGAAAACATTTGCCTTCCCTCCTCACTGTTATAAAACCATGTTATAGTACCATGTGTATTCCACAAGCAACAAAGACATGGAGAACAATGTGGAGCAGTCTGTCTGTGCAGCTTCTGCTCCAATTGTGTGTCATGTCGCAGCATCAATTACCTCATTCTGACCCCGTACAAGTGGCCCGAGAGGCTGAATGGCCTCATCCTGTTCTTGTGTAAGTGTCTCCAGGGGATGAATGGCTTCTTCCTCATCCAATTGGACAGGGCCAAGGGCCTGATTGGGTTACCCCGGTTGCTGTTTAACAGTTTGATGTGCTCACTTGTGTGACAAAGCCGCAAGTTTAAGAAGTTATTTTGTCATTGTTTCTTTTAAGAGAGAGATTGACTGAGAGGTGTAAGCTGTCTCGTTAAGAGCATTTGAGGAAATAGCTTGGGAGGCCACGATTTTTATTTTCATGCTGCCTGCATGAGTGTGACCAGCTCTCAGAGATTAGGATTTCTGGGTTTTGGTTTTTCATTAACGTCAGAAGCTATCAGGGTCTCAGCAAAGTTTGACATTTCAATGAATGTCTCCTGGCTACTACTCTCTCTGAATTTTCATTGGATTTTATTTCCCCAACTGGATTGGAGGTCTGGACACGAGAATCTTTTTCTGAATATTCTTTTTTGAAAATGGGTGTGTTTATGGGATGTTACTATACTGGGACAGGTAATTCGTAATAGTAAGTGTCACTATTTTTCTGTTACATTTTACAATAGAGTTGTTATTGTAAATTCCGCTTTGTTTGTATTTTAGCTGAAGTGCTGAATAAATTGTGTTTTGCTTAACATCAAGCAATTTCAATCGTCACAATGCATCTGGAACATAACACTTCATATTTGCCTTTAAAGTAAGAAATTGGTGGTGTCTGGGCTACCTGACGAAAATATTTTGAGGGGGTCTGGTCTGGTCCCTAAAACCAGACTCCTGTTCTTCGTGTGTAAAAGGCTGGAGGGACTGAATGGGTTATCCATCTTCTTGCCCAAGAGTTTTGATGGGCTGAATGGATTCCTCGTATTTCTGTGAAGCGAGCGTGAGTTGCTGAATAAGCTCCTCTTTGCTCTGTGGAAATGTGCAGTGTCTGGCAGTACTGTTCCCTGAATATTACATACACTTCAACAACACAAGCTTGAGTGTTGCCCAGGCCTTGCTGCTTCAGTAGCTGAGGGATGACAAATTGTTCTGAACATTGTGTAATCTTCAATGACCGTTCTCACTTCTGATCTTATTCTGGGGAAAGACATTGACGAAGCAGCTGAAGATGCCTGTGCAGAGGAAGCTACCCTGAGGATCTCCTGAAGAGGCGTCCCTAAATTAATCTCGTCCCATTTGCCAGCATTTGGCACATGTCCCTCAAAACCCTTCCTGATCATCCAGCCATCCAGATGCCATTTAAATGTTGTTTTTATTCACCTGCACAACTTCCTCTGGTACTTTGTTCCGTACACGCAGCATCCTCTGCAGGAAGAGATTGCCTATTCGGCCCTTTTTACATTTTTTCCCCTCTCACCTTAAACCCATGCCTTCTAATTTTGGACTCTCATACTCAGGGAAAAAGACTTTGACAATTCACCCAAACCATGCCCTTCATGATTTTACAAACATCTATAAAGTGAAAATTTTACTCCAATGAACATGAATGACTATGTTTTTTTGTCATCCCTAGCCTAAATCCTGAAATTCAAAACTGATACCTCTCCCTTCTCGATCAAACCACAATTCTAAAATAATTTTAATCAACTTGTTTGGATATATTCTGAAACACCTGTATGGGATTTGAATCTAGACGTTTGGTCCCAGAGGTAGGGACACCACCACCATGCTGCGATGGCCCGTGAAGCTGCAATATTATTCTCCTGTATTTTTGCTCATCAATCTGTTCTGAAGTGCAGTGACACATCTCTGAAACAGGCAGGACTTGAATCTGCAACTTCTGTTCCAGAGCTGGGGACATTGCCATGGGTTCAGGGATTAGAATCAAATACAGAGTTCTGCCTCAGGGGCATGGCGCTACCCATTACATAAGACCAAAAACATGCCCAGATTTTGGTCACTTTTCAAGCTTTCAGCTAAATCTGGATTTCTGAAATTCTAGTCAATTTTACTGAATTACACAGGGAACTTTTTTTATTATTGAACAAATGCAAGGCATTTGTATCAACTACAGGATGTTGAATGCTTGTGTTCTGCCATTGTGGTAAACTATTAACATCTTTAAATGCTTGGGTATGAGTTCTAGCTTAAATGGCTATTATCTGTAGATTGCAATGTTAAGGAAAGAAATCCTGCAGGCGCACTGTGCGGTAAGAAAGATATAAAATTGATAATATTATTGAACACAGGAGACGATTAAAGATCGTAATCTCCGCCCCAAAATACCGTATTGTAGATCACTGTTTCCAGCCTCAAATGTGTGAAAGCTCTGATCTTAAAACTTTGAAATATTGCAAGGCAAAAAATTATATTCCAGTGTCTCCTCACCACTTGTTGGTCCGCAATCCTCCCCCCTCCTCCTCCTGCCTGCCCACGGCAAACCAAGCTCAGGGTCTTTGGGAAAATCAACGCTGAGGTTTGCAGGCCTTCTGGAGAGACTGGGGTTTTCAAAACTTGAAGGGATAGTGTAGTGGGTGGGAATATCATTCACTTGGCTGTGGTCTCTCAGATGGTGTTTCATTTGGAAAAAGATGAGTTATTGCATTTGGTAAAACAAATAGGGGCAGGATTTAAACAATTAAAATAGTTTCTTTAGTAGTGTTACAGAACAGAGACAGAAATAGACAGTGTTGTTGAGAAGGCATTTCGTACACTGCCCTCATTGTTCAGACCTTTGAGTTTCGGAGGAGGGACGTCTTGTTGAGATTGCACAGGACGTTGGTGAAGCCTCTTCTGGAGCACTGTAACCAGTTCTGGTCGCATTGTTACAGGAAGGATAGTATTAAGCAGGAGAGGCTTCAGAAGAGATTTACCAAGATGTTGCTGGGAATGGATAGTATGATTTATGAGGAGAGGCTGGATAGACTGGGAGTTTATTTTGCTGGAGTGTAGGAGGATAATGGGTGACTTTACAGAGTTTTATAAATTCATGACAGATTCAGATAAGTTGAATGACAGATGTCTTTCCCTAGAGCGAAGATTTTCAAGACAATGTGGATATTTTGAGGTGAGAGGAGTAAAGGTTTTCAGAAGACTTGAGGGGAATGAAATAACAGAGGAAATGGTGAGAGTGGATGAAGTTACAACTTTTAAAAGACATTTGGAGAAGCACATGTCGAAGAAATCAGTTTGGATTCTGTTCTGGGCTCCTGCCCCCCTCCCGCCACCCCGGCCAAGTCCTTTTTAAATACATACCTGATGGTTCTCATCCTTTGCTGCTGCCTCTGCAGTGGCATGTGCAGACCAGCAGAGGGTGGCACTGCATCACTTCAAACCACACAGAGGCTGTCAGACCTGCCCCACAAAGAGACACACAGATACACACACACTAACAAAGGGAGTCTGTCAAGGTTTTTCTTGCTCTGTGGTCTGTCAATATTTAATTCTCCACATGTGGTGTGTGTTAGGATTTTTGTTGTTCCGATGACAATTTCATTATTTGACTCGCTCTGTGGGAGTTTATGAGCATTTAACTTGCTCACAACAGTGAATGTGACAGTATTTCAGCTGTTCTGCACGGAATGTGACTGACAGTTTCAGTGTTGATTATTAAAGATGACAGGGTGGGTGGGGAGACTAGTAACTATTACAGGTTAGTTTCAGTATCTGTGCTGTCTGAAGGAGGAGGTGTAGGAGGGAGACTCCGTGCTCCCTTCCTGGGAGCTGGTGGAGACGATGTGTTGTGAGCCCACCCTCCTGCCCACCGAGGCCATGGGGATTCCATTTGTACCGGCTCGATATAAAAGGGAAATGGCATCAGGGGCACGGTTTCTAAGCTGTGCCAGGTGGAAATGGAACTGACAGTGGGTTTAAAGTGAGAATTACCCTTCACTGAGCATTGCTCCTTACTCGGTTTGTGGGACGGGGATGTTTTGAAATCTCCACACGGGTCTTCCCAGTTCTCTCCGACTCATACTATGGGCCACTCCCCATGGCAGGGCCCGGGGTGGTGGTGCGGGTGAGTAGAAGTGTTAGTGGACGGTACTGATGTCAGGCAGTCCACCATCTGCTTGGCCCTTTCTCTCCTATTCCAGGCTGTTTCTCCTGTAATGAGAGAAAGGGAGGGAGAGTAAAAGTAGGTGATCCTGCTGTTAGTGATGGTGTAGGTTGAGGCGGGCGGGACGGTGGGATGGTGACGTGGCTTGAATCCATGCAGTGTCCTCAATATCGGGGAGTAGCAGAGGTATGAGAGAGAGGGAGCAGAGAGAATATAGTGACACTTATCCAGGCAGAACAGGGAAGGTTACTGCATTGTGTATTTTCCTGTATTGTTGGACATTTCTTCAGACTGCAGATGCTGCATTGAGCTGGATGGTGAGGTCAGGCCATGCTTGATGGGTCGGGTGGTGTGAACTCCTCTGGGAAGAGAATGGTCCTTCTCAGTATTAGCCCATCCACCAGTACTTCCATGTCCCTTTCGACAAATCTTGATTCAATTGCCACTTATCTACCAGGCTTGGGGTAAACCGAGCAGGGTGGCTCCGAACTAAGAGAACAAAGTGTGGAGCTGGATGAACACCGCAGACCAAGTAGAATCTCAGGAGCACAAAAGCTGATATTTCGGGCCTTGACCCTTCATCAGGAAAGGGGGATCGGGAGAGGTGTCTGAAATAAATAGGAAGAGAGGGGAGGTGGACTGAAGACGGATGGAGGAGAAGATAGGTGGAGAGAAGAGTATAGGTAGGGAGGTAGGGAGCGCATAGATCAGTCTGGGGAGGACGGACAGGTAAAGGAAGCGGAATGAGGTCGGTAGGTGGGAAATGGAGGTGCGACTTGAAGTGGGAGGAGGGGATAGGTAAGAGGAAGAGCAGTTTAGGGAGGCGGGGATGAGCTGGGCTGGTTTTGGGATGCAATGGGGGGAGGGGAGATTTTGATGCTTGTGAAATCCACATTGATATCATTGGGCTGCGGGGTTCCCAAGCGGAATATCACACCCTCCCCATCTATCCCTCCCTCGGTCCACAACCAACCCTTGCTTCCTCCCTTGCTCCTTCACTCCTAATCCCTCCCTCCATCCTTAACCCATCCCTCACTCACTCCATCCCCATCCCTCACTCCCTTGCTCACTCCGTCCCCGTTCCTCCACCTGGCCTCACTCTCTTCCTGTCCCCTCCACGTCCCTCCCTATGCCTCACTCGCACCCTTCCCGTTCCCTTGCTCCCCTCTTCCCTCCTTGACCATCCCCATCCTACCCTCTCTCTCCTCTACCTCCTTCGCTTTGTCCCACCCTCCCCATCCTTCCCTCCCTCCCTCCCCGTCCCTCCCTCTCTCGCTCTCCATCCAAGCCTCGCTCCATCCCCATCCCTTGCTCCCTCTCCATCCCTCGCTACCTTGGATTCTCCCTCTCCAGCCCTCACGCCCTACCTTCCGCTCATTCCGACCCTCGCTGTCTCGCTCCATTTTTCAGTGCCTTGCTCCATCACTTGCTCACCCATTTCTTTGCACCCTCCCCATCCCTGGCTTCTGTCCCGAGCTCTCATCCTGTCCCTCACTCCCATCCGTCTCTCCCTCCCTTCCATCCTTTGCTCCAGTTCTTCCCTCCCTGGCTCCCTCCCTGTCCCTCGCTATCTCCCTGTACCTCACTCCGTTCCTTCCTTCCTCCCCATCCCTCACTCCCTCCCTGTCGCTCCATCAATCTCCCTCCCACCTACCCTTCCCTCTCCCTCTCCATGGCCCTCCCTCCCTCCTCATCACTCATTCCCTCCCTCACTGTCCGTCCCTCGCTCAGTCCCCACCAGTCCCTCGCTCCCTCCCTCGCCGTCCTATGCTCCCTCACTCTCTACCTCGCTCCCTCTCTGTCCCTTGCTCTGTTGCCTGCTCGTTCCCTCACTTTTCCTCACTCCCTCCCTTCCTAAGCCTTTCTCCCTCCCTCCCTTACTGTCCCTCCTCCCTCCCTCACTCCTTCTCCATCCCTCGCTCACTCGCACTGTCCCTTGCTCCCTTCTCGTCCCTCACTCCCTTGCTCCATCTCTCCCTCCCCGTACTTTTCTCCCTCCATCCCCGTCCCTCACTCCTTCCGTCCCCCTCCTTTGCTCCCTTGCTTCATCCCTCACTCACTCATTGTCTCCCTGTCCCTCGCTCCCTCCTCTAGCCCCTCAATCCATCCTACCCTCCCCATCCCTTCCTTGCACACTCCCCATCCCTCGCTCTTTCCCCGTTCTTCGCTACCTCACTTGCTCACTCCCAATCCCTCATTCCCTCAGCATCTCTCGCTGTCTCCAAATCCCTCTCTCCCTTCCCATTCCTTGCTCCTGCCCTCCCTGTCTTTGTTCTCTCCCTCTCTACCTGTCCCTCACTCTCTCCGACCCTCACTCTCCTGCTCTGTTCCTCGATCCCTCGCTCCTTCACAGAATCCCTGTCACTCACTCCCTCCCTTTCCTTCTTTCCTCCCTCTCTCCCTCTCTGTTCCTAGCACACCCCATCTCCATCTCTCGATCCCTCATTCCGTCCCTCAATCCTTCGCCGTTCCTAACTCCCATGGTCCCTCCCTATCCCACGGTCCCTCACTGATGCTTGATCCCTCCCCATCTTTCCCTTCCTCCCCGTCCCTTGTTCCCACCCTCCCTGTCCCTCGATCTTTCCCTCCCTACCTGTACCTCACTCCCTCTCTCTGACCCTCACTCTCTTGCTCTGTTCCTCTACACCACACTCTGTCCCTCAGTCCTTTAATTCTTCGGACCCTCGCTGTCCCTCACTCCCTCACTGCCTCCCTCACATTTGCTGCCTCACAGTACCTTGTTCACTCGCACCCTCACTGTTCCTCACTCCCTCACTCTATCCATGTCCCTCACTCCCTTGCAGTCCTTAACTCCCTTGCTCCCTTGCTCCATCCCTCACTTACTCACTGTCACTCGAGCACTCCCTCATGGTCCCTTGTTCCCTCCCTCCCTCCCGTTTCCTCAAACCTTTACTCCATCCCTCGGTCCCTTTCTCACTCGCTCCCTCGCAATCCTTCACTCTCTCCCCGTCCTTGCTCCCTCCCTCCCTGTCCCTCACTGCCTCCCTCCCTGCCCCTTGCTCACTGCACATCCCTTGCTCCCTCCTTCCACATCCCTCGTCCTCTCCCTCACTTCATCACCATCCATAACTCCCTTGATCCCTCCCAGGCCCTCGCTTCCTCGCTCTGTCTCCCACTCACTTGTTCCATCAATTGCTCCCTCCCTCCAAGTTCCTCCCCGTCACTCAATCCCTCCCTCCATCCCTCCCACCATCCCTCGCTCACTTGCTCTTTTCCTCGCCCCATCCCTTTGTCCTTTGCTTCTTTGCACTCTCCCTGTCCCTCATTCCCTTGCTGCCTCCCTATCCTTGCTGCCTCACAGTACCTCGCTCCCTCTCAACTTCACTGTCCCTCACTCCCTCCCCATTCGTCACTCCCTCGCCATCGCTCACGCCCTCCCTCCCCATCCCTTCCTCCCTTCCTCCCAGTTCCTCGCTCCCTCCTTCCGTCCCGGTTCCTCAAACTCTTGCTCCATCCCTCGCTTCCTCTCTCACTCGCTCCCTCCCATCCTTTGCATCCTCACGGTGCCTTGCTCCTTCCCTTGATCACTGTAAGTCCCTCGCTCCCTCCCTGTCCCTTGTTCCCTGTCCCTGGCTTCTTACCAGCTCCTGGCTTCCTTTCTGTCTGCCCCACACTGTCCCCCTCCTTGACCCTCTCTGTCCCCCTCCCTCTCTGTCCCTCTTTCCCTGTCCTTTGCTCCCTCCCTGCTCATCCCCTCCTTCTCCCAATTGTTCCTGCAACCTTCGGGTGGTATACTGTAACCATTGTACCCGGTGTGGCTTCCTCTACATTGGGGAAACCAAGTGGAGGCTTGGGGACCGCTTTGCAGAACACCTCCGCTCGGTTCGCAATAAACAACTGCACCTCCCAGTCGCAAACCATTTCCACTCCCCCTCCCATTCCGCAGATGACATGTCCATCATGGGCCTCCTGCAGTACCACAATGATGCCTCCCAAAGGTTGCAGGAACAGCAACTTATATTCCGCTTGGGAACCCTGCAGCCCAATGGTATCAATGTGGACATCACCAGCTTCAAAATCTTCCCTTCCCCCACCGCATCCCAAAACCAGCCCAGTTCTTCCCCTCCCCCCACTGCATCACACAACCAGCCCAGCTCTTCCCATCCACCCACTGCATCCCAAAACCAGCC
Organism: Stegostoma tigrinum; assembly: GCF_030684315.1. NCBI lineage: Eukaryota > Metazoa > Chordata > Chondrichthyes > Orectolobiformes > Stegostomatidae > Stegostoma > Stegostoma tigrinum. The sequence goes on from NW_026728822.1 coordinate 458,976, forward strand.
CAGCCTGTCTCTGCCTCCCTAACCTGTTCTTCCTCTCACCCATCCCTTCCTCCCACCCCAAGCCGCACCTCCTTTTCCTACCTACTAACGTCATCCCACCTCCTTGACCTGTCCGTCTTCCCTGGACTGACCTATCCCCTCACATCCTCCCCACCTATACTCTCCTCTCCACCTATCTTCTTTTCTCTCCATCTTCAGTCTGCCTCCCCCTCTCTCCCTATTTATTCCAGAACCCTCTCCCCATCCCAGTCTCTGATGAAGGGTCAAGGCCCGAAACGTCAGCTCTTGTGCTCCTGAGATGCTGCTTGGCCTGCTGTGTTCATCCAGCTTCACACTTTATTATCTTCAATTTAAGTTAAATCAGTTTCTGAATGGCATAACCACTGCAAGGGAATTGATATTTTCTTCTGATTTCACGAAAAAGCTGAAGATATCTAAATTTGTATAATTGAACATATCCAACTGTGTTCAGCAGGATTCAACTGTGAGGAGTGTAAAGCCAATAAACAACTAAAATCTGCACCTAATAAAAACAAATTATTCCATCTGATTCCCCAAAGCCAAATCAGAGCAAAGAACCGCAAATGCTGGAAATCAGAAACTGCTGGAAAAGCACAGCAGGTGTCACAGCATTTGTAGAGAAAAGTCAGGGTTAGTGTTTCGACTCCATTAGCCCTTTTTCAAAACTATTTAAACATTGAGTGAAGGATGCACATAGGAGTTGGTTGTGGCATTAAATCCTGAATTACTCACATTGCATTGTCCATTCTTATTTTAACTGGTTATTCCAAAATAAATGTTTTCTGTTGCTGAAATTAATCTGTTCTTCCCCTCTTTTTGGCCCGTGGCTGAGAGACCAGAAATATGGGTGTGGTCACTGCTGTCAAGTTGCTAATCTGTAGCAACCCTCTCCCCACCATTTCCTGGTGAAAAGTAGAAACGAGGACCCATGGGTTTAATTCTGCTGTAGTTTAAAACGTGCCATCCAGGCTGTGTTAACCAGAATGCCTTATGAAAATGAAAGGTCCCAATGCCTCTGCAGTATGCTATCCCTGTCAGTTTTCACAGAAAAGAAAAAGCAATCCCCTGGATGCAAGTCTCACTAACAAAGCTGGAATTTATTCTGCACCATCATTGCCCTCAGAAAATGGTCATAGGCTGTGTCACTAACTCGTGTTTGATTCAGGTGCCCTCAGTGGTGTGAGTTTCAAGATTCCAATCCAATGCTGAAGGAGAGGATAGCTTTTCTCAGTGTTTTCGCATTGATCACACTACACCTTTTTGTGTTTGATGCTAGTATCAGCAGAAGTGACCATGTAGCTGCTGGGTCATTCGTGAATCAATTGGGGTTTTGCATGGTTCTATAGGAAGGAAAATATGACATCTTTACCTGGGCTACTGTGTGCTTGGCTGACTCTTCACAGCCTCATATGTGGCCAAATAAAGCCACTCAATTGTACAAATTGTCATGAAGAAGGCATGTGCCATCGGACAGCGAGGGGTTTGAAATGGATTTTAGTCTTGACCAACACTGCTCATCCTGAGAATGGGTCACAGATATAATGGTTTTCAGTTATTAAGTTTACCTAAGGATGGTATAAATCCAAGATTTTCTCTTGTGTTTTGTAATACATTCTGAATCCTGGCAGAACATTTGTTCTGTTCCTCCCAGCCATTGATATTTCAGTACCCAGGAAGCAGTTGGACCTGTGCACAATCAGTATGATGAAAACATGTGTGAATAATAATGTGCTTTCCCTCTGCTTTTTCAGTGCTCATACTTCCGGCCGATGCCATCCTGTATTATGCAACGAACAAGAAAGTGAATCACAACTTCATCCTGAGATTCACCGAAAGGAGATCTTCATGCCTATGCAAGTTTTAGCCGTAAGGAACATAATGTTTCATGAGACTCTATTAGATCTAAAATCTCTGCTCAGTATCAAAAACCCTGCAATATATGAATAGATTACTTTGGCAGTTTTCTACTTTAAATTATTGGACAATTTGGAAAGAGTGACTTGACTTCAGACAATGGCTAAACATTAACTTTTGAGTCCAGGGCTTGTTTGTCCTTTTCAAACATCTTGCACATCAGCTATTTTTTCTGGAAGGCTGGAGAATTGAACCCTGCCACCTGTCTTCGATGAACATCACAGTCATGTATCAATTGGTTGGATGAGAAAAAGAATCTCTTACGTATCAATCTTGTTGCCCAATTGTGATTGAAGTTGCCTGGGTTCCTCAATGGTTGTTTGGTTACAAAGCAAACCAGCCATTTGTTCAGCCAATGGCAGGATGATGAATACTTCAACTGAAGTGTTTTTTTGGCCTTTAAACTCTTCAGCACTACATTCCTGCCTTCAATATTTTTATTTCTCCAGTGGTTTAAACTGCTTTGGAGAGAATGCCATTGATATGCCTTCAACACAGGGCAACTACAAGAAATAACAGAGTTGTTTATTACTGTCAGTGATATTGCACTTGTTTGAGACCTTAACTGTTTTTACTTAATGTTCAATTTTACAGAAATTTACAGAAATTTAATATAAAATTATTATACAGGCTACATGAGTGAGACCAAGTGCCTGAGAGTGAGAATATGTGAGTGAGAGTTTGAGAGCATGAGTCAGACCATGTGTGTGAGTGAGTGCCAAGTCAGTGAGAGTGAGTGAAACTGTGTGTGAGTGAGTGTGTGAGACTGTGGGAAGTCAGAGAGAGACGGTATGCATTAGTGAGACCATGTGAGTGAGACTCAGAGTGAGCTGATGTGCAAGAGTGAGACTGTGTGAAGTTAGAGTCAGACCGTGTGTGTGAGTCAGACTGAATGACAGTTAGTGTGAGACTGTGTGTGAGTGATACTGAGAGTTTCTGTGTGAGTGGGTGTGAGAGAGTGGGACTGTATGAAGTCAGAGTGAGACTGTGAGTGACACCATGTGTGTGAGTGAGACCAAATGTGTGAGTGAGACTGTGAGAGACAGAGTCAGAGTTAGATTGAGAGAGAGCGAGTCGGAATTTGTATGTGAATGAGACCATGCATTTGTGAGAGTGAGACCATGTGTGTCACATAAGAATGTGTGTGTGAGTGAGAGAGTCTGAGTGAGGCTGTGTGTGGGTGGGGCTCTGTGTGGGTGGGGCTGTGTGTGAGTGGGACTGTGTGTGAGTGGGACTCTGAATAAGATTGTGTGAGAATGTATGAGTGAGCGAGCATGTGTGTTTGAGTGAGTTTGAATAAGACCATGTGTGACTGAGTCTGTGAACTCAGAGTGAGATTGTGTATGAGTGAGACGATGTGAGTGTGAGAGGCAATGTGTGTGAGACTGAAATTGTTGGAAGTCAGGCGATACTGTGTGTGAACCTCCGGGTGAGACTGCGTGCGAGTGAGACTGTGCACTCACAATGAGACTGACTAAGGTGTCAGAGACAGCCCGTGTGAGTGAGACTGAGTTGGTGCGTGAGAGTCAAGATTGAGCATGTGTGTGATTGAGCCTGAGTTTGTGCGTGTGACACAATGTGAGTGTTTGTATGGGAGTGAGTCAAACTACGTGTGTGAGACTGTGTGAAGTGAGAATGAGACTGTGCAAAGCCAGTATGGGACTGTATGTGTGAGACTGAGACCATGTGTGAGTGAAAAAGTCAGAGTGAGGCTGTGTATGAGACTGATGTGTGTGCGTGAGACTGTGAGGTTGTGTGAGTAAAACTGCAAAGTCAGCGTGACACTGTATGAGTGAGAGTGTGTGAGATTGTGCTTGTGATACAGTGTGAGACTGAGTGTGAATGAGACTGTGTGAGAGTGTGTGGGGAGTGAGTCGGCCCATGTGTGTGAATGAGTCGATTATTTGTGAGTGAAACTGAGTGTGAGTGAGGCTGCGTGAAGTATGAGTCAGACTGACTGAGTGTGTGTGAGTGACTATAACAGGCTGAGTGAGAAATTGAGAGTGAGACTGTGTGTGTAAATGTGAGGCTGTGAAGGAAACTGTCAGAGTGTAAGAGTGAGAGACAGTGTGTGTGAGAGGATATATCTGTAAAGTGCATGCCATCTCAGGGGATTAAAAACTAACAACCTAACAATTTATCCAGACCATTAGGTGGGATGATGAGTACTTCAGCTGGACTGTGTGGCTCGGCCTTTAAAGTCTCCAGCCAACCTTTTGTTTCCAGAGGTTTTAATTAATTCTGGATTAAAAACCCAGTGAAATGGTTTTAACTCACTGCAACTGCAAGAAATAACAGCATTGTTTATTACTGCCACTGGTATTGCACTTGTTTGAGACTTTAATTAATGCTCAGCTTTATAATGAATTTATTTTGAATGGTTATATTGTGAGATGTGCGCGCGTGTGTAAGAGAATATATATTTGTAAAGTGCAAACCATTTTGGGGATAACAGGTATTTAAAAGATGCACAGGGGACCAGATCACCTCAGACATGAATACTGTAATACACTTGTTGTTCCTAGTTTATCTGCTCATGTTCCATTACTCAGATCTGCCATTGTTTCAAGTGGGTCTCATTGGTTAACAGCCTAATCTGAAACTCATTCATTGACCTTTTCATCTTCATGCAATCACATCTCACGTGCAGGACAGCGTTGGTTATGTGTATTCACTTTTCAAATGGATCCAAAACAATAATCCATTCAAAGTAGCAAAATGTCAGGAATTTTAAACAGTATTTGAGTCCCTATCAAATTCACATTTGCACTATGTATAAATTAACACCAGGAACAACAAGCACTTTAACATTTCTGGCATTCCTTTCTTCCACAGGCAATGTTCAAGCCTCCTTCCCAATGTGAATCAATGAGCTCTGGTGAGGAAGGGCTTGAAGGAGCTCACCGCCCTGATTTTTGAGATGTCGGACGTATTTTATTTCCTTCTCCTCCTGTAAATCGCTTGGTGCTTGATATAGGATTCACTAATTAGACATTTACACATAACCACTTTAAAACTAAAATGGTTCAACATCGAGGCTATGTCAACAATACCAGCCACAGGTAGAAGAGGAAATCATCTCAGTTCTTTGTCTAAGTTTCGTTTCTAAAAATAGTGTTCAGTAAATGTTTTCAATGTTCGTACATTTGTTTTAAATTAAAAAACTTAAATTGCAATCTTTTGTTTCATTCTTTTGAAGTAGAAGACAAATTCTGGGCTGAGGGAGTATAGTTCATATCTAATTAGCGCTGCTTCACTAAATATAACCTCCTATCAGCAATTTGTGTTGAGAGCTCACCTCCACGAACCATGCATCTGGGGCAATTGACAGTCATAATCCTAGACAGCAAGGCAGGTACATTGGCACCACACAGGAAATCTCTATTGGGGGGGCAGCTGATGGAGAAACTGGTTGAACAAATAATGGCTCTGCCAGGATTGCAACAGTTTGTTTGCAATATGTGGAAAAGGTGTCTCCATTAAAAATGGCCTCTGACATCCATCTACTCACTTACATCACTGATCCCATGCCATTTGTAAAATGCAAGCTTCAGTGCAAAGGCCACATTGGCCTTGATGCACTTTCAAAGAATTTCTGTGCAAGACTGTTGTATAATGGTGTTTGCAGTGACTGTCACATCAGCGCTGTGGGGCAACTCGTGCTGGCACAAGCATTGGTGGTACAGATAAAAGAGATAGCTCCAGGAATAGTGGGTGTACTGTTGTAGTTTTCCTCATCTTTGGATTCTGGGGAAGTATCTGGAAAACTGCCAATGTGACACCCCTATTCAAAAAGAGAGGAAGGCAAAAGGCAGGTAACTTTAGGCCAAACATTTAATGTTGAAAAGGTGTTGGGATCAATCATTAAGGAAATAATAACAGTGCATTTGGAAAGCAATAATCTAATTAAACAGAGTCATCATGACTCCATGAAAGAGAAATCATGTCTTACGATTAGTTTTTTGAAGAATGCTGAACCGAGCAGTGAGGGAGGAACCAGAACATCTGTTGTATTTGGAATTCGAGCAGGCGTTCAACAAGGTGCCTCACAAAAGGTTCAGCCTTTCAATAAAAACCATGGTGTTGGAGGTGATAAGTTGACATGGATGGAGCATTGGCTAACAGCCAGGAAGCAGTGAGCAGGTATTAGAGGTTCTTTTTCAACTTGGTGACCTGTGACCAGTGGAGTTTCACAGGGATCAGTCCTGGGACGGCAACTGTTTACAACAAATATAAATAACTTGGAGCAATGAAGTGTAAGTACCTGGGCCGAATTTGCAGAAAACATAAAAAATAAGTAGAAAGGTGGGCTGTGAGAGAGATACGAACAGTTCACAATGAAATATTGTTATCTGAGTAGACGAAAAGCAAATGGAGTATAATGTGGGAAAATGCAAATTTGGTATATTTGGAAAGACGAATAAAGGAGTTGTTTTATTCAAATGAAAAAAAAACAGAAATCTGCAACAAAGTTAATTGAGTTCCTTGTGCACAAAACACAGGAAGCTAGCACACAGATGCAGCAGGTAAACATGAAGACGAATCGAATATTGGCCCTTACTTTAAGGGGTTGGAATGTAAGACGAGGGAGGTGTGCTGGTGGGACACATTTGGACTATGTCAGCAGTTTTTCCTCCCTTATTTAAAAGATATCATTTTACTGGAGGCAGCACAAAGAAGGGTCACTAGATGATCTCCAATGTGTTGGGATGACCTTATGAGCAAAGGCTAAACAGATTGGGACACGACTGTCTGGAATTTAAAAAAAAAACGAGGATGTGATTTTGTTGAATTGTACAGGATTCTTAAGAGGCTTGACAGGGTGAATGTTGAAAGGATATTCCCTTCATGGGAGACTATAGGACCAGACGGCGTAGTCCCCAAATATAAGGTGCCATGTTAGAACTGAATCTGAGAAGTAGCTTTATTGTCACATGTACTCAAATGCCACGTACTGGGCCATTTTAGGTACAGAGGTACCCAGGTTAAGATTCTTAAGTACAAATTCTTGGTCAGGAAGACAATTAGAAAAATAAAGAAAGAAAAGTTCCAGGATCATAGATCAGAGGAATAAGTGAGAACACTAAATAATAAAAAAAATCACTATGATAGATCATAGGAATAAATTTTAAAATATAAATGTAAAGTTAGAATGTCAGTCCTTTTAACACAGCTCGCGCTGGCACCGAGCCTCCAGTTTGAGTTTTGACACCTGACCATGCCAGGCTTCACTTTGAGCCTCTCGAGGCCGGGAGACTGCTCTGGAATCACCTCAAGGCCAGAAGTCCATGCTGAGAGCATGCCAGCCGACAGATCACCTTGCCGGACCCACACTGAGGCATGACATTCAGGACGTTACTGAAAAGAAAGAAGCAAAAAAAGGAGGGAAGAAACAGAAAAGAAATGGACAGAGTGGACAGGTCCTACTCCTCAGCCTAAGGCTGAATGAGGCGGACTTTGTTCTCCGGTTTAAGAGTCTCTGGTACTCATGGAGTCATTGAGCTGTACAGCACCGAAACAGAGCGTTTGGTCCAATTGTCCATGCCAACCAAATATCCTGAACTGATCGAGTCCGATTTGTCAGCATTTGGCCCATATCCCTCTAAACCTTCCTATTTATATACCCATCCAGATTCCTTTTAACTGTCATTGTGCCCACTTCCACAACTTCTTCTGGCAGCTTGTTCGATACATGCAACACCCTCTGCGTTTAAACATTACCCCTTAGGTCTTTTTCAAATCTATCTCCTCTCACCTTAAACCTATGTGCTGTAGTTTTCAACTGCCCTCCTCGGGAAAAAAAAACCTTGGCTATTCACCGTCCCCATGTCTATCATGATGTTTTAAAAAATTCTCTCCCCTCAGTCTTTGACATTCCATGGAAAATAGCCCCAGCCACTCCTGATAGCTCAAACCCTCCAAACCTGGCAACATCCTTGTAATGAATCCTGGTAATGACAGGTCGATGAATCGTGTAAAGTTTCACATCTTTCCTATAGCAGAGAGACCAGAATTGGATGCAGTATTCCAAAAGTAGGCTAACCAATGTCCTATACAGCTGCAACGTAACCTTCCAACTCCTCTGGTCAATGCACTGAGCAATAAAGGCAAGCACACCAAATGCCCTCTTCACTATCCTATCTACCTGCGACTGCACTTTCAAAGAACAATGCACCTGCACCCCAATGTCTCTTTGTTCTGCAACACTCCCCAGGATCTCACTGTTAAGTTTATAAGCCCTGCTGTAATTTGACTTTCCAAAATGCAGACCCTCACCTTTATCTAAATTAAACTCCATTTGCCACTCCTTGGCCCGCTGGCCCAGCTGATCAATGTCCTGTTGTACTCTCAGGTAACCTTCTTCGCTGTCCACTACACCTCCAATTTCGGTGTCGTCTGCATTTCTACTATCCATACCTCCTGTGTTCACATCCAAACCATTTACATAAATGACAGAAAGCAGTAGAGCCAACATTAATCCTTGTAGCACACCACTGGTCACAGGCCTTCAGTCCGAAAAGGAACTTTCTATTACCTTCTGTCTCCTACTTTTGAGCCAATTTTGTGCCCAAATGGCGAGCTGTCCCCGTTTTCCATGTAATCAAACATTGCTTAGCAGTCTACCCATGCAGTACCTTGTTGAATGCCTGACTGAAGTTCATATAAACAACATCCACTGCTCCACCCTCAACAATCTTCTTCATTACTTCTTTAAAAAAAAACTCAAACAAGTTAGTGAGAGACAATTCCGCACACACATAGCCATGTTCATTTTCTGTAGTCAGTGCGTGCCTTTCCAAATACCTGTAAATCCTATCCCTCAGGATCCCCTCCAACAACCTATCCACCACTGGAGTCAGGCTCACCAGCTTATAGTTCCCTGGCTTTTTCTTACCACCTTTCTGAAATAATGGCACCGCGTTAAACAACCCCCAGTCTGCTGGCACCTTGCACATGGTTTTTGATGATACAAATATCTCAGCAAAGGGCCCAATAATTTACCCGAGCTTCCCACAAAGCTCTGGGTTACACCTGATCAGGTCAGAGGGACTTATCCACCTTTATGCATTTTAAAACCTCCAGCACTTCCTCTGTAATATGGACTGTTTTCAGGACATCACTATTTATTTCCCCAAGTTCTCTAGCTTCCATGTCTTTCTCCAGGGGAAATACTGATGTGAAATATTCATTTAGTATCTCACCCATCTCCTGCGGTTTCACACACAGACGGCCTTTTTGATCTTTAAAGGGCTCTACTCTCTCCCTCATTACTGTTTTGCCCTTATTATTGTTATAGAATCTCTTTAGATGCTCCTTAACTGTACTTGCCAAAGCTATTTCATGTCCCTTTTATGCACGCTTGATTTCCCTCCGAAAGATACACATTGCCCCTATGCTCGTCCAGGGATTCACTCAATCCCAACACAACATATGCTTCGTTTTTCTTAACCGGACCCTCACTTTCTCTATTTTCAGCATTCCTGGCACCTACCAGCCCTGCCCTTCACATTACCATGAACAAACTGTCTCTGGACTCTCCTTATCTCTTTTCTAAAGGAGTCCTGATTCCCAATCTTTACCTGTAAATAGTCTCTCCCAGTTAGATTTTGAAAGTAATAACGCGGGAGGAACTGCGGATGCTCTAATTTGGAAACAAAAGCTGAAATTGCTGGAAAAGTCTGGCAGAATCTGTGGAGAGAAATCAGTGCTTGCGTTTCAGATCGATTGACACTCCCTCAGAGCTTAGGAAGGGTCACTCGACCTGAAACATAGAACATAGAAAAGTACAGCACAGTACAGGCCCTTCAGCCCACGATGTTGTGCCGTGGAGTAATCCTAATCCAAAAATAAAATAACTTAACCTGCCTTCACCCTCAATTCACTGCTGTCCATGTGCATGTCCAGCGGTTGCTTAAATGTCACGAATGAGCGTCTGATTTATCTCAACAGATGCAGTAACACCCGCTGAGCTTTACCAACAATTTCTCTTCTCGTAACTTTTGGACGTTCCTGCCTAATACCATGAAAATTTTTTTTTTTTTCAATTTAACTTTTTGATCAGTCCTTTTCCATAACTATTTTAAAACTGGTAGAATTACGATCACTTGCCCCAAAGTACTCCCTTCCTGTCACCTCAATCATTTGCCTGCCTTATTCCCAACAGGTCAAGTTTTGCTCCTTCTCCTGTCCGTACATCCACATACTGAAAAAGAAAGTTTTCTTTCACACACTGAACAAATTCTTTCCCATCCCACCTCTTAACACTATGCCAGGCCCAGTCTATGTTTGGAAAGTTAAAATCCCCAACCATTACAACCCTGTTATACTCACAGATATGAGTTCTCCTTACTTTTTCATCTCAATTTCCCATTGACTACTGGGTGTACCTTTTGTACAATCCCAACAAGATGGTCATCCCTTTCTTATTTCATCGTTCAACGCAAATAATTTCCTTGGGCAAACTCCCAGGAATCCTCCCTAAGTACTCGCTAAGTACAGCCATAATGTTATCCCAAACAAAAATCACCACTCCTCCTCCTCTCTTTCCTCCCCTTAAGTCCCTCATATCATCCACAAACAAAGTTGTTTAATCCTGGTGTCAAATTTAAGTCCTTTAAGAAATTTCCAGTAAGTGTTGATATTTAACCCCAATCCCAAGGTCTAATTTTGAGTAATAACCCATTTAATTATATTTTTCAAAATCTTACTGATGTTTTCTGAAGGCCCAAACATATTATTTGCATGAGGGAAGCAGCAGTGATCTGTGGGGCAATATTTTCACACAGAGGGTGGATCGCATGTGGAATGAACTGCCAGAGGAAGTGGTACATACATGTACAGTTGAATTCTTCTTATTACAAAGTTCAAAAGACATTTGGACAATTACCTAAAGAGGGAAACTTTACAGGGATATAAAAGCAAATGGGATTAGTATAGTTTGGGAAACTTGGTCGGCACCGACAAGTTGGACTGAAGGGTCTATTTCTGTGCTGTATAACTCTGTGACTCTAATAAATGCTCTAAGTTGAATGTTTATATTACTACGCTTCATTATTGGAACTAATGGATATTCCTGCAATCCTTAAGTGGAAATATGAAATGCAAACTTGCTTTCAGTCATGTATGTTTCCCATGGCCTGATATAGATGTTTGCAAAAATCTGATCTCAGACATCCCCACTAAAAGATTTATCTTGGCTGCAGTGGCAAATGTGATGTGTCCTGTTCTGCAGGGAAACCAGGTAATTGCTTATGTTGTGAAGGTGACCCATGGCAGCTGATATGGGGGATTTTCTCAATAATTCCAACATGGGTGTATTTGTATAATCTCCGCTGCATCACGCTTGGCAGTCATCAGCACAGTTTCAGAACACAAATGGCAGGTACATGAAGGCAAATTATGGTATTTATCAAATCAGCTGATCGCAATATGTTTGATAAAGCTCCCCAACCAGTTCCTGCTCATTACTGAATTCCTCAGCAAGGCTCCCTGTCCATACAACCTTAATAGTTTCTGCAAGGTAGAAATTATTCTTCAAGGTTAGCAGTTGAATTCTGCTCTTTATAACTTCTGCACACTGAGCTCTGTTTGGAGCATTAGCTACCCCCTTGTGATGAAGCTTTGGTCACAAGGTCTTTATCAAAATGATGTTTGATGCTCATTGCTTACATCTTGTTCCCTTTTCTTAAAACAAAAGCTGCCTGTTCATTTTTGCAGTGACTGAGCTCTGAGGTGGGTCAGCTGTTTTATTGGAAAATGCATCTGGGACCAAAGCAGGGCGAAGGATTGCATCCTGAAATGTTAGCTTTGTCTCTTCACAGATGTTGCCTGAGTATTTCCAGCACCTTCTGTTTTCCCCAACTTCCCCACATTCTGATTTCCTGCATCTGTAGTATTTTGCTTAATTACATTTCGGTTGAGTTGGCCTGTGAAAGGCCTGATTAATTTTTTTTTGCATATTACAAAAAAAAACTGTCCCAGCAATATCAAATGGCTTGGAAAACATCAGCCTTTCAACAGCCGACCCTTAACTATTGAAACAGCCATTCCTCATCCCTGTTAAATTTCTGTTGGAATATGCGATTTGCAGCAAGCAGAATATTCAGTTCTTCATACAGGGTTGGTTTGTCCTCTATAGTGATTAGGTGTAGGGAACGAATGAAGAACTGAAAATCAAAAATAATTTGGAAGAGGATCGCATTGTCGCAGCACGTATTGTCCATTTCTGCAGAGGCAGCTGAAACAGTTGGAACAGCAAACAACATATTTTCTGATAAAAGCTTGAAACATAAGTAAGATTCACTGCAGCTCAGGCAGGTTGCACATGGTTTGTATCTGTCCTGTCCACAGTTAGTTGCCATCGAAATAAATTGCATGGAAAAAAAAAACTAATAGTCCAGTATAATAAAGTGTGAAACTGGATGAACACAGCAGGCCAAGCAGCATCTCGGGTGCACAAAAGCTGACGCTTTGGGCCTGGACCCTTCATCAGACAGCATCTTCATCTCTCATGAAGGGTCTAGGCCCGAAACGTCAGCTTTTGTGCTCCTGAAATGCTATTTGGCCTGCTGGGTCCATCCAGCTCCACAATTTATTATCTTGGGTTCTCCAGCGCCTGCAGCTCCCACTATCTCTAATAGTCCAGTAGTCTGCAGCATGTTCTAAACAGTTTAATTTCCTGGATGACCTCCTGACATTTACACCTCCTTGAGATTCCCAATTGGTCATGTGGGAATTGTGGTAATGTCGGCTAGACTGAGAACTGGAAATACATCTTTTCAGATGTTACCGAGAATGGTGACAAAACATCTGAAAACTAACCTTCAAGCTCAGCGAGCAAACTCACATCCAGAAACTCAACTTGAGTTACAAATCTTCTCAAACCTCTCTCGCACCTATGGGCGCAATATGCTAAAACTGGCCCGAAGATGGGAAACCAGTGCCATCCGACAGAGTGCCACCCGCGAACAGCTGTACTTGCTGCATGAATGCCTAAGGAAACAGGTACTACCTAAATGTCTCAAATACAAACCTCACCTTAACACCCCGCTAGCCAAAAGAATAGCTGAGCAAAACGGCCACAGAATGCTTAGAGAAATGGTCAATGATGCCCACAACAGACTCCGTAAATACAACCTGGAAATTTCGCGCCAAAAAACTTTACTCACTAACACGACAGACCATGAATGGACAGGCACAGCACAACAAGCCATAGACATCAGGCACCGGCAAACACAGCAAACGAAAAAAAAAACAGACAAACTCACACAAAATAACAACACAGACAGCACAGAAACATGGATAAAAAAACTTATCTGACCGACCCATTAACAGACACTGAAAAAGCTGTCTTATTTAGAGGATTAAATTACAACTTCCGGGATGCGGACAAGAAAGATTTCTCAGCAGCGTTAGAAACAACACTGAAAGACAACAAACTCACAGAAGAAACCCAGCAAACCATCAGACAGACAGTCGCACCAACACTAAGCAGGAAAATGGAACAAAACACACTCAATACACAAGAAAGAAAAGCCCAAAAAGAACTCAAAAAAGATAAAAACACCGTTATCCTACCTGCAGACAAAGGACGCTTGACCGTCATCTTAAACCGAACACACTACATTGAGAAAGCGAACGCACTGCTTACAGATACCGACACTTACCAACAGGTGGCGATAGACCCGACCCCACAACTAGAGAACCGAATCACAGCCTTACTCAAAAAACTTCAAAAATCTGGAGAATGAAACAAGAGAGACTTCCAAAAAATGAAACCAGATGGATCCAACACACCACGCTTCTACGGACTACCAAAAATTCACAAACCAGGAACACCCCTCAGACCCATAGTGTCGCTACCTGGAACACCAACCTACAGATTAGCCAAGGAACTACACCAAAGACTAAAACACCGAGTAGAAGACTCCCACCACTCCATTCGCTCCACCCAAGAATTCCTGAACACCATCAAAGACACCAAGATAGAAGAGGATGAAATAATGGTCTCCTTTGACGTAACAGCCCTGTTCACATCCAGCAACATCAACCTGGCCAAAGAAACACTGATGACACTATGAGAAGAACCGAAGGCACATACACCAGACACCACCAACCTCATCAGCAAGGACAACATCATCAAGCTAGTGGACCTATGCCTCACCACCCACTTCACTTTCAGCAACAAAACCTACAGACAAACCAACGGTACACCCATGGGATCTCCGATATCAGGGTTCTTAGCAGAGGCAGTAACGCAGAGACTCGAACAAACAGCTCTGCCAACCATCCAACCCAAACTTTGGGTCCGCTATGTGGATGACACCTTTGTCATCACTAAACAAAACAAATTAGAGGAAACCTTCAAGACCATCAATAATACCCTTTACTGGCATAACATTCACAAAAGAGGAGGAAAACAACAACAAACTGCCATTCCTAGATGTCACAGTAGAGCGAACAGCCAATGGGGAACTTCAAACCAGCGTCTACAGGAAAACAACACATACGGACCAAATACTGAACTACAGGAGCAACCATCCCAACACCCACAAACGAAGCTGCATTAGACCATTATTCCAACGAGCCAACACACACTGCAGCACAAAGGAACTACGCAGAGCAGAGGAAAATCACCGATACAGTGTATTCAAAAAGAATGGGTACCCTATGAACACAGTCCGCCGATTTCTCAGCAATAAACCCAAACAGACAGACAAAACGGGCTCAGAAACCATAACCACTCTCCCCTACATCAAAGACATTTCTGAAATGACTGCCAGGCTACTCAGACCTCTTGGCATCAGGGTAGCCCACAAACCCACCAACACACTCAAACAGCAGCTAATGAACTTAAAAGATCCTATACAGACAACAAATAAAACGAACGTCATCTACAAAATACCTTGCAAGAACTGTGACAAACACGACATTGGACAAACAGGCAGGAAGCTAGCCACCAGGATAGATGAACATCAACTAGCCACAAAACGACATGACCCACTATCACTCGTATCCTTACATTCAGATAAGGAAGGATGCCACTTTGAATGGGACAACACATCCATCATAGGACAAGCCAAACAGAGACATTCACAAGAATTCCTAGAAGCATGGCATTCCAACCGGAACTCCATCAACAAACACATTGATTTGGAGCCAATCTACCATCCCCTGAGAAAAAGAACAGGAAATGACATCACCAACCCAAGCAAACCTAACCAGATAAACAGAAAGCGGGACATAACACCAGCGCTTCGTCGGAGGCTCACTGATGATGTTACCTAGAATGGTGACGAAACGTCTGAAAACTAACCTTCCAGCTCAGCGAGCAAACTCACATCCAGAACCTCAACCTGAGCTACAAATCTTCTCAAAACTCGCTGTGACAAAAATATTGCAAGCGATGTGTTTCTACTTCACCGGTTTATTCCCATCTCAGAGAGGAAGTTTTACATTCCGTTTGGAGCAGACCGACTGAGAACAGAAGAAGACCATTCAGATCTTTGCAAGTGTATCAGCTCTCCTGTGTGGCCTTGGCCAGTGCATCAACATGAGGTATTTATTTCAGATACATGAAGCTGAGGCAAGTAGACAACTGATGAAAATGCACAGTGCAGTTCACTGCAAGCCACAGCACTGACCAATAGAAAATAGCAGAGGATGGTTTCGATCCATCGACCTCTGGGCTATGGGCCCAGCACGCTTCCGCGGCGCCACTCTGCTACCATGCGCAATGCGTGTCTCAGGCAAGTATTCAGCTTTCCATCTGGAGTGCAGCATTTCCATTCGGTGACGATGTTCAAAGCTTTTCACTGTCGTGCACAGAAGTGTCACAGCTGTGTAAATATAAGCTTATTCTAATTTCCCACATTCTGTTGGTCGATTTATGATTTCACTCAGAATCACAAAACTTGTCACAGCTCAGGTGGAGGCCATACACCCTGCCTTAGTTATGCCACGTCTCCCCAATAAGCAACTGATTATCACTTTCAGGATCAATCTTTTGCCTTCTCCCTGTAACATCTGCACAGGTACTTTTAACGTAGCTGTCCAATTGCATTTTTGTTGATTGAATCTGCCTCTGTTGCTGTCAGATCGTGATTTACCGACCCGAACCACTCCTTGTGTGAGAACTTACTTCCTCAATTCGCTTTCACTTCGTTTTCCTCATGCCTTCAAATATCTGCCTAATCATTCTCAATCCCTTCAGGCGTGGTGTGGTAGAACTTTCACGCATTTATTTCCACAGACTAGACCCCTCGTGACTTGGAAAGCTTCGTTCGGATCACTTTACAGCCTTCTATTCCCCAAGGAGAACTGTCTCAACTTTCCAACCCATCTTCATTTCTGACATACAGCTACATTTTAAACCTTCAATATTTGGGCCCATCTTTGATGCTCCTTACTCACAACACCTTCACTGCCTCCAGAAACAATTCTTTTGATGTGGCCTGGACTGTTTTGTTCTTCCAGTCTCCTCTTTGTCTACGATTCACATGAGCCTGTTCAGCACTATCCCCAATCGCTTCACTTTCCCACTTTCTGAGGTTTCATGTTCATGATTGAGCAATGCTTCAGCCTAAGAATTCATTCAGAGTCGGATTGCCTGTGTTAACATTCTAAAACTCTTGTCCTTCCTTTGAACAAGTGTATTCCTAGGCCGGGTTCGCTGCAATGGGACCTCTACCCTATCCCAAAGTCAGGCAGTTCAACTTCATTTCACGAAGTCGCTTTTTGAGATAATTAATTGGGTACTTTGGCAAAACACGTATGGTTGTTTAGATGTAAAACTGGGACTTCTGGCGTTTATAAATGCTGTAAGACCCAAAACAAGAATCATACCCCTGGACCAACGAGCCATCTGTAGACCACAGGGGCCAATCCTCAACCAGCTGGGACTCGCTTTGTGTGACGTACATCCCACAATGCTTCACGAATTCCAAGGATCAAACGGTTTCCTGAACATAATCCCTTGACCTTGATTGTTCTTGGAACAAAACCAAAATTGCTGGAAAAGTTCAATACGTCTGGCAGTATTTGTGAAGGAAAATCAGGGATACTGTTTTGGGTTGGGTGAATCTTTCTCAGAAATGCCTGTTTACACTTATTTCCCAGGACATGGCTCACAGCCTCACCTGTTGGCCCGGCTAGTGGATATCTTAAAGCTCTTTAACTTTTATGAAGGTTTGTGCTGGTTCTGCCATGACAGGCAGTGAGTTACCTTTTGCCACTGTTGGTAGTCTGAGTGAATTTTTTTTCCTGCTGTTTTGATTCCTGTCACAAGCAAAACAGAGGAAGCAAACAGCCCTCGCATTCATTTCCAGCTTTTGCCCACAGTCAGCAGGATATGAATTCGTGCAAAAACACCCCAATGGATTTGAAATCTTTTGCCTTCACAATTAACCAAGAGTTGCTTGTTATTATTAACAGCAGAGTTCATAAAGGGAGCCCGTAGATGAAGTTGACTAGAATTTTCCACAGCACTCAAAAAGGGGTCAAAAAAGGTCAGAGCACAAGGTCAGAGTTCATGGTGTTGGCTAATAACTGAGCATGGACTTCCTATTGTTTACTGAACAGAACACACAGAATCGGGATTAAAGGGCATATTTCGTGTTGAAATACCCACACCCCACAACTCACCCACCGTACTCTAATGGACACTATTTGATGGGCACTGTTCTCTCGGAGATCTTTTTACTTGATGTAATTCATTAAACCTGCCACATTGTACATTACCGGAACTAAATTAGCCACATCCCACATCCTACCCCAAATGCAGCTTTTGCCTCTTTGAACAGTTATGGAAACATTTTTCTCTGAAATTTATCACCTTCATTAAAAAAGGGGGCTTTACAGAGTAGCAAAAATCAGAAGCCCTTCTTTTATTGGCACAGATTATTTACAGAGTTCAACATTATGGGTGTGTAGTTCCTTACTCCGCTCTGTGTCTGTTAGTGTCTAGTTATTAGTTCTCCAGTCACCAAAGAATGTGTACGTAATATTTGATAAAAATGAACAACTACAGTCAAGGCCACTAAAACATTTATCATCTGTGTGGCTGCCAAGGTGTGTCAGTAAGTGAGATGACTGATTGAATCCTTTCCCACACTCAGAACAAATGCATTGGTTTCTCTCCCGTGTGAATTCACTGGTGTGAGACCTGATGGAAAGACTGGCTAGATCTCTTCCAACACTTGGAGCATTTATTTAAATCTGCTAAGTGTGATCTCACTGGTGTGTAGCAGGTTGGACGTTTGAGTGAACCATTTCTAAACTTAAAGCAATTATCGAGTCCAAGAGATATTCAGCACAGAAACAGCGTCTTTGGTCCTTCTCGTCCATGCCGACCAGATTTCCAAAATTTTTCTCGTCCCGTTTGCCAACATTTGGCCCATATCCCGCTAAACCCTTCCTGTACATGTATCAATGCCGATGCCTTTCATATGTTGTGTTTATACCAGCCTACACCATTTCCTGTGTGAGTTCATTCCATACACACAGCATCCTGCGTGTCAAAACATTACACCCTATGTCCCTTTAAAATCTTTACACTCAAACCTTAAACCGATCACCTCAAGTTTGGACTCCTCTATCCTGGGATAAAGACCTGCTCACTACCCCTCATGATTTTAATAACTTCGATGAGGTCACCCCTCAGCCTCCAACACTCCAGTGTAAAGACCCCGATTTTATTCAGCCTCTCCTTCCGGATCATCTGCTCCAACCCTGGCAGCATCTTTGTAAACCCTTTCATCTTTCCTTGAGCAGGGAGAAGAAGGTTGAATGCAAGTTTGTGAGGTTTCGTCTGTGTGTATTAACGTGGTTCATGGGTACAGAGAGGATGAACACATCCGCTTTATCCCGCCAGTTTAAATTGTGAAAATATCGGTTTTAAAGCAGTGTAAGAGGAGATTGTATCTTTCTGTGCATTTTCACTGGAAATGTTCAGCTGTGAACTGCCTGACTTTTAAAAGAAAGGTGCTTGACTTAAATTCTCACTGATTAACATTGAGATAGAAAAAAAGTTTCTGTGTTCGGGTGTTTAAGTTCATGAACATATGGATTAGAGCTGAAGCAGCTTGTGTGGAGCTGAAGCAGCTTGTGTGGTGCTGAAGCAGCTTGTGTGGTGCTGTGGTTTAGTTGGCTATTGTGCCTTTCTAATAATCCGCATAGCTGTGGTTTGAGTCCCACAGGTGCCTGTGGCTTAGATTGACGGCATCTTGTCCAAACCTCTTGTAAATAGTGCCAGTTGCTTGGTGCCTGAAAGCTGAAATGGCTTGTTTCTTGTGTTTAAACTCAGTGCATTATTATTCCTCTGCTCCCACTCCACTTACCTGAGCTTAACCCAACTGGCTGTTTTGTTTGTTGCGGTTTTGTGAACTGTAACAATTAACAATTGTCAGCCACTCAGAGAGAGAAATTTTGATAAAAATCTCGATTTGACAGATAAACCTGATAACTTTGCCTCAGATGACGATTGAAATGCGTAACTAATCTAGTTCCAATTAACGATCTGTGGACCTGAAACGTTACCTCTCTTCTGCTCTACAGATGCTGCCAGGCCTGCTGAGTTTCTCGGTCAATTCCTGTTTCTCTTTCAGACTTTCAGCATCTGCAGTTCTTTGACTTCTGTTAACTTGAATAATTTCTGAGACAAATCAGCCCATCTACCAGCTCCAGAGCTTCTTTCCTGCTCCTGAAAATCAGGCATCACAATAAACGAGCAGAATAGAACTCCCATTCCCTGACCGAAAACGGAACACAGCCTGCGGCGGTGAAAGCACCAAATCCTAACCGCTGCACCTCCAGGAAGGGTACTTCAGACTCTTGTATCTTTTCTAACCGACACTGCTTCTGACTTTTTTTTTGTACCATTTTGGCTGCAGATCAGTTTCTCCCTTTCACCAAAATTCCCTTTGCCTTTTTAATTCCCTGCTGCACCTACAATCCTACTTATAGCGATTCCTGCACAAGGGCACCAAAGTCCCTCTGCACAGCAGCGTGCTGCATTTTTTACCATTTAAAACATAGTCCATTTTGTGTTATTCCTAGCAAAATTGATGATCTCACACTTCTCAACATTGAACTCCATCTGCCAGGCGTTTGCTCACTCACTTAGACTGTCCATATCCCTCTGCAGACTTTTAGTGTCTTCTGCACACTTTGCTCCATACTCGTCTTTGTGTCAGCTGCAAATTTTGACACACCACACTTAGTCCCCAATTCCAAATCATCTGTGTAAATTGTAAACAATTGTGGTCCCAGCACTGATCCCTGAGGCACACCACTAGCCACTGACCGCCAACCAGAAAAATACCCATTTACCCCTACGCTTTGTTTTCTACTGGTCAACCAACCCTCTATCCATGTCAATACTTTACCTGTAATGCCGTGCAACTTTATCTGTTATAGCAGCCTTTGATGTCGCACCTTGTCAGATACCTTCTGGACATCCAGATACACCACAACCACAGGTTCCCCATTGTCCACATTGCAAATAATGTCCTCAAAGAATTCCACAAAATTAGTTGAACATGACCTATTCCTCATGAACACATGCTGGGTTTTCCAAACGGGACAATTTAAGTCCTGATGTCTTGATGTTTATTCCTTAATGATAGATTCAAGCATTTTCCCCGTTGCTGAAGTTAAGCTAACTGACTTATAGTTACCTGATTTTGTCGACTTCCTTCTTTAAACAGTGACGGCACATTGGCTGTTTTTCAATCTGCAGGAACCACCCCAGAGTCCAGTGAATTCTGGTAAATAATTATTAGTGCATTTGCTATGTCCCCATCACCTCTTTTTCATATCCTGGGATGCATTTTATCAGGGCCAGCAGACATGTCTACATTTAGCCCCATTACCTTGCCCAACCCTGCCTCCTCAGTGATAATGATAATCTCTGTCACAATCAGTGAGGGTGTCACATCAGAGATTAATTAAATGGGAGGAAGCACTGAAATCCATTGCTTTCATCAGCTCAGAAACAGTACTACAAAAATGCTCTTTATTGAAACATACAGGTGTTATTGGTGATGTAACGGATTGGATGCAGAAAGGCTCGTTCCCTTCTGGGACCATCTGGGAAGGGAGTGTCTAATATCAGAATGGAGGTCGCACATTTAAGGCAGGGTCGAGGTAAAATTTATTCTCTGAGATGGTGTGAATCAGTGGGTTCCTTTACAGAAGAGTGTTGTCGAAACTGGGCCACGAAGTAGATTTAAGGCTGAGTTTGAAAGATTTTTAGCAGCAAGGGTATCCGAGATTACTGAGAAATCCAAGGAAGTGCAGTTCAGGATTATCAGGTCAGGATTATCCACTCATTTAATAGCAGACCAGGCTTGATGGGCTGAGTTGCCTCTTTCTCCTCTGAAATGCATGATGTTGATATAAAGCTGCAAAACTGACCGGAGTAAAAATTTCTTTGGAAGAGGCAGACCCCATCAGGACACTGAGCCTAGGTAAGATATGCAAAGGGAACAAAATGAAAGGGCTGTCATTGTCAGAAGTGGGATTCCTACCCACGCCTTCAGTCAGAGACCAGAACACCCAGCTTTATAGTGGGGGGACTCTATTCCTTGAGTCTGGCACCTTAGACCACTCAGCCATCCTGACATACTTTGGTTGCTCCAGAGTGATCTGTATGCCAGGGTAAACAGGAACAACCAGGCTTCAGCAGCCACACTGAGCCTGGCTCCATGAGGCCCACAGTCACCTCTCACAAACCACCGTTGCCCTGCACTTTTCTTGACCTCCGCAGTTCTTGTCTGAAACAAATGGTGCATCAGGCAATTGCAGCTGTCATTGCTGATGTAGAACTGGGATATAGATTGAAGCGATAGCGCCTGGTTGATGGCATAATTCTGCTTCCAAAGATCAGTCAATATTTCATAGTTATTATTGCAAATTTTAACCACAAACACGCCATGGCAGTGATGGCACTGAATCCTAATCAGCAGACTGCGAGAGAAGACGTATATCTCTATCACCTGGTCACTGCCTGATTCAGCATTGTGTCTCTCATCCTTCTGCACATGATCCCGTCAACTCCATCACAGTGTTGTCGCATTGTCTTGGTTAATAATGCAAAGACTATCCCGCCATCTATTACATTGCAGTTTCTAATGCTTGAAACCCCACCTTACAGGGCACAGCCTTCACTCTGTAGCGCAGTATTGAAAGCAATGGTCTTGTAAAGCACCAGTCATGAGGTTACTTCGAATTGGTGGAGATGAGAATGTTTGTACAACTGCGGCATCCAACATCTGAAAGAGGACTTTCAATATTGTCTGAAATTATGCCAGTGTCATTTCCTCCACAGGCCAGCAGTGAGGTGTGGTGAGGTATTATAAACTGTAGGTTGACAAGGAAACAATGGGGGACCAACACGGAGAGGGGAGCGGCCGAATGCTTTATTTCTTAGCTGTAATCAGATTCTGGTTTTGAAGTGTGAAATGGGACTGTAGAACCCAAATGTTTGAAACTCTACTTTCTGGGGGTTAGTCTCTGCTGAGGCCTTTGTCACCTTCTGGGAAATGTGTCTGAGTGTTACCTTCTGAGGGTGAATATGTGGTCCACTTCCCCAAGGGAACGTGAACATCTCAAACAGCTGGCCCATTGCCTTGTAGCACACAAGGCTATGGGCAAAGGCTGGAAACTGGGTCATTGAGCCTCTTTCTGTGCCGCAAAAACATGATGATTCAGTCATTTTGGAGGAGAAACTACTGTCGCAGAAAAAAAAAAGCCAGGAGTTGCATCATTAAGAAACGATGCACACATATCCACCACTATCCCTGGTGGTCTTATGGCTAGGATTCGGCGCTTTCACTACCACAGCCCGGGTTTGATTCCCGGTCAGGGAATCAAGTTTTATTTTTCTTGATGGTGACAACGCAAAGGCAGTGCAGCTCTGTCTGCAATCCTTTCAATGTCAGTTCCTGTCCCCGAGAACATCAAGGTCCATATTCCAGCCGCTTAAAGAGGGGAAAGGTGCCTTAGCCGTCACTGCTCAGTCAGGCTACTCACCTTTGTGTTGTGTTGTTAGCAGGGACATCAGCAGGAAGGGGAACATTTACAAGATAAACAACCAGCAAAGATAATCACAGTCGCCACTTCAATTCAATTGTTTCCCCTTTGTGACGCAGTGAGTTTCACTGCCATTTGTCGTCAGGAAGCTACAATTCACCCGATCGAGTCTGCTCAGCCAGTCAATGAGATCGCTGCTGATCTGATAAATGTCAACTCCGCTTTCCTGCTTTTCAACCATAACCTGACGTAAACTCGAGCCTAATCACAACGTCATATATTAACGATATTTTTTCGGAAGTTTAGATGACTTCAGTGACCTGTGCATGTTTGCATGAAATTGAATAATATGAAATGAGTGAAAAAAAGCCCTTCCCACAGTTCAACTCAGTGCAGGGTCAGCCATATGACAAAAGTAAGAGAGCAAAAACGTTACCTCCATTTCTCCCAGCACAGATTTCTCTCTTGACAAGTTGAATATTTGTAGCATTTTTCATCATAATTGTGACATTTTCATGGACAGATCCTCACTCAATCCACAAATAACTGTGCTTCCAAAAACTATTTTGCCTCAGATTAAACTTTCTGTGTATCTTTTCATACAGCTTGAGGTCCCAATAATCCCTGCTCCATGTCAATAGAAGCTGCTCCGGGTGAGGTTGGAGCTCACAGACTCGGTTTTTCACGCACCTCTATACTGTCACAGAAGGACCGCGCGCTCACTGATTGTGTCACTTCTGTCTGTATCACCCTGGTCACTGTCTGATTCACCATTGTATCTCTCATCGTTCTGCACATCATCCCCATGGCTCTATCTTGATTTTGTCACATTGTCTTGGCTCATAATGCACAGACTATCCCGTCATCTATTATCACAGTGTATGTCTGCACGCTCATTGCCATCCCCATTTCCGGTTACATCTTCACAGCTGGGACACTGACTTCCCTGGTTCGGGGCCTGGGAACTGAGATTATATGGTCATATGCAGCAATGGTTACTTCCTTGTGTGAGTGATCTGATGAAATATCCAATGTTAAACTAGATTACTATTGAAAGGTACATTTCAACAATAACCAGCACAATACACTGAGTCTTTGATATTTTGTAGAATTCTATCAATCTCAGTCTTCAATATACCCATTGATGGAATCTTCACAGTCTCTGGTAGCATCATAATTACAGATTCCAGCCCTCTGTGAATTGCCACATTTCAGCGCACTGGGTGGAAAGAATTCCTGTTGTGAATCTGGTGCTGTTCCTAACGTATCCCCTGCCACTGTAGTTATTGCTTGTTGCACGCCAGCGAACTCATGTGGTGCCGTGATCGTTTAATGGTTAGTATGCTGCATTGTGGCCACAGCAACCTCGGTTCAAATCCAAGTCATGGCAGTGGGTGCTTGCTGTATTTCTTTTTAATCCTTGTGCCATGGGCCACAGCAATGTGGCAAATAGCAGACATTTTTACGTGAATATTTCTTTTTTCATCTCCCAACCCCGGCTCTCTCACATAACTGCATTTGATGTGTCAGAATTCAAACCCACCACTGAGAGAATTTTCTCCCTCCCACAATCACTAACTCTCCTTTACGTCCCTCCTTACACTTCACTGAGACACTGCACAATCTAACATCCATTTTCACATTGACATTGTTCATACTGTCTTGTTGCAGTCTGTGTTGCTGAGTGAACGTGGCCTGTCTCACCACCAGGAACTCTAAACCAGATGAAATATTTAGATACTGGGACGGTCAGATCAAGACTCATGGAGCAGCTTTTACTGACATGGACCAGTGATTATTGGAACATCAGGCCTAGCAAAATGACCCATGGCAATAATGAGCAACATGGACTGCATCTGAAAAGACCAGTTTCTGTGGCTTTCTGGATCATTTATTGTATTTTCTCATTTGGCGATAGCCAGAGTACTGTGTGCAGTTCATTAATTCACATTATTGTGGGATGTGATAGCACCAGAAACTGTGCAGAAGAGATTTACCAGGATATTGTCTCAGCTGAAGATTTTCCGTTATGAAGTGAGATCGAACAGACTGTGGTCATTTTCCTGAGAGCAGAGGAGATGTACAAAACAATGAGTGATATTTATTGGGTAAACTCATGTAATCGCTTCCCATTGATGGAGGGATCGAGCACCAGCGACCATAGATTTAATTTAAGAGGAAGGAAGTTTAGAGTAAATTTGCAGAAAAATGCTTTCAGCCAGTGGGTGTTTGGAATCTGGAAGCCACTGCCTGCAAGTGTCCCAGAGGCAGATATCGTGATGACATTAAGAAGCATTCAGATGTGAATTTGTGATGCTATGGTATTGATGACTGTGGGCTAAGCAACAGAAGTAGAATTTGGAAACTTAAGCAATTATATTTGATTTGTGCACACGTGAAGGGCTTAAGGGGCATTTGCACCTCATGCCCTCATTAGTATTGTCGCTAGTATCCCCACCTTTCACGAGGGAGACCGGGGTTCAATTTCCTACCAGGCCTGAGCCAAGCATTTTTGGGGCCTTTCATCAAAAATGACCCAGCTTCAATTTCAACTTCAGCTGATGCCTGCGTGGAGTTTACATGTTGTCACCATCTCCGTGTCTGAGTGCTTCAATTTCTTCACACGGTCTAAATGTATGCAGCTTAGGTGAATTGAACAAATATAACATAGAAGAGGACATCACAGGCCCTTCGGCCCACAATGTTGTGCTGAAATATCATTCTGCTTGAAGATCAAACCAGCCTGCGTACTCTATATTTTATGATCATCCATGCACCTGACCAGGTCTCACTTAAATGTCCCGAATGTATCTGACTCGAATACCACCGCCGACAGCACATTCCACGCAGCCACCAATCTCTGTGTAAAGAACCTACCTCTGACATCTCCACAATACCTTCCTTCAATCACCTTAAAAGAATGCCCCCCATCCCCATAATAGTCACTTCTGCTCTGGGAAAAGGTCTCTGGGTATCCATGCTATCTATGTCTCTCATCATCTTATTTACCTATATCAAGTCACAGCCCATCCTTTTTCACTCTCAAGGGAAAAGCCCGAGGTCCCTCAACCTTTCCTCATAAGACCTGCCCTCCAGTTCAGGCAGCATCCTGGTAAATCTCCTTTGCACCCACACGGAAACTATCCTTCCTATAATGAGGCGATCAGAACTGAACACAATATTCCAAGTGTGGCCGAACCAGGGTTTTAAGCAACTGAAGTATACCGTTGCGGCCTTTAAACTAAATTCCCTGGCCAATGAAAGCAAACACACCATACACCTTAACTACCCTATTAATTTGGGTAGCAACTTTGAGGAGTCTATTGACCCGGACCCCAAGATCCCTCTGTTCCTCCACATTGCCAAGAATCCTGCAATTAACCCTATATTCTCCATTTAAAGCCCACCTTTCAAAATGAATAACTTCACACTTTTCCAGGTTGAATTCCATCTGCCACTTCTTTGCTCAGCTTTGCATCTTGTCAATGTCCCATTGCAACATCCAACCGCCCTCCACACTACCCAGCATGCCACCAACCTTTGTGTCATCATCAAACAGAGTTAAATGTACAGATTGTGGGAAGTGCCACAAAAGCTCAAGGGGACCGATGTACTGTCAACATGCTCACACTGAAAGGAGACCGTTCATGAGCTTTCACTGTGGGGCTGGGTTCAGGGCATCATCAACCCTCACTGTGCACCAGCAAATACACACCGGGGAGAGATCATTCACCTACTCTGTGTATGGAAGAAAATTCACTCAGTCATATAGCTGGAAGAAACACGAGTGGGTTCACAAGTAACTTCAGTAATTGGATATTTATTTTATTTGTCCATGGGGTCATGGCATCAGAAGCTCAGAAAACTTTTATCATCCACTCTAACTGCTCAGAGGATGGTTCAGAAGCAAACTAATGGTTATAGCATGGATTCACATGGAGGTCAGAATAACAATGGCCCCCAGACACAATGGCACTGATTTGATTTTCTGGTCTGTTGTCCTGTTTCTGAAACAACAGTGAATAAATTGTTGCAGTTGATTTAAAAGTGAAAGACCAAAATGGGTTTTATTCTGATTCAGCATGCCCTGATGTTTTCTGAGTTGTTATTGACAATCTCATGGCCCTCGCACGACCATCTGTTCCAGAGAGTGTTTCAGGAAAGGGGGGATGTCAACTGTATCTGGTCACTCAAAGGGTCACTGCACCTGAAAGGGTAACTCGGATTTCTTTCATAGATGCTGCCGGGTCTGCTGAATTTTTCCAGCATTTTCTGTTTTGTTTCTGATTTCCCTGCATTTGCAGTTTTTAAAATGTTTTTCAATATTGACCTTGTCTGTTTCAGAGAAGCCTCAGTGATAGGTTTGGTCGGTTTTGAAAATTGAAAGTTAGGCCACAGATCAGGCGATGTTCTGACTGAATGACAGAACAGGCTTGAGGGGCCGAATGGTCTACTTCTGTTCCAATAAAAGTTTTCCATCTGCATCTCGTGGCAATATTTCCCGTCACTGCTCACTTCACATCCGTGACTGTTACACTGCACGCTATTACTGGCTGAACAAATCTCCTGTGTTTGAACTAAGTCTGTTACTATTCAGTGCCCCATCTTCGCCTGCCCGGGTTTGACTCTTGTCAGAGAATTTTGTCTCTACTGCAGAAATTCACCAAAGATTCTGAGACAGCACCTTCCAAACACATGCCCACTTCCATCTGGAAGAATGAGGGCATCAGATATATGGGAAGATCACCACCTCCTCATTCCCCTCTAAGTCACTCACCTTCCTGACTTGGAAATATATCACTGTTCCTTCACTGACACTGGGTCAAAATCCTAGAATTCCCTCCCGAATAGCATTGTGGGTCACCACACAGCACGAGGACTGCAGCGGTTCAAGAAGGCAGCTCACCATCACCTTCCCAAGGGCAACTACTGATGGGCAAGAAACACTGGGCAGCCAGGGACACCCACATCCCACACATTAATTAAAAAGTACTGTGTGAACAGTCACAACAGGAGGGTCCTGGAGTCTCATTTTTCTGAAAAAAAAACAAAGTTGCTGGAATAGCTCAGCAGGACTAGCATCTGCGACCTTTCCTCGCTCCCCTGGGATCTACCAAACGGGTTTATAAATTCCACTTCCACTTTCATTCTGGCTGTTTAATTTCTCAATTTCAGTCCACGTGCCTTTTGATCTTTTCAACAATCCCATTTGGGAAAATGAGAGAAAGCTGGAATTAATGCAGTGAACTAGGAAGTGGGCAGAAGTATTAGGAGAGTCCACATCAAAGAAAGCTCCCATTCCAACAACAGAGCTTCTCAAAGCACAAAGGCAGCATGAAAGCTTGAGCTGAATGAACATGGTGATGTGTGGCCTGTCATGAGGAAAGTTTGACCATCATCACAAATGTTTACGTTCACAGGATCCCGACAGTGCAGAAAGAGGTTATTCAGTGCATCTAGTCTGCACAGGTTCTCTATCTCACCCTACTCCCATGAACCCCACATTTTACTGCAGCTAACCCAACCACCGAACCTGCACACTCGGGGGCCATTTAGCGTGGCCAATCCACCTAACTTGCATATTTGGACTATGGGATGATCACAGTTTAGCTCTAAATTGGCGAGATTGTGGATTTAGGCTCAAATAAAAACATCAACTCTGAAACAATTTCATGGTTTTTGTTTCCAAAATTAAAATCTAGGGAAAGCTGCAGCCACAACAATTTCAGTTTCTCTCTGGAGGAAGCGAATTTAAAACTCTGACCCGGGGACGCGGTGAGCTGACAGAGGCCTGGGACCAGAAATGTAACAGATTCTGAGCAAGGTGGTGGTGAGGCAGGGGCAAAAATGCAGATGTCACGGGGGAAGGCAGGAGAGATTAAATTGCAGAAATGTTATTAGTCCTTCAAGGCTGCTGGGAATGGAGTTAGGGCTCGAAAAGAAACAAATAAACAAAAGATGTGCCTGGAGCCATGTGTGCAGTGGACCCAGACACAGATTCAAACAAGAAATGTAAACAAATTGGGGCAGAGTTCACAGTCTGAAATTGTTCATCTCAATGATGAGGCCCGAAAGCTGTAAAGCCTGGCTCGTTCTATTCCAGCCAACACACACATGATGGGCCAAGGGTGAATATTGCTGTCCAGCCAACAATACGCACATCGCACAAATGAATTAAAAAAGGCCTCGATCTGCACTGTAATTTTCTGTTACTTTTGTTCTGACATTTGCAGTTGTGTTTCTGATGATGGTTATCACCCTAAAATTGAACTAGAGTTTCGTATCCGAGAGAAATGTAAAATAAGTCAGCTTTGCTTCAAGCACATCACTGTAGATTGTTGTATTTGTCCTGAGGGTTGAACAGCACCTGGAGCTCAGAAAGGACAATCTCAGGGTGGGGGGTAGGGGGAATCGTGCACAGCAACAGAGCTTCAGTCGGGGCAAATCCTTCAGGCTCACACTGAGGGGGTCAGATGGCACTTTACTCTTTCATGTCTCACTTCACTGACAGCCAAGCCACAGTGTGGGTTAATCCTGCTGTGTGTAAGAAATGTGTCCCAGCTACTGTCTTCCATGGGTCACAGCTCACAGGCACGGGACAGAATCTCAATTCCAACTGCGTTTAGAGTCATAGAAAGAACAACGGTGAATGCTGGAAATGTGCTTCAAATCAGAGATTCGTGTAAATCAATGACCTGTTCCTGACTGGAAGTGAACCATCAGGTTCAGGTTTGGGTTTCTTCTACATTGGTAAAGATAAAGCAGTGTTTCGTAGCCGTACAACACTGAGACCCAGTGGGGGCAGGGGTATGAGCAGCCTGTCCCTGCCTCTGCTGTAACCACACAGAATGCGCCAGGGTGACGTGAGAGAAGGGTCTGGGTTAGAAATTATGTTTCACCAACGGTGACGACATGGGGAGTGTTGACAACATGTTGATTTTCATTTTCAATATTGGCACGTAACATAGATGTATTGGCCAGGAAAGGAAGAAGAGGGGTTAGTGCTGGCAATGGGAAGATTTTTTTTCTGAAGTAGTCTCGTCTGAGACTTTATCACGTTCTTCTGATGTCGCCCGGACATGTCTTTTCTTTCCACTTTGATATCATTTTCCATCTTGACTACATTCCGTTCTCTTGTCTGATCCAGAGGTAACTGTCAAAAGCAAGTATTTCAGTTTGTGGACAGCTTCATATGACAACATTTTTTTTAATGTCGAAAGCCTTCCATCAGGTTTAATACAATTGAACACAAAACAGCCCTTTTGATTTGCACCTCAATGACATCCCTGTACTCCCCACACCACTGATACACAGTGGCAACAGACTGTACCGTCTACAAGATGCACTGCAGTGACTCAGCAAGGCTCCTCCAACAGCACCTTCTGAATCTGCAGTCTTTACCATCCAGAAGGACAGGGGCAGCAGTCACATGGGACCGCTACCACCTGCTAGATCCCCTCTAGGCCACATACCGTGCTGACCTGGAAATATAACGTGGAGATGCTGGTGATGGTGTGGGTGGACAAATTCAGAAGTCAGATGACACCAGCTTATAGATCAACAGGCTTATTTGAAAATACAAGCTTTGTGAATGCTCCACCTGACTTTATTACTTTCTTATGATGTGTAATAAAGTAGCTCTTCACCTGATGAAGGCGGAACACCCTGAAATCTTATGATTTCAAATAAAGCTGTTGGATTTGAACCTGGTGTTGTGTGTCTTCTGACTTTGACCTGGCTAAATATCATGTTCCTCCTGTGTTGCTTGGTCAAATTCCAGGAAGTCTCCCTGAATGGCACTGTTGATCCACCAACAGTACTTGGGATAGAGCTAGCTCCATCCTCTCCTGGGTGGGTAGCAATGGGCAATAAATCTGGCCTTACCCAGTAATGCCAATGACTCATCAGCAAACAAAATACTGATCATATTTAAATTAATATATGCTAATTAGCAAGAAAACCAAAACAGAATATTTACAGACCACACGTTGAAGGGGTGTGGTTCTCTTTATCACCTCTCTATCATTTGAACATTGTTGTTTAAAAATCCAAGAGATTGCATGAGAAACCTCTTTACCCTGTGACAGGTCAGAATGTGCAATTCACGCCAAGAGCACAAGATGGAGGTGAACAGAGGAACATATTTCAGAAGTTGGATGCATACGTGAGGGAGAAAGGAATAGAAGGATCTGCTGATGGGGAAGATGAAAGGGGAGGATGTGGAGCATTAATACTGATGGAGCCTAATTGAGTTGTTTGGGCTCGAGAGTCTGCAGAACAAAGACAAACATATTTACTTCTAATCTAATTGGAGTGGTGAGGACAATATTATTTCATATCCAGGTCAAAATAAATCTCCTTCATCAGCTTTTGGGGATCATTTCCTTGGGAATGTGCAAACCCAGGCTCAAACAGCATTATCTCCATTGGGAGCAAAGTGGTGAGAGCGACCAGTCCAGCAGAAGGAACCCTCTGACCCTCCCACTTTACTCACTGTCAGAATGAACGTGGCTCAGTCTTGGATGTGATTTTCCCTCATTTTCAAATCAATTCATGGGATATAGTATCAATGTCTAGGTCAGCACTTATTGCTCATGTCAGTCGTCTTCCTTTAGAAGATGCTGGTTTCTGGGACTGCAGTCTTTGAGGTGTAGGGTCACCCACAATGTTGTTTGGGAGAAGTTCCTATATTTTGAATCATTGAGAGTAAAGCAACAGCCAATATGGAGGATTATGATATTGAAGTCTCAGTTATTTCGGTGACTCTATTCGGTTTTCATGTTGAGATTTCTATCTGCAAATCTTCCCTTTCTAACATCCTCTTAATGGGAATGGTGTGCAATGTCGAGAAGAACATGCAGGTGCTAACTGTCCCATGTAATCGCTTCATTTATTTTTTCTGGACACGAGATGCTGTCTGTTTAAAATGTGCTGTCTAACAGCACATATAATGCAGATTAACAGCAGATCCAACTCTTATGACCATTTGTGAACTTTCCTGTACTTGACCAGACTGTATGATTGAATGAATCCTTTCCCACACTCAGAACATATGGATGGCTTCTCCACAGTATGACCTCGGTGGTGTACCTGTAGGTCAGGTGAATCTCTGAACTGCGTCCCACGCTTGGAGGATTTGAATGGCCTCTCCCCTGTATGGTTGCGCTGGTGTCTTACTGGGGCTGAGTGAGTTCTTTTCCACAACCTGAGTATGTAAATGGCCTCTCCCCAGTGTGAACTCGATGCATTTGCATGTTGGATAACTGTGTGAATACTTTACTATTCTCGTAACAAATAGGGGACCTCTTCCCTGTGGGAACTCACTGGTGATTCATCAGGGTGAATTATCTGCAGAATTTACTGCCATTGAGGAGGTGATGGCCTGTGGTATTAGACTATTCATTCAGAGAGCCAGATAAACACTTTGAGGACACAGGTTCAAATCCCATTTTGGCAATAAATATCTGGAATTAAGAATCTAATCATTCCTGCGAATCCATTGTTGATTGTTGGAAAAACCATTCTGGTTCACTAGTGTCCTTTCGGGAAGGAAATTGCCATCCTTACCTGATTTGCAACACATGTGACTCCAGACCTGCAGCAATGTGGTTGACTTTGAACTGCCCTCTGGACAATTAGAGATGGGTAATAAATGCTTCCGAGCCAGCGATGCCCTCATTCCATGAATGAATAAAAAAATCTCAGAGCAGGTGAATAACCTCTCTCCAGTGGCAGCAGATCAGTGTTTGCAGAATGCAGATGAATCAGGGAATCCCTTCCAACATTCAAAGCAGGTCAATGGCTTCGACCTCAGGTGACTGCATTGATGAAACTCCAGCACTAACAAGGAATGGAATTCTTTCTCACAACCCTCACATTTCCATAGTTTCTCCATATTATAGGAGGCCTTGTGCCTCTGTAAATTCCTACTGTGAATGGTGCATCTGTGAGGCGAGGTGAAGGTGTATCAGTTCACAGGAAGACTCTCATTTGGGTGTATGTGTCTCAGTATTTTCCAGACAAACTGTTGTTCCAAATCTTTGGAAACAGATAGACATTTCTTGGTCTACAGTTTCCAGCCAATGATATTCAAGTGTGACTGATTTCAGTGACTCTATTGGATCTTTACGTGATGGTTGTTTTGAGATTTTTGTCTGAAAATCTTCCATTTCTAACATCCTGCAAAAGGATTATTGTTATTATTGACTTAGAAATTAGACTAAAAATTCAAAACAATCAAATCTAATTGACCATCACATCTTGTGTGGCTGGACGCTGCTCCCTCCCTGGGTTCACATCCTTTCCTTTCAGCTGCTGCAAGTAAATAATTTCACACCAGAATTTATGCATAAAAAAAGAAATTGGGGTAAATTGTTTTCTCAAAGTTATCACGGAGAGGAAGAAGTTTCAGCCTGGGTGAATCAGTGTGAATAAGTCCATGTCGGCTGTAATTGGAGGGCCAAATGATTCTCTTCCCAAACACACAGCGAGTAAGATGTTTCTCCTCAGTGTGAATAGCTGGTGCTCACTGAGTATCAGATGTCTGAGTGAGCCCCCTCCCACATTCAGTGCAGGTGCACGGTCTCTCTCTAATGTGGCCATGCTGGTCTATCAGAAGCTGTGCTGATTTAACAAAAACCCTTTCCACACACTGAGCAGACAAATGGTCTCTCTCCAATGTGACAGGCCTGTCATAAGTGAGGTGGGAAAAACAGGTTCCCTTCCCACACATGGAGCAGGTGAATGGCTTCTTCTCACTGTGTACACATCGATGTTTAGTGAGGCTGGGTAACTGACTAAACTGACTGAAGCTCTTCCCACGCTGAGAGCAGATGAACGTTCTCTCTCCAGTGTGATACGGCATATGTGGCCTTAGGCTGGATGTTGATGTGAATCCCCTCCCACACACAGCGCAGGCAAAAGATCTCTCTCCAGTGTGACCTGATTGTGTGACATGAGAATGGATGAAGATGTAATCCCTTCCGACACACACAGCAGATATCAGTCTCTCTCCAGTGTGAACTCGAGTGTGTGACATTGGGCTGGACCATGAATTCTTCCCAGACACAGAACAGATGAAGCTTCCTTCCATGTGAAGACATTTTGTGTGACATTAGGCTGGGTCCGCAAGTGAATTCCTTCCCGCATGTGGAACAGCTGAACAAATTCTCCCCCGTGCGAGGAGGTCGATATTGAATTAGACCTTTATTCCTCCGAAAGCTTTTTCCATTCAGGGTATTTAAAAGGTCTCTTGCCAGTGTGAACCCACTGGAGTGACATAACAACATAAGAACTAGGAACAGGAGTAGGCCATCCGGCCGCTTGAGCCTGCCTCGCCATTCAATAAGATCATGGGTGATCTTTTGAGACTCAGCTCCACTTACCCGCCCACTCACCATAACGCTTCAATCCTTTCCTCTTCAAAAAATTATCTAGGCATGCCTTAAAAACACGCAGTTAGGTAGCTTCAACTGCTTCACTGGCAGGGAATTCCACAGACTCACAACCCTTTGGGTGAAGAAGTTCCTCCTGACCTCAGTCCTACATCTGCTTCCCTTTATTTTGAGGCGATGCCCTCTAGTCCTCGTCTCACCTGCTATTGGAAACAACCTCCCTACCTCCACTTTATCTATTCCCATCATAATCTTACATATTTCTATAAGATCTCTCCTCATTCTTCTGAATTCCAATGAGTATAATCCCAGCCTACTTAGTCTCTCCTCATAATCCAACCCTCTCAACTCTGGAATCAACCTAGGTTATCTCCTCGCCACCCCCTCCAGTGCTAGTATATCTCTTCTCAAGTAAGGAGACCAAAACTGCACACAGTGCGCCAGGTGTGGCCTCAGCAGGACCCTATACAGCTGCAGCATAGCCTCCCTGTTTTCAAACTCCATCCCTCTAGCAATGACAGACAAAATTCCATTTGCCTTTTTAATTACCTGCTGCACCTGCAATCCTACCTTCAGCGATTCATGCACAAGGACACCCAAGAGCCCCTGTGCAGCGGCATGCTGCAAATTTTACCAATTAAAACACAGTCCATTTTGCTGCTATTCCTAACAAAATGGATGACCTCACATTTATCAACATTGTACTCCATCTGCCAGACCTTTGCCGCTCAGTTAGACTAACTGTATTCGTCTGCAGACATTTTGTGTCTTCTGCACACTTTGTTCTACCACTCACCTGAGTGTCATCCACAAATTTTGACACACCACACGTAGTCCCCGATTCCAAATCATCTGTGTAAATTGTAAACAATTGCTGCCCCAGCTGATCCCTGAGGCACACCACTAGCCACTCCCGCCAACCAGAAAAACACCCATTTACCCCTACGCTTTGCTTTCTACTGGTCAACCAATCTTCGATCCATGCCGATACATTTCCTGTAATACCATTCAATCTTACACAGCAGCCTTTGGTGTAGCACCTTATCAAATACCTTCTGGAAATCCAGATACACCTCAGCCACAGGTTCCCTAATGTCCACCATGCAAGTAATGCCCACAAGTTTAGATAAACATGACCTATCCTTCAGAAACCCATGCTGGGTGTTCCCAATGGGACAATTCATATCCAGATGTCTTGCTGTTTTTTTCTTTGATGATAGATTCAACCATTTTCCCCACTACCGAAGTTAAGCTAACTGGCCTAAAGCTACCTGCTTTTTGTTGACTTCGTTTTCAAAACAGTGGCGTCACATTGACTGTTTTCAAATCTGCGGGAACCACCCCAGAGTCCAGTGAATTTTGTGAAATAATTACTGGTGCATTTGCTACATCCCCCATTCCCTCTTTTAGTAACCTGGGATGCATTTCATCAGGGCCTGGAGACTTGTCTACCTTTAGCCACATTACCTTGTCCAGCTCTGCCTCATTAAAGATAATGATAGTTTCTAGGTCCTCGCCTGCTATAACCTTCTTGCTGTTAGTTTTCTGCATGTTATTTGTGTCTTTCACTGTGAAGACCAACACGAAATAACTGTTTAATGCCTCGGCTATTTCCTCATTCCCAGTTATTAAATTGGCCATCTCATCTTCTCAAGGATGGATGTTTACCGTCGCCTCACTTTTACGATTTATATATTTGTAGAAACTTTTGCTGCCTGTTTTTGTATTCTGAGCTAGTTTACACGAGGCTGGGTGACTGAGCAAATCCCTTCCCACACATTTAGCAGGTAGATGGTCTCTCCCTGGAGTGACTGTGACGGTGAGCTTCCAGATGGCCTGGGTATCTGTATCCCTTCGCACAATCCACACATTTCCACGGTTATTCCATGATGCTGATCTCCGGGCATCTCTCCAGATTGGATGATCTGTTGAACCCTTGTCCATAACCACAATGTGTGCACAGTTTCGCTGCTCTGTGGATTTTTATTTCCCAGAATGTTAACTGGATGATGTTGAATAATTTCTGCAGTTAGCTCACTGGAACATCCAGAATCAGGTGTGTCAGTGTGCGGGTGTAGGCGCTTTCCCACTCACACTGATGTTTGAAATCTTTTCCCACAGACATACCACATAAACATGTTCCTTTCCGGTCCTGATGAATTGAATAACTCGGTTCGATCTTAACATAGTGTTTGATTTGATTGTTCCATCTTCAATGTCTTTCTTTCTGTTACTCTGTGAAATAGTGGTTGGTCAGTGAGGAGGGAGGGTTGGGTAGGTGGGAGGGAAGACAGACAGATCAAGGAGGCGGGGATGAAGCTAGTAGAGGTGGGACAGGGACAGGGATGGACTGGAAGGGAGCGGGGGACAGTGACAGGGAGCAATATACAGGGACAGGCAGGGAGGGAGTGAGAGGGAGCCAGGGACAGGGACAGGGAGCAAGCGACAGAGAGTGGGACGGGGACAGTGAGAGAGGGAGCGAGGGAAAAGGACAGGGATGGAGGGACAGGAAGGGTGTGAGGGACAGGGAAATGGAGGGAGGCATAGGGAGGGACTGAGGGACAGGGACGAGGATGGACAAGGAGGGGGAGGGACAGGGAGAG
The DNA here is from genome assembly GCF_030684315.1 of Stegostoma tigrinum. Lineage (NCBI taxonomy): Eukaryota > Metazoa > Chordata > Chondrichthyes > Orectolobiformes > Stegostomatidae > Stegostoma > Stegostoma tigrinum. The sequence continues at coordinate 495,937 of NW_026728822.1, forward strand.
ATCAATGGACAGGGAGGGAGGGACAGTTAGAGAGTGATGGACAGGGAGTGAGGGACTGTGAGGGAGGGAGGGGCACAGACAAGGACAGGCAGCGAGGGATAGGAACAGAGAGGGCAACAGCAAGGGAACAAGGGACAGAGAGCGGGAGAGGGATAGGGAGGAAGCGAGGGAATAACAAAGAGGGAACAAGGGAGAGAGAGCAAGGGAGCGACAGAGAGGGAGTGAAGGAGCAAGGGGCGGGTAGGGACGGACAGATGGGAGGCAGTGGGGGTCGGATAGGAAGGGAGGGAGGGATGCCACGAGGGACAGGGAGGGAGGGATAGGGAGGGGTGAGGGAAGGATGGGGAACGAGGGAGCAAGGGTCAAGGAGAGAGCGAGGGGTGGGGAGGGAGCAAGGGATGTAGATGGAGTGAGAGAGCAAGGGAGGGATGGGGTGGCAGCGAGGCAGGAGGACCATGAGACAGCCATGGGGAGGGAGCGATGGAGTGAGTGACGGGGAAGGAGTGAGTGAAGGAGCGCGGGATGGGGAGGGAGCTAGTGAACGAGTGCAGGACATGGACGGAGCAAGGGACAGGAGTGAACAACGGAGGGAGCGACAGGAAGGGAGGGACAGGAAGGGAGCCAGGCAGCAAGGCCCGGGTAGGGAGGGATGGATGGATGGGGAGGCAGAGGGGGAGGGATGAGGAGAGATGGAGGGAGGTCACGAGGCACGGGATGGGAAGGACAGGACCAAGGGACAGGGAGGGGAATCGAGGGATGGCAGCGACGGATGGGGAGGAAGTGAGTGAGCAAGGTACAGGGAAAGGATGGAGTGAGGAAGCGATGGTGAGGGAGCACAGGACAGGGAGGGAGAGACTTGAAGTGAGGGAGCAAGGGACTGGGAGAGACCGAGGGCGTTGCATGGATGAGGGAGCCAGGGATGGGGAGGGAGCGAGGGAGCAAGGGACAGAGCCAGGAACAGGGAGGGAGGGAGTGAGGGACGGGGATGGAATGAACAATGGACAGAGAGGGACGTGATTGGGAGAGACAGGGACCGAGGGCGAGAATCGAGGGATGGGGAGGGAGAGAGCCAGGGAGTAAGCAACGGGGAAGGACGTAGGGAGCGAGGATTGAGGGAGAGATGGACTGAGGGAGCAATGGAAAGTTGTGGAAGGAGTGAGAAAGGGATGGGGAGGAAGAAGAGGAGGTGAGGAAGTGAGCGAGGGACAGGGGGTGAGGGAGGGAGCGAGGCACTGGGAAGCAGCAACTGAGCGAGGGACGGGGAGGGTGCAAGGGATGGAGAGGGAGGAACAAGGATGGAGCGAGTGTATGAGGAACGGTTAGGGAGAGAAGGAGAGAACGAGAGACAGGGTGGTTGGTAGTGAGGGATGGGGAGGGTTCAAGGAATGGGGATGGAGAGAGGGACGGTGAGGGAAGATGGATGGGGATGGAGCAAAGGACAGAAAGGGAGGGAGGGAGCAACAGGGAGAGGAGCTAGGGAGTGAGGGATGGGGGAGGGAGAGAGCAAGGGAGCAATGGTCAGGGAGGGATGGAGTGAGGGACAAGGAGGGATGGAATCAGGGACCGAAGGAGGGACGGGGTGGGAGCGAGGGATGGAGAGGGATGGAGTTAGCGATGGACCAGAGAGGTGCGACAGAGCGAAGGACAGAGCGAGGGAGCGAGGAACGGAGCAGAGAGTGAGGAACAGAGCAATGGAGTGAAGGAGGGTGAGGGATTGAAGGACCGAGGAACAGGGAAGGAGGGAGGGAGCGAGGGACAGGGAATCCAAGAGGAATGGGGATGGAGTGAGGGAGGGGAGGGTCCGAGTGAGGGAGCAAAGGATGGGGAGGGAGCAAGGGACGGGGTGAGAATGTGGGACAGGGAGGGAGCGAGGGATGGGAGAGCAAGGGACGGCACGAGAGTGAGAGACTGGAATGGGTCAAGGCAGCAAGGGACGGGAAGGTAGGGAGGGAAGAATGGGGAGGGACGAGGGATGGGAAGCGAGCGAGTGAGCGAGGGATGGCGCGAGGGAGTGAGGCACGGAGTGAGAGAGCGAGGGACAGTGAGAGGGAGCAAGGGGCGGTGAGGGAGTGAGGAACAGGGAGGGATCGAGTGACGCTGAGGGAGTGAGGGATGGGGTGGGTGTGACGGCTGGCGTGGGAGCGAGGGAGTTAAGAACAGCGATGGATTGAGAGACTGGGACACATTGAGGCAGGGAGGGACAGGGAGGGAGGGAAAATGGGGAGGGAGCAAACGAGTGAGCAAGGGATGGGGAGGGAGGACGGGAGTGAAGGATGGAGAGGGAGAAAGGGAGCGAGTGAGCGAGGGATGGTTAGGAAGAGAGAGGGAGGGAATGAGGGACACAGAGAGAGAGGGAGAGAATGAGGGACAGGGATGGAGGGAGGGATGGGAAGGGAGCAAGCGAGGTCGAGAGGGACCAGGTAGGGAGCAAGGGATCAGGAGGGACAGGGAGGGAGGTGGAAGGGGCAAAGGATATGGATGGGTGCAGGGACAGAGCGAGGGACAGGGATGGACAAGGAGGGGGAGGGGCAAGGAGGGAGCAAAGAAAAAGGAGGGAGGGTCAGGGAAAGACCGAGGTGTAGGGACGTAGACTGGGAGGGAGGGAGAGACAGGGAAGGAGCGATTGACTGGAAGTGGGCATGGAGGGAGCGAGGGACAGGGAGGGAGAAAGGGAAAGGGACAGGGCAGGACTGGGAGAGAGCAAGGGACAGGGAAGGACAGGGAGGGAGCGGGTTTGTGAATGAGCGAGTGAGGGATGGGGAGGGATGTGTGATGGGGAGGGTGTGAGGGACCAGGAGGTTGTGTTGGAGAGTGAGGGACAGGGAAGGAGGGAGTGAAGGAGGCATCACGGGATAGGGAGTGTACGAGGGACCAGAAGGGACTGACGGAGAGGAAGAGAGGGATGGGGAGGGATGGACGGGGAGTAGGGCACGATGGAGGGAGGGAGCGAAGGACGTCAAGGGATCGAGGGACAGGAAGGGTGCAAGGAATGGGAGGGACCGAGGGATGGAGTGAGGGAGAGGGTGGGAGCAAGGGACAGGGATGGCAACAGGGTCGGGTGAATGAGAGACCTGGTCTGGGAGGGACAGGGATTGAGCGAGGGAAGGGCAGTGAGCAATGGGGAGGAAGTGGGAGGAGCGAGGGATGGGGAAGGAGCGATGGAGTGACAGGGAGTGAATGACAAGGGGGAGGAGGGAGAGAGCGACAGGGGCAGGGGGACATGGCCCAGCGAGCCAGATACAGGGGGCCAGGGAGCAGGGGGTTCCAGAGATAAATGACGGACTTGAAGTGGGAGAGGAGGACCAAGGAAGAGGAGGCAGAGAAAGAGAAAGTGGATCAGAGATAGAGACAAGGAAACAGAGGCAGAGAGGTGTGAGTGACGGGGGAAGGAGAGAGAGACAAAAGGTACAGAGGGGGATTAGATTAAATTAGATTCTCTACAATGTGGAAACAGGCCATTCGGCCCAACAAGTCCACCCCGTCCCTTGAAGCATCCCACCCAGGCCCATCCCCCATATCCCACACACCCCCGAACACTATGGGCAACTTAGCATGGCCAATCCACATAACCTGCACACCTTAGTGTTGTGGGAGGAAACCGGAGCATCCGGAGGAAACCCACGCAGACACGGGGAGAATGTGCAAACTCCACACAGACAGTTGCCCGAGGCTAGAGTCGAACCCGGGTCCCTGGAGCTGTGAGGCTGTAGTGCTAACCACTGAGCCACTGTGCTGCCGGGATGGGGAAAGAGATGGAGAGGGGAAGGGGGAGGGGGACAGAGAGAGGGAAAGAGTGTGATAGGGGATTAGGGAGAGATGGGGTCAGAGGGAAAAATACAGAGTGGGAGACGGGGTTCACGCAGGCAGACGGTGAGAGAATTGGGTGTGGACATTCGAGGAGGAGAGAGGCAGGTTACAGGGAGAGAGGGAGGGAGTGGTTTGTAGAGGGTGGGTGGAAAGAGAGAAGGAAGGGAATGCAGAGAGTGGTGGAGAGCGGTGGGTACGGAGAAATGTGGTTCAGAGAGGGAGAGACTGAGTGAGGAAGGGCAGGAGAGAGAGAAAGAGACAGAGATAGACCAGAGGTGAATGCAAGGACAGAGTGACTTAAACCCAACTCCTGAGCTCAGTTCCAAAATCCTCCCATTCCCTTGGGGCCGAGTCTGCCTCTCTCCAGCTGAACTTCTTCAACACAGAGACAAACAACAATATAGTTTGCTGTGCTGCTTGGCACTTTTTAATGAACGGTAATTACATATTGAATGGATGCAGTCAGTGGAATGGTGCCTTTTCACTTTGGCCTGTGAGTTGGGAGAAACATTGACATGTTTCCCTGGAACCCCCTGTGGGATAAGGATGGATAAACCAGCACTCCACCCAGTCTGTTACCATAGCGACAAACTGCTTCATTGCTGAAACATTGAACTGAAATGAGAAAATCCTGGATGGATTGATCAATGAGTGAATTTGATTGATGGATGAAATTGGGTAAAGGGATATTTCAGCACATTCTTCAGCTGCTGCCTGAACTTAGTCTGGGTCACGGCAGAAAACGCGGTGTTTGTGCAGCAACTGAGGAGCTGCAGCATGAAGCCCAATTCCTGCACAAAGTCATGTAGATCCACAGAGTAGTACCCATACTGATACATTTGTTTCCAGACGGAAAACACCATTAACATTGACCATGGATAATGGGAACTGCAGATACTGGAGAATCCAAGATAATAAAACGTGAGGCTGGATGAACACAGCAGGACAAGCAGCATCTCAGGAGCACAAAAGCTGATGTTTTGGGCCTAGACCCTTCATCAGAGAGAGGGATGGGGTGAGGGTTCTGGAATAAATAGGGAGAGAGGGGGAGGCGGACCGAAGATGGAGAGAAAAGAAGATAGGTGGAGAGAGTATAGGTGGGGAGGTAGGGAGGGGATAGGTCAGTCCAGGGAAGACGGACAGGTCAAGGAGGTGGGATGAGGTTAGTAAGTAGGAGATGGAGGTGCGGCTTGGTGTGGGCGGAAGGGAATGGTGAGAGGGAGAACAGGTTAGGGAGGCAGAGACAGGTTGGACTGGTTTTGGGATGCAGTGGGTGGAGGGGAAGAGCTGGGCTGGTTGTGTGGTGCAGTGGGGGGAGGGGAGGAACTGGGCTGGTTTCGGGATGCGGTGGGGGAAGGGGAGATTTTGAAGCTGGTGAAGTCCACATTGATACCATTAGGCTGCAGGGTTCCCAAGCGGAATATGAGTTGCTGTTCCTGCAACCTTCGGGTGGCATCATTGTGGAACTGCAGGAGGCCCATGATGGACATGTCATCTAAAGAATGGGAGGGGGAGTGGAAATGGTTTGCGACTGGGAGGTGCAGTTGTTTGTTGCGAACCGAGCGGAGGTGTTACGCAAAGCGGTCCACAAGACTCCGCTTGGTTTGCCCAATGTAGAGGAAGCCACACTGGGTACAGTGGATGCAGTATCCCACATTGGCAGATGTGCAGGTCAACCTCTGCATATTGTGAAATGTCATCTTGGGACCTGGGATAGGGGTGAGGGAGGAGATGTGGGGGCAAGTGTAGCATTTCCTATGGTTGCAGGGGAAGGTGCCGGGTGTGGTGGGTTTGGAGGGCAGTGTGGAGCGAACAAGGGAGTCATGGAGAGAGTGGTCTCTCCGGAAGGCAGACAGGGGTGGGAATGGAAAAATGTCTTTGGTGGTGGGGTCGGATTGGAGATGGCGGAAGTGTCAGACGATAATTCGTTGTATCTGGAGGTTGGTGGGGTGGTGTGTGAGAACGAGGGGGATTTTCTTTGGGCGGTTGTGGCGGGGCGGGGTGTGAGGGATGTGTTGCGGGAAATGCGGGAGACGTGGTCAAGGGCGTTGTCGACCACTGTGGGGGGAAAGTTGCGGTCCTTGAAAAACTTGGACATCTGGGATGTGCGGGAGTGGAATGCCTTATCGTGGGAGCGGATGCGGCGGAGGCGGAGGAATTGGGAATAGGGGATGGAATTTTTGCAGGGGGTGGGTGGGAGGAGGTTTATTCTAGGTAGCTGTGGGAGTCGGTGAGCTTGAAATGGACATCACTTACAAGCTGGTTGCCTGAGATGGTGACTGAGAGATCCAGAAAGTTGAGGGATGTGCTGGAGATGGCCCAGGTGAACTGAAGGTTGGGTGGAAGGTGTTGGTGACATGGATGAACTGTTCGAGCTCCTCTGCGGAGCAAGAGGCGGCGCCGATACAGTCATTAATGTCATGGAGGAAGAGGTGGGGTTCGGGGCCTGTGTAGGTGCAGAAGAGGGACTGTTCTTTGTAAGTTACCACTTCTCTTTCGAATCCTCCCACTTCCTACAGATTAAGGGGGTGGCCAGAGGCACCTGCATGGGCCCCAGCTATGCCTGCCTCTTTGTAGGTTACGTGGAACTGTCCCTCTTCTGCACCTACAGAGGCCCCAAACCCCACGTCTTCCTCCGTTACATTGATGACTGTATCGGCGCCACCTCTTGCTGCCCAGAGGAGCTCGAACAGTTCATCCACTTCACCAACACCTTCCACCCCAACCTTCAGTTCACCTGGGCCATGTCCAGCACATCCCTCACCTTCCTTGGTCTCTCAGTCTCCATCTCAGGCAACCAGTTTGTAAGTGATGTCCATTTCAAGCTCACCGACTCCCACAGCTACCGAGAATAAACCTCCTCCCACCCACTCCCTGCAAAAATTCCATCCCCTATTCCCAATTCCTCCGCCTCCGCCGCATCCGCTCCCACGATAAGGCATTCCACTCCCACACATTCCAGATGTCCAAGTTCTTCAAGGACCGCAAATTTCCCCACACAGTGGTCGAGAACACCCTTGACCGCGTCTCCCGCATTTCCCACAACACATCCCTCACACCCCGCCCCCGCCACAACCGCCCAAAGAGGATCCGCCTCATTCTCACACACGACCCCACCAACCTCCGGATACAACGCATTATCGTCCGACACTTCCGCCATCTCCAATTCGACCCCACCACCAAAGACATTTTTCCATCCCCACCCCTGTCTGCCTTCCGGAGAGACCGCTCTCTCATGACTCCCTTGTTCGCTCCACACTGCCCTCCAACCCCACCACACCCGGCACCTTCCCCTGCAACAGCAGGAAATACTACACTTGCCCCCACACCTCCTCCTTCACCCCTATCCCAGGCCCAAAGATGAAATTTCACATTAAGCAGAGTTTGACCTGAACATCTGCCAATGTGGGATACTGCATCCACTTTACCCGGTGTGGCATCCTCTACATTGGGGAAACCAAGCGGAGTCTTGGGGACCGCTTTGCATAACACCTCCGCTCGGTTCGCAACAAACAACTGCACCTCCCAGTCGCAAACCATTTCCACTCCCCCTCCCATTCTTTAGATGACATGTCCATCATGGGCCTCCTGCAGTGCCACAATGATGCCACCCGAAGGTTGCAGGAACAGCAACTCATATTCCGCTTGCGAATCCTGCAGCAAATGGTATCAATGTGGACTTCACCAGCTTCAAAATCTCCCCTTCCCCCACCGCATCCCTTAACCAGCCCAGTTCCTCCCCTCCCCCCACTGCACCACACAACCTGCCCAGCTCTTCCCCTCCACCCACTGCATCCCAAAACCAGTCCAACATGTCTCTGCCTCCCTAACCTGTTCTCCCTCTCATCCATCCCTTCCTCCCACCCCAAGCCGCACCTCCATCTCCTACCTACTAACCTCATCCCACCTCCTTGACCTGTCCGTCTTCCCTGGACTGACCTATTCCCTCCCTACCTCCCCACCTATACTCTCTCCACGTATCTTCTTTTCTCTCCATCTTTGGTCCGCCTCCCCGTCTCTCCCTATTTAATCCTGAACCCTCACCCCATCCCCCTCTCTGATGAAGGGTCTAGGCCCGAAGCGTCAGCTTTTGTGCTCCTGAGATGCTGCTTGGCCTGCTGTGTTCATCCAGCCTCACATTGTATTAACATTGACCATAACAGGATGAAATTGGCTGAGATCACAAACAGTAAAATGTTGGATTTTTTTTGATTTCCCATTTCGTGTAACACTGACCATCCCCATTGGTGTGAGCCCGGAGTGTCCTGCGGGCTCTGCTGGTCACTAAAATGTGTCTGACGGTGAAAACATTGAGCAGCAGAATCAGGAGAAATGGGAGAGTCGGGGTTAGAATGTGGTGGAGGAACTCGATTGTGATCCAGACACGAGATATTACAACATCGACTGTTAAATCACAAAACCAGGGGGCGTTCCCCAGCGAATAGTGAGCTGTGAGCATAAAATACCAGAAAATGTTCTTTAAACAGCTCAGCACAGTCACTGTTCCCAGAAACACAGCCGCCGTTTTCTCACTGCAATATTTACTTTTCAGCTTCTGGCAACAAATGGCCACAAATCGATCAAAGTTGAAAGTGACGGTGAACCAGACAGAACAGTCAGTGGCTGCATAAAGCAGGATGGTGTGGATATTACACACAGGGATGGACTCCAGGAAATAAAACTGTTCCTGATAAACAATGGGAATGTGTCTCAATATCAGGTCGAGGATAATGACCAGTAGATCCGTCACGGCCATTGCCCCCAGGTAACGTCTGACACATGGAGACAATCCACAATCTTTATAAAGCCGGACGTAGATCGTCACTACGTTAACTGTGAGGAAGGAAACTAAATAATGTATGCATCAGCCTGGAAGCAAATGTACCAGTTTATTTGAGGACAGAGTAAGATATTCAAACGCATCACTGTACTCAGCGATTACCTGAAGTAATTGGAGCTGAAGTCACAAATAGTAAGATCTGAATTACTTATAAAATGAAATAGTAAAAGCTTTTTTAGGTGTGTGAAAAGAAAAAAAAATGGCTAAGACTAAAATTGGGCCCTTGAAGTCTGAAACGGGTGAATTTATTATGCGGAACAAGGAAATGGCAGAAGAGTTCAACACGTACTTTGGATCCGTCCTCACTAGGGAAGGCACAAACAATCTCCCAGATGCAATAGTGGCTGAAGGACCGAGGGTAATGGACGAACTGAAGGGTATTTATATCTGGCAGGAATTGGTGCAGGATAGACTTTTGGACTGAAGGCCGATAAGTCCCCTGGACCTGATGGTCTGCATCCCAGGGTACTTAAGGAGGTGGCTCAAGAAATTATGTTTGCATTGTTAATTATTTTCCAAAGTTCTACAGATTCTGGATCAGTTCCTGTGGATTGGAGTGTGGCAAATGTTGTCCCACTTTTGAAGAAAAGAGGGAGAGAGAAAACAGGAAATTACAGACCGGTTAGCCTGACGTCAATGGTGGGAAAGATGCTGGAGTCAATTATAAAAGATGAAATTACGACTCATTTGGATAGCAGTAACAGAATAGGTCAGAGTCAGCACGGATTTACGAAAGAGAAATCGTGCTTGACTAATCTTCTGGATTTTTTTGAGGATGCATCTATGAAGATGGATAAGGATTAACCAGTCGATGTAGTGTACCTGGGCTTTCAAAAAGCCTTTGATAAAGTCCCGCAGAGGAGATTGTGAACAAAATTAGGGCACATGGCACTGGGGGCAAAATACTGACTTGGATTGAAAATTGGCTGGCTGACAGGAAGCTAAGAGTAGTGATAAACGGGTCCCTTTTGGAATGGCAGGCAGTGACCATTGGGGTTCCACAAGGTTCGGTGCTGGGACCACAGCTGTTTACGATATATAGTAATGATATAGACAAAAGCATTAAAAGAGGCAAGATTTTGTGATGAGAACAGTGATACAAAAACAAACTCTGTTCACATTTACCAAAAAATAGGAAAAGCACAACTTGTTAGGATAATGATGGAGCAGTGCTGTGAAGCGAATGTAATGACCGCTACACCGCATTAACATAGGGACCCACTGGCCCTAGTTTTTTACACTGTCTTTCTCTATTATGCACAGGCTATCCAGCCATCTATTGCAATGCAGTTTCTAATGCATGAGCTCCTCTCTCAGAGGACACCTATGCCTGCAGTGTTGGGTCTGCAGTTTGGTGGTTTGCCGAGTGGGCCTGAGTTAATTTCTTTCTGGGGTCTGTGAGAATTTTCACTTCCTGCTGCATCCAAAATCCAAAGGAGCTCTTTAAATGTCATTTCAAATTATTTCTGATACAACAGTGTTAACACCACCATGTCATTCCCCCCATCAGCCAGAAATGTGTTTAAAATACCACATTCCTGTTTGTCCTTCCAGGTATTTGAGAAAGGTATTTCGAAAGCAGCTGATGTGAGGAATGCTCCAGTTTGGCAGGAAGAATTAGGTGGAGCAGTATAAATTGCAGAGTGATGAGGAAACAATGGGGCAGTAACACGGGCAGGGGAGCGGCGGAACGATGTTCTTCTTTGCTGTAAACAGTCTCTGATTTTGAATTATGCATTTTACTAATATAAGCTAGGTGTGTGTCATCCTTGCTCTCTGGGGGTTGGTCTGTCCTGAGAACTCAGTCACTATCAGGAAATGTATCTGATTGATTCTATTTGTGGATGAAAATGAGGTTCAGTTCCCTGAGTAGAATATGAACACAATTTTTCCGTCTCACACTTCAGTCCCATTTATTGAATCTTGGGAAAATGGTATTGAGATGAACACTTGAAACGTCAGAGCATACAAGGCTGCAGGCCAAGTGCTGGAAACCAGAATTGATGGACCTATGAAAAAAAACTTGATGATTCAGTCCTTTTGCAAGAGAACAGAAATCAAAAACTGCATCATTAGGAAACAATTCACGTGCTTCTGCCCTCAGCTCTGGTGGTCTTGTGGTTAGGATTTGGCACTTTCACCTCCGTAGCCTGAGTGTGATTGCGGGTCAGGGAATCGGGACTGATTGTTCCTGACAGGGACAATAACAAAGGTAAAGCAGTTCTGAAGGGAATTCCTTCAATGTCTTGGGTTAGTCCACGTCCCCAAGAACATGAGAATCAATGCCCCAGCCTCTTAAAGATAGGAATGGTGCCTGAACTCTTTCTGTTCAGTCAGACAGTTCACTCTTCATCCTCCTCTGATTCCACTTCCCAAAGAGATTCTAAAGTTTCTTGAAGCTGAAGCCAGGTGATTGGGCTTGTGTCCTTGATGTTCCCAGCAGCTGCAGTGATTGGGTCGGTGGGTTTGGGAAAATAAAAGGAAGGCATGAGCTGCTTTTGGGACAATTTCAGCTTTCCCTCCTCTGAAGAGGCTGTGATATTTGTGACATTCACTGATAGGAAAGAGCGAAAGGGTTCTTATTTCTGCAGAAATTCAAACGACGCTGCGGCTTCACAGCAGAGAGAAAAATTACATGGGAAATGTAACAACTAGTTATACTGCTCTTGAGCCAGGTAGGAGTCAAACCGACAATTTCCTAATCCGTCGTGAGGTGTGTTACCCATTGCACCACTGGCCCACTTCACTGTGTGGTTTTACACACTGCAGTTATGGTGTTAATGTGAACATGGTTAGCAATGGTAACATTCACAGCATGAACTACCAGCAAAGTTCATCACTGTCACTGCTTCAGTTCACTGGCCCAGACTTTGTGATGCAACGAGATTCACTGGGAAAGAAAACACGTTTGTCCTCAGAGAACTGCCATTCACCCTCCCCAGCTCAGCCATTCAATGAGATCACTACTGTTCTAATGAATCTCAGTTTCATCTTCCTGCTTTTTTCTCCATAACATGAGGAAAGCTCAAGCCCAATCTCGACCCAAAAAATCAATTTCCTGCTCCTCTGATGCTGCTTGCCCTGCTGTGTTCATCCAGCTTTACACTGTGTTATCTCAGATTCTCCAGCATCAGCAGTTCCGACTATGATTCGCGTTATTTTTCACAAGTTTACATTACTTTAATGGCCTGTGTGCGTTTGCAGAAAATTGAATAATATGAAACGAGCGAAAAAGCCCTTCCTGCAATTTAATCCAGTGCAGAGACAACGAAATAAGGGAGTTCAGAGAGTGAAAATATTACCTTCATTTCTCCCTGCACAGAAATCTCTCTTTGCCATGTGAATATTTGTCGCATGTTTTTTATAATTGAGACATTCTCAAGGACACATCCTCCCTGAATCCACTGACATCTGTGCTGCCAAAATACTATTTTCTTTAGATTAAAATTGCTTTCCCAAATCCTGATGTCCCAGTAACCTTTGGTCCATGTCAATTAAAGATGTTCCATGCACTCATTGCCATCCCCATTTCCCCATCTTTGCGACTAGTCCACTATGCTTCTCTGGTTCTGGACGTGAGAACTGGGATTATATGGTCATTTACAGCAGTGGTTACTTCCTTGTGAGAGGGAACTTGTAAAGTAACCGATGATAAACTGCATTTCTTTTTGAAAAATGCATTTTCAATATTTTTCTGCACTATTCCTGAAGCATGTTATGTTTTGAAATTTCAGCCTGGAACAGAGTCAGTGACTGACCCTGCCAAAAGGTCTGGGCCACCAAAGTTTAAAGTTTCACCCCACTGTGACCTTCCCACATCTCCGTCTGTTTTTTGGTGAGTATTCCTGTCATGGAAAATTCATTATGTACATTCTAAACGATGAAGGTAATGTGGAAAACATGTGACCAGTGGCACAATCGGTCAGTGTGTGATAGTTATATGACAGTGTAGAGGCCTGTGCAATACCCGGTATGAGTTCCAGTTTCACGTGGATTAGCTTTTACTGACATGGGGACAGCACATGAAGAATAAGGGCCATGTTGAGCGAATTCGTCTTTATTGGAAAGTATCGGTTTCTGTGGATTGAGAAACATTTTTTTTCGGTGGGAAGTATCTCAATTATCAACAAATATCCAACACATATTCAATGCGTGTGGAAACATTTCTGGAGAGAAAACCAAATGTGATGTTTCAGCTCAATAACTTTTCTCATGTGGCTGACCCTGCATTGGTTACAGTCTCGGATTAAAAAAAAAATACCCTGTTTCATATTACTCAGTTTGCTGCTAACTGGCAGCATCTATGACAATAATTTTACAAAAAGGAATTAGATTTATCTCATTGCGCCGTTTGACTGGTGCATTCAACTTTTGTCAGAATTCATTGAATTCAAGTGCTGCTGAGAAGAACAGAGGCTTGAAAATACAAAAAGGCAGAGTCTAGTTGGTGGATTTCTTTGGCAGGCACTAATAAGTATGAATGGACACAAAATCATAATAAATATGGTTATATCTTTAAGGTACAAGATAAAATCAGGAATTCCATCACCGAGCGACAGTTCACTTACTGATTTTGATAGTGTCATGTTACTTGCCATTTAATAAAAGAGCTTCGTTCGATTTCTAAAGCTTCACAGGAAATCAGATGCCACATGTTTCAAAACCATGAGAATTTTTATAGTTGATGCTATTCAACTGCATGGGTTCACGAAATTTATTGAGATCTAAATTTCCTTTCTGTACTTTTTCAAATCATGCTCAGTTGTTTCACAATTTGTATTGCTTCACATCAAATAATAAGCCACACCTTCCAAAGCTATTAATATTTTATAAACAGTTTTAATCAGCCGTTAATGAAGTTTCTTCACATCTGAAATCATTCAAATTCAAATTGATTATTGACCCACACAACTCGACATCCCACCACTTCCCCCACCCCCCGCCCTGGCTACAGATTCTCCCCCCTTGTTAAATACACTCCTTGTACGCTTGCTCATATGCCCTTTAAAATGTACTGGAATGACCTACTGCCTTTGTTTCTGAGATATTTTTGTAGATTTTAATAGTTCTCTGACTGAATGAAACTCTGCTCCAATGTTTCCTTTATTATTCACTGACACTTTTGAATTTCTGACCTCTCTGACTTTGATTCACTTGAAAGAGGGAACTTTCATCTTATTGAGAAACTCCAAACCTCGCATCATCTGCCAAATCTCCACTTGTTTCCATTTCCATTTTCTCTGTGTCAGTTACAGCATTTCTGATTTTCCCAACATCTCGTGAATATAATCTGCAACTTTTCCATCACCCCGATAAAAACTGCCTGTGCCAATTCTAATGACTTTATATCCCAGTCGACCACATCTGCCTCCTTTCCAACTGTTTGCGTATTTGTGATGAACAATGCAGATACGGATTACACACAATGTTCCAAGTGAGGCTCAACTATGGATGTTACGGTTATACTGCAATCTCAACAACCTCACTGTGGGGCTATAGTCACTTCCAGGGCTGACTAGTTAAGGACAGTAAATATCTTCACCAAAGCTAATCGTGGACCTGAAATCTCAAAGTTTCAAGAAGAACTGCCCTACTTATTGTGTATCGTCTCTCCATATTCGTGTTCGCTTAGTTCATCACTTTGTGTGTCCCTGAATTGAATTCGACCGAATGATTAAATTATTAGTTATGACATTTCTCTCATCTCTCATTATTCCAAACTCTCTGGAGCACAATCTGATATTACTTGTATGTGCCTAGTATACAGTCCTCTCATCCCTGTGATGAATTGACTTGACATTCCTGATGTGACCTCGAAGGCAAGTCATTCCTTCTCTGGCTGAGGGAGATCATAACTGGGACAACGGGCATTTCTGTGTTCATTACACCCAAGACAATTGCAGCAAGACTTTCGCATTCAGCTTTTACAATCTGATTCTAGCAAAGGTGAACCTAAAAGCTGCATTTCTCTGTGTTGTTTGTCTGTGCGTGGTTGCCTGTACTTTACCGTATACAATGGCATCGTACAGTTCCAAATATTTCAGACAATCTGACTTCTGTGTTTCAAACTGATAGAATGCAGTAGTTTAGCAGCACCTGGGCACTGCAAGGATGTGGTGGCTTGTGGAAAGACACTGGTCTCATAAATGGGAAATGATTATTTCAATCCCCAATTCTACCCATCATAATTGTCAATCGCTGAGCTAAAGTTTGTGTCCTCACCAACTGTAGGACTCTGTACCCATGTCATTCCACTGCTGCCCCATTTAAAGCACCTTTCTCTTTTAAGTCACAGTACAGCAATAATCTTTGGTGATTCTAATGTTGATATAAATTGGCCATGCCAGATTGACGAATGTAGTTTGAATGGTGAGTTGATGAGGGGTCATTGGGGCCATTTATTAGAATAATATTTTCCAGAAGCAACCAGAGAGCAGGATATCTGGTAATATGCAATGGCACAGGATTCAATAATTACCTCACAGTGAAGACGCTCCTGGGTAGCAGTGATCACATTGTCACTGTATTTTATATTTAATTTGAGAAAGGGAAGGTTTGAGCTATGATGAGCGCTTGAAAGCAAATTGAGCAAAATGATAACAGTACAAAGTTAGGGCTGGCTGAAATGAAGTGGAAAATTAAGTTAAGAGCGGGGTCAGTAGACTTCTAATGGTAGATATTTAAGGAGGTAAGTCAGACTCGAAAAAGCTGCATTCCAGTCAGGAAGAGTTCAAGAGAATGAAGCACCAACCACATCTAGGGAAGGAATGTAGAGATAAGATGACTTTGAAATAAGAGTTCCATAAAATATATTCCTATTCAGACATATACACACAGGTCACATTGTTTAGGTGAGCACGTTATCTACGCCACCTTTTCATCAGTACTATCAGTTCTGAAGGAGAGTCGCTGGACTTGAAACATTAACTCTGCTTTCAAGATGGCACTGACATCGTAAGACTTCTTATGACATCCCCAGAGCAGATCTAACCCCAGCATTTGTTCTTACCATCCTACACTTTTAAATTTCAATTCAAGCCTCAAAGAATCACTAATAATATTCTTTCAAATCTAGTTTCAGTTTTAAGGATATTGTAGTTGTACAGATCCAAGTACTGACTGTGCTTGACGCACCGACCCAGGGCTGCAAATCATGCTGATCTTGCTAACATTGGTGTTGCTTAGTGCGTGCCCTGTGCAATGTACCCAGGATGCCTCTGCCTGAGCTTTTTTCCAACCTCCAATCACTACATCCTTTCGTGCAATGATCTGCTTATCCTCCTTGTAAACAAAGCTTTACACTGTTCTCTTGTACACTTGGCAACCAGTCAATTATGTTCACAGATGATGCCAGTCATGCTGCATTTCTCCAGAAATTGCTGCTTTTGTTTGGAGAACTTTGTTCGGTCTGAACGCTGGGCTGCAAGAAAGGTGCAATTGTCCTAGAGGGCGGACAGGTCAAATTGACCAGGTTATTGCCTGGGCTGGACCATTTCCTCTGTAAAGGTAAACAGTCTAGGATGAAGTTGTCTTTTTTCTGAGAACAGAGAAAGTTTGAGGGGAACTTATTGACGTGCACCAAATTATAAAGGGATAGACATAGTGCATTGTAATAAACTTCATCTAATTGAAAAGCATGAATAACCATTGATATCGATTAAAATTAAGGGATGGAGGACTTAGAGAAAATTTAAGGAAGATGTCTTTCTCCTCCAGAGAGTTCTGGGTTATTGGAATTCACTGCCTGGGCGTATGGTTAAACTAAGAATCATCAGATTATTTTAGGAATGTTTCAATGATTACTTGAAGTGCCAGATCACACAAAGATAGGAACCACGTACTGGAAAGCAGGGACAAACTCATACAAAAAGCTGGAAAGCTCAGCAGGTCTAGCAGCATCTGTGAAGAAATATCAGAGTTTGGGTCTGGTGACCCTTACTTCCGAGGGATAAAACAGATACTTGATGAAAGACACAAAGAGAATATGCCAAAGATAACTTTCGGTACTGTTAGACTTCAGCAGTTATGGAGCAATGGAGAACATGTTGGCCTTCTAAGGGCTTATTAACTGTGTTATTCAAACATTGTGCGTTTGCGTCCCACGAGAGTCAAGTTTTAGTTCACATTAGATAGGAGTCAATGATGGCACGTAGAAGCCGATTCATTGTCACTTCCTGTTGTCTCAGGCCATACCGCTGAAGAGAGGAAGCTTTTTTCAGATTGGCAGGGTAAGCTTCTGGAAATAAAACCGCAAGTTACTGGTAAAGCTCAGCAGGTCCGGCAGCATCTGTGGGCAGAGAAACAGGGGTCACGTTTCAGAACTTCTTCAGACTGTTTTCTCCAATAGGCAGTGCCAAAATTGTTGAGATTTTCCAGCAGTTTCTGTTTCAGTTTCAAATTCCCAAAAATCCACAGGCCTTTACGTTAGCCATCATAATAACATCGAAACGCCTTTGAGATGACTCACTGGATAAGATTTCCATTTGGAGAGCACTTTCCTGACCGCATTTTAAACCCGGGACTGAACTGCAGAAACAGAACTGACAGAGTGAGAACAGCATTGGCTCCAGCCTTTGTGGCTTCGAACCACCAAACTCACGTCTACGAGGTGTAAGCACTGACCAATTGTGCCACGGAAGCGTGGAAGCAACTGATTTGCAAGATCCTTTAAAGCTGGCTCTTAGTAAATTGCTCTGAACAAAACAGCAAGGAAGGAACCCTTTCAGGTAGCTATACAGAAGTTTAAGCCTCTCCCTCTGAAAGCATGGACTGTTCTTCAACTGTGCCCAGTGTTCTTTCTTCGCATTGATGCCAGAGTCTGGATGACAGGTTCCCATCCCTGATGAGCATCACTTAATTAGTTGGTGGTTTAATGATGAGACGGCAGCTTTTACTCTCATTATTTCCCTGTGCCAGCCCCAGACATTAACAGATCATTCATCTTGGTTTCACAAGCTACGTTTCTTTCTTTTTGTGTTATCTTATGCTCCTTTCCTTTGTTCCGGTCAATTCCACATTGGCTTGGAATTTGAGGATGTGCAGTTGGGAGACAGGATCTGACAGAATTGCTTCATTTTAGTAGAAGATGAATATTATCAGATTTTGAATATGGAAGGTGGATGCACCATTCACAGTGAAGAGAAAATGTGCACAGGTTCAGTCTGTGGACGAGGCTTCAGGGGATCAACTGACTTTTTGAAACGAAAGCAATGCCACACTCACCAGGAAACTATGGATCTGTGGGGGCTGGTGGAAGAGTTACAATTACCCATCCAAGCTGCAAACACATCGGTGCAATCACACCAGGAAGAAACTGTTCACATGCTTCATGTATGAGAAGGCATCCACAGCGGTTTCACACTGCCAAGAGGCTGTTTCCCTGCTGTTGGAGTGGCAAGGAATTAATTCAGCCATCGCACCTGCTGACACAACAGGGAGTCCACGCTGGGGAGAGACTATTCACATGCTCCGAGTGTGGGGAGGTTTTCTCCCAATCATCCGGGTTGTTGAAACACCAACAGGTTCACTCTGAAGAGAGACCCGTCAAATGTGCAGATTGTGGGAAGTGATATACCATCAACGTGTTCACACTGAAGGAAGGACTGCTCATGTGCTCTCACTGTGAGGCTGGGTTCAGGGCATTATCAACCCTCACTGTACACCAGCAAATACACACTGGGGAGAGGTCATTCACCTACTCTGAGTATGGGAGAAAATTTATTCAGACGTTCCGCGTGAAGAAACACCAGTGGGTTCACACGTAACTGCAGTAATTGGATATTTCTTTTGCTTGTTCATGGGATCATGGCATCAGAAGCTCAGCAAACTTTTATCATCCGTTCTAACTGCCCAGAGGATGGTTCAGAATCAAACTAATGGTTATAGCTTGGAGTCACATGGAGGTCAGAATAACAATGGTTCCCAGGCCCGATGGCACTGAGTTGATTTTCTGGTCTCTTGTCCTGTTTCTGAAGCAATAGTGAATAAATTGTTACAGTTGATTTAAAAGTGAAAGACCAAAATGGGTTTTATTCTGATTCAGCATGCCCTGCTGTTTTCTCAGTTGTTATTGACAACCTCATGGCCCTCACACAATCACTTGTTCCGGAGGGTGTTACAGGAAAGAGGGAATGGTCAACTGTATCTGGTCACTCAAAGGGTCACTGGACCCAAAAGGTTAGCTCTGATTTCTTTCATAGATGTTGGCAGGCCTGCTGAAATTTTGCAGCAATTTCTGTTTTTCTCATTGCTCCATCTTCACCTGCTCGGGTTTGACTCTCGTCAAAGAATGTTGTCTCTACTGCAGAAATTCACCAAAGATCCTCAGACAGCACCTTCCAAACACATGACCACTTCCATCTGGGAGAGCGATGGCAGCAGATATTTGGGAAGATCACCACCACCACGTTCCCCTCCAAGTCACTCACCTTCCTGACTTGGAAATATATCACTGTTCCTTCACTGTCGCTGGAAATCCTGGAATTCCCTCCCTAATAGCATTGTGGGTCACCACACAGCAGGAGGACTGCAGCTGTTCAAGAAGGCAGCTCACCATCACCTTCTCAAGGGCAACTACAGATGGGCAAGAAATGCTGGCCCAGCCAGGGACACCCACATCCCACACATTAGTTAAAACAAATACTGTGTGAACAGTCACAACAGAAGGATTCTGGAGTCTCATTCCCCTGGAACAAAAACAAAGTTGCTGGAATAGCTCAGCAGGTCTGGAAGCATCTGTGACCCTTCCTCACTCCCCTGGGATTTACCAAACCCGTTTATTATTTCCACTTCCTCTTTCATTCTGACTCTTTAATTTCTCAATTTCAGTCCACTCGCCTTTTGAGCTCTTCAACAACCCCATTTGGGAAATTGAGAGAAAGCGGTAATTAACGCAGGGAACTGGGACGTGGGCGGAAGAATGAGGAGAGGCCACATCAAAGAAAGCTCCCATTCCAACAACAGAGCTTCTCAAAACACAAAGGCAGCATGAAAGATTGAGCTGAATGAACATGGTGATGTGTGGGCTGTCATGAGGAAAATGTGACCATGATCACAAATGGTTAAGATCACAGGATCCCGACAGTGCAGAAAGAGGTCATTCCATGCATCTAGTCTGCACTAGCTCTCTATCCCACCCTACTCCCATAAACCCCACATTTACTGCAGGTAACCCAACCACCTAAGCTGCACACTCGGGGACAATTTAGAGCGGCCAATCCACCTAACTTGCATTTTTGGACTGTGGGAGCATCACAGTTTAGCTCTAAAGAGGCAAGATTGTGGATTACGGCTAAAAAAAATCAACTCTAAAACAATTTCATGGTTTTCGTTTCCAAAATTAAAATCTGGGGCAAGCTGCACCCACAACGATTTCAGTTTCTCTCTGGAGGAAGAGAATTCAAAACTCTGACCCGGGGGCACGGTGAGCTGACAGAGGCCTGGGACCAGAAATGTAACAGATTCTGAGCAAGGTGGGGGTGAGACAAGGGCAGAAAGGCAGATGTCACAGGCGGAAGGCAGGAGAGATTCAATTGCAGGAATGTTATTAAACCTTCAAGGCTGCAGGGAATTGAGTTAGGGCTGGAAAAGAAACAAATAAACATAAGATGTGCCTGGAGCACAATGGATGTACATGGAATAGTGTAGGTTAGATGGGCTCGAGATCGGTATGACAGGTCGGACAACAGGGCCTGTACTGTGCTGTAATGTTCTGTGTTGTATGTTCTATGAGCCAGGTGTGCAGTGGACCCAGACACAAATTGAAACAAGAAATGTAAATAAATTGGGGCAGAGTTCACAGTCTGAAATTGTTCATCTCAATGATGAGCCCAGAAAGCTGTAAAACCTGGGTAGCTCTATTTCAGCCAACATAAACATGATGGGCCAAGGGTGAATAACATAGGTATATTGATGAGGAAAGGGTGTAATAGGGGTCAGTGCTGGCAATGGGAAGAATTTTTTTTTCTGAAAGAGTGAATGTGGGCCAGTCAACAATACGCACATCACACAAATTACTGCACTGAAGTTTTCTCATGCTTTTGTTCTGATATTTGCAGCTTGTCTCTGATGATGGCTATAACCCTAAAATTAAACTAGAGATTAGTATCCGAGAGAAATGTAAAATAAATCTGCTTTGCTTCAAACACATCACTGTAGCTTGTTGTATTTGTCCTGAGGGTTGAACAGCACCTGGAGCTCAGAAAGGACAATCTCAGGGTGGGGAGTAGGGGGAATCATGCACAGCAACAGAGCTTCAGCCGGGACCCATCTTTCAGGGTCTCACTGAGGGGGTCAGATGGCACTTTACTCTTTCACGTCTCTATTCACTGACAGCCAAGCCACGGTGTGGGTTAATCCTGCTGTTTGGGAAACGTACAACACTGAGATCCAGAGCAGTGGGAGCAGGGGTATGAGCAGCCTGTCCCTGACTCTGCTGTAACCACACAGAATGCGCCAGGGTGACGTGAGAGAAGCGTCTGCGTTAGAAATTATATTTCACCAACAGCAATGACACAGGGACTGTTGACAAAATGTTAACTTTCATGTTCAATAATGACACATGACGGAGGTATATTGATGAGGAAAGGGTGTAATAGGGGTCCGTGCTGGCAATGGGAAGAAGATTTTTTTTTCTGAAAGAGTCTTGTCTGAGACTTTATCACTTGTTTATGATGTCTCCAGGACATGTCTTTTTTCCCACTTTGATATCATTTCCCAACTTGACTACCTTCCTTTCACTTGTCTGACCCAGAGGTAACTGTCAAAAGCCAATATTTCACTTTGCAGACAGTTTCGTGACAATGCTTGTTGTTTTTTTATTAATTTCAAAAGAATTACATTAGGTTTAATACAACCAAACACAAAACAGCCCCCCTGATTGCACCCAAATTATATCCCTGTATTCCCTTCACCACTGATGCACAATGGCAGCAGTCTGTACCAGCTACAAGATGCGCTGCAATGACTCAGCAAGGCACGTCCAACAGCACCTTCTGAATCTGCAGTCTTTACCATCCAGAAGGACAAGGGCAGCAGTCACTTGGGAACGCTACCACCTGCTAGATCCCCTCTCCGTGCTGACCTGGAAGCATGAAGTGGAGATACTGGTGTTGGATTGGGGTGGACAAAGTCAGGAGTCAGATGACACCAGGTTCTAGATCAACCGGTTTATTTGAAATCACAAGCTTTCTGAGCGCTGCACCTGACTTTATCAGTTTCTTATGATGTGCAACAAAGTAATAAAGTAGTGCTTCACCTGACGAAGGAGGAACACACCAAAAGCTTATGATTCCAAATTAACCTGTTGGGCTTTAACATGGTGTTGTGTGACTTCTCACTTTGACCTGAAATATACCATGTTTCTTCTGTGTCACTTGGTCAAATTCCTGGAAGTCTCCCTTAAAGGCGCAGTGGATCTGCCAACAGTACATGGGCCAGAGATGGCCTCCTCCTCTCCAAGGCAGTTAGTGATGGGCAATAAATCTGGTCTTACTCAGCGATACCAATGACTCATAAGGAAATAAAATAGTTATCATATTTAAATTAATATATGCTAATTAGCAAGAAAACCAGAACAGGATATCACAGACCACACATTGAAGGGGTGAGGTTCTCTTTAACACCCCTCTATCATTTGTACTTTGTTCTTTTCCAGTTCTGTTCTGGCCCCGGCTGGAGTCACATCGACTTGACCTGTTCTTCTCCTGAGGAGTGCCATGAGTTTATAAATTACTCGGACACAGATACACGAGCTTCAAGCAACAGATCAAATATGGGCGTAACGATTCTCCAATCTTTCTATTTGCCTGTGTGCAACCGATGACCAGTTCTTACTTATCCCGATTTAAGTTTTTAACCCCTTCCTAATGAACCTCACTGACTTCCTGACCATTCCATGTGGGTTGAATTCTCTCCGGATTGTTTCAGGTCAGTTTCTCTCTGGAGAACGTGTCACTGCCTTGATGATGTCACAATGCTGTCTCGTCACCCACGGACACATTAACCATTTCATGTCCGGCTGTTTCTCAAGGAGCTGCCTGTGTTTGGGAGCCTCTCGGCAGTGCGGGTTCACCGTGAATTTACATGCCATTTCTTTCATGTGCAGCATATTATATCTACACATCCACTGGTAGGCCAACATCATGGCACATATTAACATTCAAGTGCATTTGTCAAAATGGATGTCTGTCTCAACATCTTCCCATGACGTGCTGATCTGTCAGGTAGTGACCAGATTGTCAAATGTGCTTTCACAAAACAAAATTAAAATAAAAACAAACTGTAAGTATTGCCAAAGAAAGAGGTCAACTTATTCAAATCATCTCACATTCCAGGTTACAGCTGCAACGTAGGTGGATACTAGATTGCAAGGTTCTCCTGAACTACATCGAAATATTTTTTTCCAGTTCATTTATCATCCTGAACAATACATTCATTACTTTCCATTTAAAACTGGAGGTTCCTTGATGCATTAAATTTGGAGGGTTACTGGGTTTGAACAATGCCGAACATTTGTTCAAAACTGAGCCAGCATGACCTCAGAGTGCTGAATTGTCTCTCTCTCTCTCTCTGTTCTATCACAATGACACTACGATCCAAAGTGAACAGGATCAGGTGTTCCAGTCTCTCCAACCAACTGAAGTCTTGAATCCCTGATAACATTCTTGTAATTCCAGTCTCAAACTTCAGGGAAATAACATCTTTCAGTCAGGTACAAGCTATATTTGGGATCATTTCCAAAGAGATAGAATTGAAAAGGAGGAAAATGATGTTTCACTTATTTGAAACCAAAGCTTGACTTCACTGGGAGTACTGTCAACATTTGTACAAAGGAAATAGAGGCACTAGGAATGTGTCACACATATTCAAACAAAACATTATCAGAACTGAAAACGTGTAACCTTCAGGCAAGTCGAGGGAGCTTTTCTCTAGAAAGGAGAAGACTAAAGGATGATCTGATGGAAGCCTTTAAAATGATGAACGACTTTAAAAAAACCAACAGTAATTTCATGAGAAACCTCTTTACCCAGCGACAGGCCAGAATGTGTAATTCATTCCAAGAATGTGAGATGGAGGTAACAGAGGAATATATTTAAGAAGTTGGATGCATATATGAGGGAGAAAGGGACAGAAGGATATGCTGATGAGGAATATGAAAAGGGAGGATGTGGAGCGTAAATACTGATGGAGGCTATTTGAGTTGATTGGACAGGAGATGCAATGGAACAAAGACAAACATATTTGCTTTTGATCTAATTGGAGTGGTGAGGACAACATTATTTCCTATCCAGAACAAAATAGATTTACTCCATCAGCTTTTGGGGATCATTTCCTTGGCAATGTGCAGTCCCAGGCTCAAACATCAGCCTCACTGGTAGCAAAGTGGTGAGAGTGGCCAGTCCAGCAGAAAGAAACCCTCTGACCCTCCCACTTTACTCACTGTCAGAATGAACATGGCTCAGTCTTGGATGTGATTTTCCCTCATTTTCAAATCAATTCATGGGATATAGTATCAATGTCTAGGTCGGCACTTATTGGTCATGCCAGTGATACTCCTTGAGAAGACTACGGTTTCTGGGACTGCAGTCTTTGAGGTGTGGGGTCACTCACAATGTGGTTTGGGAGAGGTTCTAGGGTTTACAATCACTGAGAGTAAAGGCACATCCAATATGGAAGATTAGATGTTCAAGTCCCAATTATTTCAGTGACTCCATTATATCTTCATGTGATGGCCATTTTCAGAATTCTGTCTGCAAATCTTCCCTTTCTTAAATCCTATGAATGAGAAAGGTGTGCAGTATGGAGAAGAGCACGCAGGTGCTAATTGTCCCATGTAACAGCTTCACTAGTTTTTCTAGACAGTGGATACTGTCTGTTTGAAATGTGCTGTCTAGCAGCATACATCATGCTGATTAACAGCAGAGCCAACTCTTCTGATCATTTGTGAACTTTCTTATACTTCGACAGACTGGATGACTGAATGAATGCTTTCCCACACTCAGAAGATATGAATGGCTTCTGCCCACTATGACCTCGCTGGTGTACCTGTAGGCCAGATGAATCTCTGAACCACTTCCCACACGTGGAGCATTTGAATGGCCTCTCCCCATGTGGATGTGCTGGTGTCTTACTGGGGTAGATGGCTGAGTGAATTCTTTTCCACAACCCGAGCATGTAAATGGCGTCTCCCCAGTGTGAACTTGTTGATGCATGCACAGCCTGGTTTACTGAATGAATACTTTACTATAATCCAAACAAGCAGATGGCCTCTTCTCTGTGGGAACTCACTGGTGCTTCATCAAGGTGAAATATTCACGGAATTTATTGCTATTTCGGGAAGTGATGGTCTGTGGTATTCGACTGTTAATCCAGAGACCCAGATGAGCACTTCGGGGACCCCTGTTCAAATCCCACCACGGCACATGGTAGAATTTGAATACAACAAATATCTGGAATTAATAAACTAATGATGACTGGGAATTCATTGTTGATTGTTGGAAAAACCCACCTGGTTCACTAATACCCTTTCGGGAAGGAAACTGCCATCCTTACCTGGTTAGCATCACACGTGACTCCAGACCTGCAACAATGTGGTTGAACTGCCTTCTGGGCAATTTGCGATGGACAATAGATGCTGCCGAGCCAGCAATGCCCTCATCCTATGAATGAATAAAAACAAATTCAGAGCTGGTGAATGGCCTCTCTACAGTGTCAGCACATCGGTGTTTCCACAGAACAGATGAATCAGGGAATCCCTTCCCACAATCAGAGCAGGCGAATGCGTTCTGCCTCGTGTGACTGCATTGATGAAACTCCAGCACTGACAAGGAATGGAATCCTTTCACACAGCCCTCACATTTCCATTGTTTCTCCATATTATACGAGGTCTTGTGCATCTGTCTCTATGGGTTCCTACTGTGATTGGTGTGATGTTTCTTTCAGACTAGGTAAAGGTATATCAGTTCACTGGATGACTCTCATTTGGGTGTATGTGTCTCAGTACATTTCCAGACAAACTGTTGTTTCAAATCTTTTGAAACAGGTTGACATTTCTTGATCTACAGTTTCAAGCCAATGATATTCAAGTGCGGCTTATTTCAGTGACTCTATTGGAACTTTACGTGATGGTTGTTTTGAGATTTCTGTCTGAATTTCTTCCATTTCTAACATCCTGCAAAAATATTATTATTATTATTATTATTATTATTATTATTATTAATAATATGATGATGATTATTATTATTATTGTTGTTGTTATTATTATTATTACTCCTACTACTACTACTACTACTATTATTATTATTGTCGGATTAGAAATTATATTAAATATTCAAAACAAACAAATCTAATCTAACCATCACTTCTTGTCTGGACAGATTCTGCTGCCCCCTTCCTCCCCGGGTTCATTTCCTTTCCTTTCAGCTGCTGCAAATAAATAATTCCACACCAGAATTTTAAACAAAATAAATCGGGATAAATTGTTTTCCCGAAGGTATTGGAGAGAAGAAGAATTTTCAGTCTGGTTGACGCTCAGTTTTCATTCATTGACAGAGGAGCAACAGCGTTGCTTGGCAGCTCTGAGTAGCTTCACAAGTTAATTGTCCCATATTTTCTTTCGACAACACAGGGGGCTCTGATTGGTTGGAGGTCCAGAGTGTTTCTGGTCCTCCAGCTCTTCCCATTGGTCACATTACTGAATTAAGACGGGTCTCCCCGGAATGAGTTTGCTGGTGTTTGACAAATCATTGTTGCTTCTAAAGATCTTCTCCCAGTCAGAGCATTGAAATGGTCTCTCAGCAGTGTGAATAAGCCCATGTCCGCTGTAATTGGAGGGCTGAGTGAATCCCTTCCCAAATACACAGCGAGTAAAATGGTTCTCCCCAGCGTGAACAGCTGCAGGTGTACGGTCTCTCTCTCCAATGTGGCCATGGTGGTGTATCAGAAGCTGAGCTGATTTAATAAGTTTAATAAGTCCCTTCCCACACACTGAGCAGATGAATGGTCTCTCTCCAGTGTGACAGGCCTGTCATAGCGAGGTGGGAAGAACAGGTGAATCCCTTCCCACACATAGAGCAGGTGAATGGCTTCTCCCAACTGTGAACACATCGATGTTTAGTGAGCCTGGGTAACTGACTAAACTGACTGAAGCTCTGCCCATGTTGAGAGCAGATGAAGGGTCTCTCTCCAGTGTGAGACAGCTTTTGTGATCTTAGGCTGGATGATGATGTGAATCCCCTCCCACACACAGGGCAGGTAAAAGATCTCTCTCCAGTGTGACCTGATTGTGTGATATTAGAATCGATGAAGACGTGAATCCCCTCCAACACACCCAGCAGGTATCAGTCTCTCCAGTGTGAACTCGGGTGTTTGACATTAGGCTAGATCTCCAAGTGAATTCCTTCCCACATATGGAACAGCTGAACGAGTTCTTCCCTGTGTGAACAGGTCAATATTGAATTAGACCTTGACAGTTCCGAAAGTTTTCCCCACAGTCAGAGCATTTAAAATGTCTCTTGTCAGAGTGAACCCACTGGTGTGACACGAGGCTGGGTGAGTGAGCAAATCCCTTCCCACACATTTAGCAGGCGAATGGCCTCTCCCTGGAGTGACTATGACATTGAGCTTCAGATGGCCTGGGTATCTGTATCCCTTCGCACTATCCACACATTTCCACGGTTATTCCATGATGCTGATCTCCTGGCATCTCTCCAGATTGGATGATTTGTTGAATCCTTGTCCATAAACACAATGTGTGTACAGTTTCCCTGCTCTGTGGATTTTTATTTCCCAGAATGTTAACTGGATGATGTTGAATAAAATCTGCGGTTAGCTCACTGGAACATTCAGAATCAGGTGTGTCAGTGTGCGGGTGTTGGAGCTTTCCACTCACACTGATGTTTGAAATCTTTTCCCACAGACATACCAGACAAACATATTCCCTTCTGTTCCTGATGATTAGAATAACTCGATTGTATCTCTATATATTGTTTTATTTGACTCTCCCATCTTCAATGGCTTTCCTTCTCTGTGAAATATTTACAAACATCATCACTGTCTGTACAGGGTAAAATCTCAGAACAAACACATTCATATTTCTGAGAGAGATAATAGGAACTGCAGATGCTGGAGAATCTGAGATAACAACGTGTAGAGCTGAATGAACACAGCAGGCCAAGCAACATCAGAGGAGCAGGAAAGCTGATGTCTCAGTTTGAGACCCTTCTGATGAAATCTGGTAGGGATTGGGAGGGAGGGAGTGAGCAAGGGATGGAGCAAGTGAATGAGAAATAGAGTGAGGGAGTGGGGGACACAGCGAGGAAAGGAGCAAGGGACAATGAGGAGGGAGGGATTGAGGGGCTGAAAGGGAGGAAGTGAAGGAGGGGGAGAGAGGGAGCGCGGGATGGTGAGGGGGCAAGTGATGGGGAGGGAGCAAGAGAGGGACAAAGATGCACTGAGGTAAGGAGTGAGCAAGGAAATTAGCGAGCAAGCAAGGGATGGAGTGAGGGAGTGAGGGGCGAAGCAAGGGAGGGAAGGATGGGGAAAGAGCGAGGGTGTTAGGGATGTGCAGGATGGTTAGGGATTGGGAGGGAAGGAGTAAGGGACAGAGGTGGAGGGAACGAGGGATAGAGAGGGAGAGAGGGAGGGAATGAGGAACAGGGAGGTAGTGAGGGATGGAGAGGGATCAAGCGACAGGGAGGGAGTGAAGGAGTGAGGAACTGAGTGAGAGAGCGAGGGTCAGAGCAAGAGAGTGAGGGACGTGTAGGGAGTGAGGTAATGAGGGACGGGGAGGGTGGGCGCAAGGCACGGGGAGGGAACGAGGGATGGTGAGGCAGTGAGGAAGCGAGTGACAGGGTGGGAGGGAGCGAGGGATGGTGAGGGAGAGAGGGATGGGGAGGGAGCGAGTGAGGTCACAAGTCATGGTGAACGAGAGATGGGGAGGGAGTGAGCGAGAGACAGGGTAGGGATGGAGCGAGGTACAGGGATGGAGGGAGTGAGGGATGGAGCAAGGGATGGTGAGGGATCAAGGGTGGGATGGAGAGGGATGGGGAGGAAGCGAGCAAGGGACAGAGAGGGAGAGAGACAGGAACGGGGAGGGTGAGAGCAAGGGGTGCCGAGGGAGTGAGGGATGGCGAGGCAGTGAGGAAGCGAGGGAGGGGGTGGGAGCGAGGGACGGGGAGGGAGCGACTGAGGTCACATTTCACGGTGAACGAGAGATGGGGAGGGACTGAGCGAGAAACAGCGTAGGGATGGAGCAAGGTACCGGGAGGGAGGGAGTGAGGGATGGAGCAAAGGAATGGTGAGGAAGCAAGGGTGGGATGGAGAGGGATGGGGAGGAAGGGAGCGAGGGTGGGAGTGAGGGATGGGGAGGGAGGGAGTGAGGGACCAGAGATTGGCACAGGAGTGAGAGAGTGAGGGGGACGGGATCAAGGGAGAGGGAGGGAGCAAGAGACGGGGATGGAGCAAGGGATGGGGAGGGAGTGAGGGAGAGAGTGAGTGAGGGACAGAGCGAATGAGTGAGAGATGGAGCAAGGGGGCAAGGGATGGAACATGGGAGCGAGGGCGGGGAGGGAGCAAGGGACAGGTAGGGAGCGAATGAGCGAAGGCAGAGTGTGCGATAGGGAGGAGGGAGGGAGGGAGTGAGGGATGCAGACGGAGGGAGCGAGTGATGGAGAGGGAGAGAGAGTGGGAACAAGGGAGAGTGAGGGAATGAAGG
Source organism: Stegostoma tigrinum (assembly GCF_030684315.1). Classification (NCBI taxonomy): domain Eukaryota; kingdom Metazoa; phylum Chordata; class Chondrichthyes; order Orectolobiformes; family Stegostomatidae; genus Stegostoma; species Stegostoma tigrinum. The sequence goes on from NW_026728822.1 coordinate 525,297, forward strand.
TCAGGGAGGGAGCGAGGGACAATGAGGGAGTGAGGGATGGGGACGGCTAGACAAGGGACAGGGAGGGTGGGAGCAAGAGACAGAGGTAGCGAGGGATGTGCGTGGAGTGATGGAGCGAGGAACTTGGAGGGAAAGAGAGAACAACGGATGGGGAAGGAGGGAGGGATAGAGGGATGGGGAAGGAGCAACGGACATAAGGGAGTGAGGGATAGGAGGGAGCAAGGGTGGGGGGAGAGTGCGAGGGATGGGGAGTCAGCAAAGGACTGGATGAGTGAGCGAGGGATGGAGTGAGGGACGGAGCGAGGGACGAAGCGAGGGAGCGAGGGATGGGAACGGAGTGATGGAGCGAGGGACTTGGACAGAGTGAGGGATGGAATGAGACATGTGGAGGGAGGAAGGGAACAAGGGACTGGAGGGAGGGAGCAAGGGGCGGGGAGGGAGGGAGTGAGGGACTTGGCAGGAGCGATGAACGTGGAGAGAGGGAGTGAACAAAGGATGGAGAGGGAGAGAGCATGAGAGGGAGAGGCAGAGAGCAGGGGAATGGAAGGGGGACAGCATGGGATCGGGATGAGGGAGGGAGAGAGGGATGGGGAAGGAGCAACGGACGTAAGTGAGTGAGGGACGGGGATGGAGAGAGGGTCGGGGAGAGTGCAAGAAATGGACAGTCAACGAAGGATGGAACGAGCGATGGAGCAAGGGATGGAGTGGGGGATGGAGTGAGCGAGCGATTAATGGGGAGGGACCAAGGTACGGGGAGGGAACAAGTGAGTAAGGATGTAGCAAGGGAGCGAGGTATGGAGCGAGGGATGGTTAGGGAGGAAGAGGGACGGAGCAAGGGACGGAGAATGACGGAGTGAGTGGCGGAAAGGGATACAGGGAGGGAACAAGGTTGACGGAGGCAATGAGGGACAGGGAAGTATTGAGGGACGGGGAGGGACCGAAGGACAGGGAGGGAGTGAGGAACAATGAGGGAGTGAGGGATGGGGAGGCAGCGAGAGACAGGGATCGTGTGAGCAAGAGAATGAGCGATGGATTGAGCAAGGGAGCTTGGAACGGAGTGAGACCAAGTTTCATAGCGAGGGACGGGGAGGGATGGAAGGAGCGAGGGAGAGGAAGGGCAGGAGCAAGGGACAGGGAAGGAGGGAGCAAGGTACGGGGAGACAGCAAGGTAGCCAGGGATGGGGATGGAGCGATGGAGCGAGAGAGCAAGGGACGTGGAGGGAGAGAGGGTACATGGGGTGGACCCAGTGAGCGAGGGAAGTGGAAGAATGGAGGGAGCGAGGGACGGGGAGGGCGGGAGCAAGAACTGGGAGGGAAGGAGCACGGGACAGGGAGAGAGTGAGGGAGCAAGGGACTTTGAGGGAGCAACGGATGGAACGAGGGACGTGGAGGAAGGGAGGGAAGAAGGGATGGTGAAGGAGGGCGCAAGGGATGGGAAGGGAGGGAGTAAGGGAGCAAGAGGCTCGTAGGGAGCGAGGGACAGAGTGAGTGAGTGAGGGGCATGGAGGAACGGAGGGAAAAGGGATGGAGAGGGAGAGAGCAAGGGATAGAGAGTGAGCGAGGGGCGAGATGGGAGGGTGAAAGGGGCCAGAAGGGAGGGAGAGAGGGTCGGGAAAGGAGCAACGGATGTAAGGGAGTGAGGGACGGGAAGGGAGCAAGGTTGGGGGGAGGTCACGAGGTACGGTGAGTGAACGAGGGGGCGGGGAACAGGAAGGGATGGAGTGAGTGAGAGATGGAATGAGGGAGCAAAGGACGGGGAGGGAGGGAGCGTGGTAGGAATGGGGAGGGATGTGGAGGACGGGAGCGAGGCAGGGAGTGAGGGATGGGCAGTGAGCAAGGGGCAGGGAGGGAGAGATCAATAGAGTGAGGAATGGGAAGGGAGTGAGGGAGGGGGTACCAAGGGGGAATGAGGGATGGACCGAGGGACAGGGAGAGAGAGGGGGAGAGACGTATGGGGACAGATAGATGGGGAGGGAGTAACAGATGGGTGGGGGGAACTGGGAGGGATCAAGAGACAAGTGGGAGGGACGGGGAGGGGGAGAGGGACAGTTTAGGAGAGGAGGAACAAGGGTTAGGTAGAGAGTGAGGGAACGAGGAAGTGTGGGATGGAGGAGGAGCGAGAGACAGGGAGGGAGAGAGGGACGGGTAGCTAGCGACGGGGAGAGAGGGGGCGACAGGGATTGAGCAAGGGAGAGGGAACAAGGGAGCGACAGGGAGGGAGCGGGGGGTGTTACCAAGGGACAGGAAGATAGGGGATGAGGAGGAAGTGACGGAGGGGCCGCGATCGAGAGACGGGTGGGAGGGACGGGAAGGGAACAAAGGATGGTTTGGGAGTGAGTTAGCGAGGGATGGAGCAAGGGAGCAAGGATTGGAGCAACAGACCGAGGGTCACAGTGAGGAAGCGAGGGACATTGGAGGGATGGAGAGAGAGCGATGGATGGAGTGGGTGGGAGCAAGGCAAAGGGAAGGATGGAGGGAGCAAGCGACGGGGAGGGAGGGTGCGAGAGACCAGGTGGGAGTGAGGCATGGTGAAGGAGTGAGGGATGGGGAGGGAGCAGGTGAGTTTGCGAGGGACAGGGAGAGAATGCATGAAGGGACGAAGCAAGGGACAGGGAGCAAGCGAGGTAGCGATGGATAGAGAGGGAGCGATCGAGCAAGACAACGAGGGAAGTTGAGTGAGGAAGGGACAGAGCAAGGGATGGAGTGAGTGAGTGAGGTACATGGATGGAGAGAGGGAGCAAGGGACGGGAAGTGAGGGAGAAAGGGTTGGTGAGGGAGGGAGCAAGTGACGGGGAGAGAGCGACAGATGGAAGGGAGTGAGGGATGCAGAGGGAGCAAGGGATGAGGTAGGCGTGAGGGTCGGGGAGTGAGCAATGGGCCAAGGTGGCCAGGGACAGGGAGGGAATGAGGGGCGGGGACAGAGCGAGGGAGCAAAGGAGTAGGAGGGAGGGAGTAAGGGATGGGGAAGGAGGGAGTGAGGGACAGGGATACAATGAGGGAGGGAGCGAGGGATGGGGAGGGAGCAAGGAAGGCTGCAAAGAACTGAGTGGGAATGAGGGAGGGATGCAATGCGGAGGGCATGAGGTTGAGGGACCAAAGGAAGGAGGTGAGCAAGGGACTGGGAGCGAGCAAGCGATGGGGATGGATCGAAGGGACGGAGAGGGAGTGAAGGACAGGGAAGCGGTGAGGGACGGGGACAGAGAGAGGGATGGGGAGGGAGCGAGCAGTAGAGCGGGGGACATGGACTGGGAGGGACAGAGAGCGAGGAATGTGGTGGGAGCAAGGGATAGGGAGGGGGCGAGGGACAGCGAGGGAGCGAGGGACAGGGAGTGACAAAGTGGGAGTGAGGGGTGGGGAAGGACTGACGGGGAGGGAGCAATGAAGTGAGCAAAAGGGAGGGAAGCAGTGGGCGACTGGGAGGAGAGGAGTGAGAGGGAGGACAGGAGGGAGAGAGCAACAAGAAGGGTGCGACATGGAGTGAGCGACAGGGAGGGGTGGAGGGAGAGAATGAGATCGACAGTGGCCGGGGTTGGGGAAAAGGGGGACAGGGCCCAGGGAGCCAGATACAGGCCTGGGGGCCAAGGGGACAGGAGACAGAAAGCCGGGGGCTTACAGAGGTAAGTGAGGGACTTGACGGGAGAGAGCAGGACAAGGAGGCGGGGGCGGAGAGAGACAGAGAGAGAGAGAGAAAGAGAGAGAGAGAGAGAGAGAGAGAAAGTGGATCAGAGATAAAGAGGTAGAGACAAGGAAACAGAAGCAAAGTGAGAGGTGAAAACGAGACAAAGTGTATGGGTGGGATGGGGAGAGAGAGGGGCAGGTGGCGAAGAGAGGAAGACTGTGGCGGTGATTTGGGAGAGTTGGGGTCAGATGGGAAAATGCAGAGTGGCAGATGGTGTTCAAACATGCAGGGGGTGAGAGAAGAGGGTACGGATATTTGAAGAGGATGGAGAGAGAAGCAGGATGCAGCGAGATGGGAAGGGAGACGTTTGGAGATAATGAGTGGAAAGAGAGAAGGAAGGGAATGGAGAGAGTGATGGGGAGCAGGGGGCGACGGGGAAATGTGGGTCAGAGAGGGAGAGATCGAGCAAGGGGGGACAGAAGACAGAGAAAGAGTCAGAGATATCCCAAAGGTGAAAGCAAAGGACAGAGTGGCGCAAACCCAACTCTTCAGCTCCGTCTCGAAACCCTCCCATTCCCTTGGGGCCAAGTCTGTCTCTCTCCGTCTGAGCTTCTTCAACACAATGACAAACAACAATATAGTTTGCTGAGCTGCTTGGCACTTTTTAATGAACGTTAATTACATATTGAAGTTATGGATGCAGTCAGTGGAATGGTGCCTTTTCTCTTTGGCCTGTGAGTTGAGAGAAACATTGACATGTTTCCCTGTAACCCCCTGTGGGATAAGGTTGGATAAACCCGCACCACCCTCAGTCTGTTACCATAGCGACAGGCTGCTTCATTGCTGAAACATTGACCTGAAATGAGAAAATCCTGGATGGATTGATTAATGAGTGAATTTGATTGATTGATGAATTTGGGTAAAGGGATATTTCAGCACATTCTTCAGCTGCTGCCTGAACTTAGTCTGGGTCACGGCATAAATCGCGGTGTTTGTGCAGCAACTGAGGAGCTGCAGCATGAAGCCCAGTTCCAGCACAAACTTAGGTACACGCTCAAGCTGCGACCCCATATTCCACGTCCGGTTCCAAATAGAATACACCATTAATGTTGACCATAACAGGATAAAATTGGCTGAGGTCACAAATAGTAAAATGACGGATTTTTTTCGTTTCCTCATTTCTGTGTCACACTGACCGTCCCCATTGGTGTGAGTCCGGAGTCTCCTGCGGGCTCTGCTGGTCACTAAAATGTGTCTGACGGTGAAAACATTGAGCAGCAGAATCAGGAGAAATGGGAGAGTCGGGGTTAGAATGTGGTGGAGGAACTCGATTGTGACCCAGGCACGAGACATTTGAACATCGATTGTAACATCACAAAACCAGGGGGCGTTCCATAGCCAATAACGACCTGTGAGCATAAAATGCCAGAAAATGTTCTTTAAACAGCTCAGCACAGTCACTGTTCCCAGAACCACAGCCGCCGTTTTCTCACTGCAATATTTACTTTTCAGCTTCTGGCAACAAATGGCCACAAATCGATCAAAGGTGAAAGTGACGGTGAACCAGACAGAACAGTCAGTGGCTGCATAAAGCAGGACGGCGTGGATATTACACACAGGCATGGACTCCAGGAAATAAAACTGTTCCCGATAAACAATGGGAATGTGTCTCAGGATCAGGTCGAGGATAATGACCAGTAGATCCGCCACTGCCATGGCCCCCAGGTAACGTCTGACACATGGAGACAATCCACAATCTTTATAAAGCAGGACGTAGATCGTCACTACGTTAACTGGGAGGAAGGAAAACAAACAAATTATACATCAGTCTGGAGGCAAAGTTACCAGTTTGATTGAGGCCCCAGTGATATTTTCAAATGTATCACTGATTTACTCAAAAAAAGAAGCTGAAATAACCTGTAGTAATGTCTCAATTTGTTGTATTTTACAAAAAAACTAACATAAAATACAATAAACTCTCCCTCCTGAAAGACACAAACACACATCCATAAGGACAGATGGGTTCTAGAGCATTCTCACAGACTCGATCACTCGAGAGCAGGCACAGGCCATTTCCTTACAGTTCCTGATATGGAGGGTGAAGACGTTGCTGTCCTTAAGGATTCTCTCCCAGTTCCCTGAAGACAAACAGAGGATGGAAATTTCAGTCTTTTCGTCCACATTGTGGTCAATTTTTGTTTGTGAAGAAACATGAACACAGGGATAGTGTATTCACCCCATTAACTACCTGAGGGGAATTTGAAACAGTGTCTCCTTCTCTCTCTCTCGGATCTTTACCCTCGGGATCTTATCTTTTGTTCAATGAACTGGCATCTATTTGTTCACAATTAATGTGGGATACAGAATGTTCCGTGGAATGTCGGTTACAGAATGTGATGGAGTCATAAAAGATCCACATCACAAAGGCCCTTCTGTCCATCAGTTTTGGTGAGACCCACTCAGCCTCGCGGTGGAAATCTCTCCCCAAACTCAACACAACTGGCAAACACAAATTAAAGGCATTGCCAGATCAGCCGAAATGGTCAGTTATCTCACATTCTCAATCCACCTCACAGGACCAGCCCAGACACCACAAAACCAGATGAAATATTTGTTCAGCATGGAGCACCTTGCAGACCAGGCTAGTGTCCTGCTCAATACAACCCGGCAATCTGTCGAGAGTGGGACACTGTGCAGGCCTCACCAGCCACATAGATATCAGTCCAGCACGGGGAGCTGTGCAGACCACATCGGTGCATTGATCTATAAACCCGGACCAGGCATCTCTCCAGCAAGGGGGGTGCTGTTAAGTGAACACCACTGAACTGATCTGTAAACCCGGAGCAGTTACCCACACAGCGTATAGATCTGTACAGACCACCCCAGTGCAGTGCTCGGTCATGCTGTGTTAAATCACCTCCCAGCCTGGGGAAACTTGCAGACCATGCTGGAAGTGACAGGGTGTGGGGCTCCCATCCATTTACAGCTCCATATCTCCAATGTGGCATGACAAGGGGTGCCATGGGTGTGACAATCATTGCCAGAGAGAGATGTTGGGGAATCAGTTTAAATACAAACAAATGGGATGGGTTGGATACACAGACAGAGACGGGGAGATTGAGAGATTGTGTCACGGAAGGATGTGTTCACAACTTTAGAATGCTGACATGTAGACATACTCCCCAACACTGAAAACACTGCATCGATCCAATATTGTCGACTGATTCAATCCGGACACCTCACCACTTCCCCCTCACCTACACCATCACGAACAGTAGTGCCATGCACATTCCCCTTCATTCCCTCCCTCCCTTTCCCTCATTCCAGGAGGAACAGCCTGGAATAGGACAGAAAAGGCCAAGACGGGCGGTGGTGTTCCCCACATCAGTTCCCTCATCCACCTTCCCCCGCTGCATGGGGAGGGCCCTGGAATGAGCTGGAGAGAACCAGGACGACCTGTGTGGAGATTTCAAAATATACATGTCCCTCCGACCGAGTAAGGAGCAATGTTCAGTGAAGGGTAATTCTCACTTTAACCCCACTGTCAATTCCATTCCAACCTGGCACAGTTTAGAAACCGTGCCCCTGATGCCATCTCCCTTTTACATCGAGCCGGTACAAATGGAATCCCCGTGGTCTCGGTGGGCAGGAGGGTGGGCTCATAACACATCGTCTCCACCAGCTCCCAGGAAAGGAGAATGGAGTCTCGCTCCTGCACCTCCTCCTTCAGATAGCTCAGATACTGAAACTAACCTGTAATATTTACTAGTCTGCCAACTTGTCCTTACATCTTCAATAATCAAGGAGCTCCCTACCTACGTCCGTGACACCACCCACGCCCTCCACCTCCTCCAGAACTTCAACTTCCCTGGCACCAAACACTTCATTTTCACCATGGACGTCCAGTCCCTATACACCTGTATTCCACATGCAGATGGCCTCAATGCCCACGGCTTCTTCCTGTCCAACAGGCCCGACCTTTCCCCCTCCACCGACATCCTCATCCGCCTCACCGAACTCGTCCTCACCCTCAACAACTTCTCTATCGATTCCTCCGACTTCCTACAGACAAAGCGGGTGGCCATGGGCTCCCAAACGGGCCCCAGCTATGCCTGCCTCTTTGGAGGTTTCGTGGAACAGTTCCTATTCCGCACCTACACAGGGCCCAAACCCCACCTCTTCCTCCGGTACATTGATGACTGTATTGGCGCCGCCTCTTGCTCCCCAGAGGAGCTCGAACAGTTCATCCACTTCACCTACAACTTCCACCCCAACCTTCAGTTCACCTGGGCCATCTCCAACACATCCCTCACCTCCTGGACCTCTCAGTCTCCATCTCAGGCAACCAGCTTGTAACTGATGTCCATTTCAAGACCACCGACTCCCACAGCTACCTAGAATACACCTCCTCCCACCCACACTCCAGCAAAAATTCCATCCCCTATTCCCAATTCCTCCGCCTCTGCCACATCTGCTCCCACGATGAGGCATTCCACTCCCGCACATCCCAGATGTCAAAGTGCTTCAAGGTCCGCAACTTTCCCCCAACAGTAGTCGAGAATGCCCTTGACCGTGTCTCCCACATTCCCCGCAACACATCCCTCACACCCTGCCCCCGCCACAACCGCACAAAGAGGATCCCCCTCGTTCTCATACACCACCCAACCAACCTCCGGATACAACGCATCATCCTCTGACACTTCCGCCATCTGCAATCCGACCCCACCACCAAAGACATTTTTCCATCCCCACCCTTGTCTGCTTTCCGGATAGACCGCTCGCTCCATGACTTCCTTGTTCGCTCCACACTGCCCTCCAAACCCACCACACCCAGCACCTTCCCTGGCAAACGCAGGAAATGCTGCACTTGCCCCCACACCTCCTCCGTCACCCCTATCCCAGGGCCCAAGATGACTTTCCATATTAAGCAGAGGTTCACCTGCACATCTGCCAATGTGGTGTACTGCATCCACTGTACCCGGTGTGGCTTCCTCTACATTGGTGAAACCAAGCGGAGGCTTGGGGACCGCTTTGCAGAACACCTCCGCTCGGTTCGCAATAAACAACTGCACCTCCCAGTCGCAAACCATTTCCACTCCCCCTCCCATTCTTTAGATGACATGTCCATCATGGGCCCCCCTGCAGTGCCACAATGATGCCACCCGAAGGTTGCAGAAACAGCAACTCATTTTCCGCTTGGGAACCTGCAGCCCAAAAGTATCAATGTGGATTTCGCCAGCTTCAAAATCTCCCCTTCCCCCACCGCATCCCAAAACCAGCCCAGCCCTTCTCCTCCCCCAACTGCATCCCAAAACCAGCCCAGCCTGTCTCTGCCTCCCTGACCTGTTCTTCCTCTCACCCATCCCTTCCTCCCACCCCAAGCTGCACCTCCGTCTCCTACCTATGAACCTCATCCCACCTCCTTGACCTGTCCGTCTTCCCTGGACTGATCTATCCCCTTCCTATCACCCCTCTCGTCTCCAAATATCTTCTTTTCTCGCCATCTTCGGTCCGCCTCCCCCTCTCTCCCTATTTATTCCAGAACCCTCTCTCCATCCCCCTCTCTGATGAAGGGTCTGGGCCCGAAACGTCAGCTCTTGTGCTCCTGAGATGCTGCTTGGCCTGCTGTGTTCATCCAGCTTCACACTTTATTATCTCTGACAGTCTCTGTGCTGTTTGACGTGATGCAATGCCACTCTCTGCTGGCCTCCACACGCCACTGCACAGGCAGCAGCAGAGGATGAGGACCATCAGGGATTTATTCAGATAGGGCCTGGGAGGGCAGCAGTTCACAACACCATCCAAACTGATTTCTTCTTCATGTACTGATCTAAATGTCTTTTAAATGTTGCAACTGCACTCACTTCCACAGTTTCATCTGGAATTTTATTCCGTACGCGAACCTTTCTCTGTAAAATAATTGCCCCTCATGTCTCTTTTAAAATGTTTGATCCTCAAAATTTGAAACATCCCCACAGCCTTGAAATCCTCCATCCCCAAGAAAAGATAACTGACATTCAACTTATTTGTGCATCTCATGATTTATAAGCCTCAATCAGGTCACCCCTCATCCTCCTGTGCACGAGTCAGTAAAGTCCCAGCCTGTCCAGCCTCTGAAAGCACTCTGAAGTGGTGATGTATCCGGATTGAATCAGGCGACAGTGTTGGACCCATGCAGTGTTTTCTGTGTAACGGAGTATGTCTACATGTCAGCATTCTGAAACTTGCCAACACATCCTTCCATGGCACTGTCTCTCTACCTCCCCCTGTCTCCCTATATATCTAACCCATCCCATTTGTTCATATTTAAACCGATTCCAGACCATCTCTCTCTGGCAGTGGCACCCTTGGCACCCCTTGTCCTGGCACAGGAAACACAGTGGCTCAGTGGTTAGCACTGCAGCCTCACAGCACCAGGGGCCTGGGTTCAATTCCAGCTTCGGGCAACTGTCTGTGCGGAGTTTGCACGTTCTCCCCGTGTCTGCGTGGGTTTCCTCCGGGTGTTTCGGTTTCCTCTCACAGTCCAAAGATGCGCAGGCTAGTTGGATTGGCCATGCTAAATTGCCCGGAGTGTTCAGGAGTGTGTGGGCTATAGGGGGATGGGTCTGGGTGGGATGCTTCAAGGGTTGGTGTGGACTTGTTGTGCCGGGTGGTGTGGACTTGTTGTGCCAAAGGGCCCATTTCCACACCGTAGGGAATCTAATCTAATCCTTATATCTCAAACCATCCATTCCCACTGACATCCCAGTAAATCTCTGCTGTTCCCTCTCCAGATTAATATTATCCTTACTATAACAGTGCGACCAGAACTGGACACAGTACTTCAGAAGATGCCTCACCTACGTCCTGCACAACATGAAAATGACATCCCAACTCCCAAACTCAAAGGTCTGAGCAAAGAAGGTAACGAACTAAATGCCTCCTTAACCAGCCTGTCTATATGTGAGACAGACTTCGAAGAATTATACCTGATGGCCGAGTCTCTGTTCTGCAACACTACCAAAGGTCCTAATTTAAATTGTATAAGTCCTGCCCTTGTCTGTTTTACCAAAAGCAATGTCTTACATTTATGCAAATTAAACACAATCTGCCACACCACAGCCCAGTGAGTGATATTCCCATCGCACCCCCACACAACCCTGACATGTTTTGAAAGACCCTCCCAGCTCCAGAAGGCCTACAAACTCCGATCTTTATTTTCTCAAAGACTCCCGCCATCCCATTCTCTCAGTTCCTCCGTATACAGCACATATGTTCAGATGAGGCTAACTTCAACAAGAGAGTCTCCGACATGTCCACCTTCCTCCTCAACCAAGGATTCCCCAGCTCCTTTGTTGACAGGGCCCTCAACCAGGTCTGATCCATCTCGCACACTTCTGCCCTCACTCCTTCTCCTTCCTCCCGCAACAGTGATAGGGTTCCCCTTAGCCTCACCAACCATCCCAACAGCATCCACATCCAGAAGATCATCAAACGCCATTTCTGCCTCTTCCATGACAACAAAGTGTGAAGCTGGGTGAACACAGCAGGCCAAGCAGCATCACAGGCCTGCCTTCCGCAGGGACCGTTCTCTCCGGGACACCATGGTAAACACTTCCTTCACCCCCAGCCATTCCCCACAGCCCTACGGCCCTCCACCTGTAACCGGTGAAGGTGCAACACCTGCCCATTTACCCCCTCCCTCCCCAGGATCACCAAACATACCTTCCAGGTGAAGCAACACTTCACCCGCACTTCCCAGAATCCAGTCTACTGCATTCGCTGCTCACAACGTGGTCTCCTCTACATTTGGAAATGAAGTGAAGGCTTGGTGAACGCGAGGTAGAACATCGATGCTCGGTTTGTAAAAAAAAGCCTCTGAACTGCCTGTTGCCTGCCACTTTAATGCACCACCCTGCTCCCTGGCCAACATCTCTGTCTCTGGCTTGCTGCAGTTTACAGTGAAGCCCAAAGCAAGCTGGAGGAATAATACCTCATTTTCCACTTGGGGACCCTGCAGCCCTCCGGACTCAGTATTGAGTTCAATAATTTTAGGGCCTAAACTCTTCCATGTCCCACTCCCCACTGCACACACCAGGCCTTGTTACCACATACCCTGCCATTACACACTCCCTGTTGTTAGTCACTTACAGTCCCTATTCGCAACTACTCACCCTCCCAGCCTGATCGTTATTAACTCCTTTGTCTGACCAACTTCTTTCTCTCTCTTTGGGCCCGAGCATCTCGTTCACTCTCTACCCCACCCACCTCCCTATTTTCAGCATATAAACTGACATTTTCTCAGCCACCATCAATTCTGAGGAAGGGTCACTGAACCCCAAACGTTGACTCTGTTTTTTTTCCTTCAAAGATGCTGCCAGATCTGCTGAGCTTTTCCAGCAACTTTGTTTTTGATCCTAGATTATAATTTGTTGCTGCGTAACATGTAATGCTTTTAGGAGAAGGGCACTCACACCTTAGAGTTGGGAAATAGTGATCAGCAATATGATCTTTGGGGTTGGAAATGACGCTCTTTTGTCGTGTCTGGTGTTCAGTAATGTCTAATCGAGATTCTTCATAGTGCAGAACATGTCTGCAGAATTTCTTTCCCTGACATTGCAGTCTCCAGATATAGTAGGAGCTGCTGCAGAATCTGAGATAACAAAGTATCGAGCTGGATGAACACAGCAGGCCAAGCAGCATCAGAGGAGCAGGAAAGCTGACATTTCGGGTCTGGACCCGTCTTCAGAAATGGGGGATGGCCAGGGGATTCTGGAATAAATAGAGAGAGAGAGGGGGAGGCAGATTGAAGATGGATAAATAACAGATAGGTGGAGAAGAGACAGACAAGTCAAGGAGGCTGGGATGGAGCCAGTAAAGGTGAGTGTAGATGGGGAGTTAGGGTGAAAGTTGGTCAGTCAAGGGAAGACGGACAGGCCAAGCAGATAGGGATGAGACTGGTTGGTAGGAGGTAGGGGCGGTGGTTGAGGTGGGAGGAGTGCATCAGTCGGAGAAAGGACGGACAGGTCAGGGAGGCAGGGACGAGCTGGGCTGGATCTGGGACGCAGTTGGGTTTCGGGAGATTTTGAAGCTTGTGAAGTCCACATTGATACCATTAGGCTGCAGGGTCCCCAAGCAAAATATGAGGTCCTGTTCCTGCAGCCTTCGGGTGGCATCATTGTGGCATTGGATGAGGCCCAGGATGGGCATGTCATCCAGGGTGTGGAGCGTAGATGTTCCACAAAGCGGTCTCGAAGGCTCCGCTTGTTTTCCCCAATGAAGAGGAGGCCACATCAGGAACAGGGGATACAATATACATCACCAGATGTGCAGGTGAACATCTGTTTGATGTGGAAGGTTTTCCTGCGGCCTGGGATGGAGGGTACGGGGTGGTGGGGTCGGGGCTGGTTCCGCACTTCTCTCAGTTGCAGCGAAAAGAGCCGGGTGACGTGGAGGTGGAGGGGAGTGTGGAGCGGACAAGAGATTCATGGAGAAAGTGGTCCCTCTGGAAAGCAGGGAAGAGTGGAGAAGGAAAAATGTCTTTGGTGGTGGAGTCAGATTGCAGATGGCGCAGGTGCTGGAGGATGATGTGTTGAATCCGGAGGATGGTTCGGGTGGTCGGGGCAGGTGGGGTACCTAAGGAAAAGAAGAATCTGTTTTGGTTTTATTGAGGGGAGCGGGTGTGAGGGATGAGTTGTGGAAAACATGAGAGATGTGTTCCAGGGTATTTTCAAACACTGTGGAGGGGAAGTTGCAACCCTTGAAAAACGAAGACATCTGGGATGTCTAGGAGTGGAAAGCCTCATCTCAGGATCAGATGCAGAGGAGGTGAAGGAATTGGGAATACAGGATGACATTTTTGCAGGAAGGTGGGTGGGAAGAAGTGTATTCGAGGTAGCTGTGGGAGTTGGTAGGCTTGAAATGGATATTGGTTTCCAGGTGGTTTCCAGAGATGGAAACACAGAGGCCCAGGAAGGAGAGAGATGTATCACAAATGGTCCAGGGAAACTCAAGGTTGGGGTGAAAGATGTTGGTGAAGTGGATGAACTGCTTGAGCTCCTTGTGGGAGCACGAGGCTGCACCGATACAGAGATCAATATAACGGAGGAAGAGGTGGGGTTTAGGGCCAGCGTGGCTTTGGAAAAGGGATTGTTCTATGTAACCTACAAAGACGCAGGCTTAACTTGGGCCCATGCAGGTACCTACGGCCGACCCCTTTGTCCGTAGGAAGTGGAAGAATTTGAAGGAGAAGTTATTAATGGTGAGGACGAGTTCAGCTAAGCGGACAAGGGTGTCAGTGAAGGGGGACTGGTCGGGCTTGGGGGACAGGAAGAAGCAGAGGTCCTTTAGGTCATCTGTATGGGGATTACAAGTGTACAGGGATTGGAGGTCCATGGTGAAGATGAGATGTTGGGGACCAGGGAATTGGAAGTTCTGGAGGAGGTTGAGGGCGTGGGTGGTAACATGGACATTGGTTGGAGTTGCTGGACCAAGGGAGAGAAAATGGAGTCCTGATAGGTGGAGATAAATTCCGTGGGGCAGGAGCAGGCAGACACAATGGGTTGACCAGGGCAGGCAGGTTTGTGGATTTTGGGAAGGAGATAGCAGCGGGCAGTGCAGGATTAGGGAACGATGAGGTTGGAGGCTGTGAGTGGGTGGTCACCTGAGGTGATGAGGTTGAGGATGGTCTGGGAGATGATGTATTGGAGGTCAGGGGTGGGGTCATGATCAAGGAGGCAGTAGAGGGAGGTGTCAGAGAGCTGGCATCTGGTCTCAGCAATGTCGAGGTCAATGCACCATTCTACAACTGTGCTTCCCTTGTCCGCGAGTTTTATGGTGATGTGAGGATTGGAGAGAAGGGAGCGGAGGGCTGTATGTTCTGCGGGGCGAGATTGGAATGGATGAGAGGTGTCGAGAGTTTGAGGCAATTGAAGTCTCAATGGCAGTTAGAGATGAAGAAGTCGATGGGAGGTAGGAGGCCTGGGAATGGTGTCCTGGAGGAGGGGGTGTGTTGGCAGTGGGAGAAGGGGTCAGTAGAGGGAGGATTTCAGATAATAACCATTTGAGCTGGAAATCATAGCCAAGCAATTAAAGATGTTCATAGTTTATCTCAATGGCACAGCACATGCACCTAACATCCTGTAGTTGAGGCAAGTACATTGCATTTGTTCAACACTGAAAAATCTTCCCTGTGTACTTCAGTAAATTTAACCAGAATTTGATAAACCCAAACTCAGCTGAAAGCTGGCATGCAAAATGTGACACAAATTCAGGGCATGACTTTGTTCTTTTGTAATGGGTAGCGCCAATGCCTCTGTGCCTGTGCTCTGATTCAATTCCACTCTCTGAATCTATGATAATATCACTAGCTCTGGACCAGAAGTTCTGGATAAAACTCCTGCCAGTCGCAGAGGTGTGTCACAGCCTGTCAGAACAGGTTGATGAGCAAATATACGGGACAGTCATATTGTAGATTCAGGGGCCATTGCAGTGTGGTGGCCTTCACCTTTGGACCAGAGGTCTCGATTCAAATCCCACAGCAGTGTTTCATAAAATGTCTAAACAAGTTGGTGATTTTTTTTTCAGAATTGTGACTTGATTAGGAAGGACCAGTGTTGAATTTCAGAATTCAGGCCCATTCGTGTTGATTGGAGCAAAATGTGCACCTTATAGGTGCTTATAAAATCATGAAGGGCATGGATAGTGTGAATAGTCAGGGTCTTTTTCTAGAGTATGGGGAGTCAAACATTAGAAGGCACAGGTTTATGGGACAACGGGAAAGATTTAAAAACCATACGAATGAACTTCCAGATAAAGTGCTGGAGGCTTGTGAAAACAGCATTTCAAAGGATGGGAATATGTGTTGGAAGGGTCCAGAGGAATGTAGGCCAAATGCTTGCAAATGGGATGAGATTAATTTCGGATACCTGGGCAGCATGGACATGTGGGCCAAAGGATTTGTTCCCATACTGTCCATCTTTATGATTCATTCATTTGCTCAGGATCGCTTTGAAATCTTGGATAACCTTGTCTGTCCACGGTTCAAATAATCTCAGTGTCATCCGTAAACTTGCTAACCTTGCCTTCTATAATTTTCATCTAAATCATTCATATAAATGACAACCAAAAGTAAATCTAACACCGATCCCTGTGGATCACCGCTAACCACAGGCTTCCAGTCTGAAGTACAATCCTCAATGAACATCCTGTCTCCTGCCATTAAGCAGAAACACACACACACACACACGCACACACACACGCATACACATGCACACGCGCACATGCACGCACTTGCCCACATGCACACAGCCGTGGAGATGGATAGATTTTGATGAATAAGCAGTTCAAGGTTTATGGTGAGAAGGCAAGAGAATTGTTTTGAGAAATATGTCAAGCATAATCGAACAGCAGAGCATACTCGATGGGCCAGATGGCAAATTCTGCTCCAATTTCTGATACTGTCTGGTCTGAAGGTATCGGGAATATTTTAGAGGAGGTAATTTGCTGTGAGGCTAACACACTTTAAGGAGTCTCCCAGTTAAGACTGAGATACGAATATATCTTTCTCAAAACATTTTGATGTCTGTGCTGTTCTCATCCCCAGGGAATAGTGAACACTGGGTTAGTGAAGATATTCAAGGCAGAGCTCAACTGACCTTTGATGGACAAGAGAGTCCATTATTGGGAATAAACAGGAAAAGTGTGTTCAGCCACAAACAGATCAGCCATGATCTTTCTAAATTAAGCATCAGTCTCGAGGGTCCAATTGGCCAACTGCAACTCGTATCCTGTTTGTTGCCGTCTCACTCCACCCTTCAAAGCTGTTACAGAGGAAAAGGATGTCCCCATTCAAACAGTCATGTTTGCTATCATAGAGACACAGAGATATTCAGCATGGAAACAGACCCTTCGGACCAACTCATCCACGCCATCCAGATATCCTAAATAAATCTGGGCCCATTTGCCAGCATTTGGTTCATTCCTCTCTAAACTATTCCGAAACATATACCCATCCTGATGCCATTTAAATGCTGTAATTGTATCAGCCTCCATCACTTCCTCTGGCAGCTCATTCCATAAACACACCACCCTCTGCATGAAAATGTTGCCCCTTAAGTCCCTTTTAAACCTTTCCCCTCTCCCCTTAAAGCTGTGCCCTGTCGTTTTGGACTCCCCCACCCCGGGGAAAAGACCTTGGCTGTTTACACTCCTGTGTCCCTTATGACTTTGCAAACGTCTGTAAGGTCACTTGTCAACGATATTTTATTTTATTGTGTACCAATTGTGGCAATTTTTCCACACAGCACCCACAGCCAAAAATGAAATTAACCATAAGCTTATCTATATTTGTGATGTTCTTAAAGGGAAAGATGTTAACCAGACTGATAGGAAATCTCCCCTCCTCCTCGATACATTTCCGGGGAAAATTGAACACCTGATTGAGAGGGTAGACTAGATTTCTTGCTGCGTCGAAAAGACAGCATTTTTGACCGTACAACATTCTACTAAAATATCAGTCTGTATCCTGCGCTTGTGTTTTAAACACTCAAGGATCAGAATCATTGACAGTACAACCTCTACCTGATGATCTAAAAACAAATGGCCCTCATGGTGTTTTGCTGAGCTCAGATACTTCTCAACGACCAGCTACACACCGCAGGAGAGGCCCTGCAACCGTTCAGGGCTGCAACACAGCGAGTCCTGGTTCACGAACAAGAAATGCAGAATATAGATAATTATTTAGTTTCAGGTTGGAAAGCTGTGACTATTGGAATTCCTGAAGGAATGTTGTGAGTTCATCAACAGTTTACAATCCAGATTAACGATGTCGATGAAGGGCTGATAGGTTTGGAGCTCGATGTGCCAGTACAGCATTATAGTCACCCAATAAGATGACAAGTTGAGGGAGGCGATCTACACTGGTGTGTAGACAGTGGGTGTGTGGGAGCAAACTTCCGGCAATGCAAACAAAACAGTACAGTGTGGGTTGTGGGACATTTGTTTTTTAGGGAAAGGAATAAACAGCAGTAAATTATATGACTGAGATCGGTGCTACTGAGTGATTTGTGTGTCCTGGTACAGAAATCATATAAAGTTAGTCTGAAGATGTCGCAAGTGATTTGGAAAGTAGATGGAATAGCGCTGTTTCTTGAAAAGGGTGCTGGGTAGGATGTTAAGCATGTTTCCCTGCTTCTGTACAGGGCATTGCTGAGAATCCATCTCATGCTCTGTCTGAAGGTATGATACCCGAAACTAAAAACAAGTCACAGTGGCCTTTGAAACTTTTCAAAGATGGTTCTCTTTACACTGTCCTGTGATGAAGGCATTAAGTTATGGAGGATTAACAGTTTAGTTCTGAGAACCAGAAATATTCTTGTGTATATAAGAACTTGAGGAGAGTGTAAACGGTGAATACCTGATGGAAAATTTGTCTTGATTGGGAGAATATAACTGGGGAAATAATTTAAAAAATAAAACATTTTCTGAGGAAGGTTCACTTGACCTGAAACATTAATTCTAATTTATCTTCATAGATGCTGCCAGGCTGCTGACTTTTCCACTAATTTCTGTATTTCTTTAGGAGTAAGACATATTCATTTTAATATAGATGTTGTCAAGACATCAAGACTTGTTATTTTTAAATTATGCAGGCACATATAAACATGTCTTTAAATCAAGTAGGCCCTTTTGTTGCTCAGGAAATGACTCTGTGTATGACAGCAGCAATGATGCACCAACATGGAGCAGGGAATGTGATGGAAACTAATAGCTCGCACAATGTTCAAGAGGACCTCACATGTCCATGTTTGGGGGTTGGATAGCATTATTGCGCGATTCAACTCAGAGAGGGGAAAAGAAATGCAACCTACCTGAAAAGCAACAGCCTATCTCTCGCTCTCTATTTCCTTGTTCCTCATCGCATCAATGTCTGAGAGCTGAAAACGCACCAATCATCCTCATCACTCATGGAGGATTCATGATGAGGATTAATTGGAATCTCCCACTGCCTGTAGCAACAGGAATTCAGCCAAATCTAATAGTTCCAGGAAATAATCCCATTGCCAACAACTTGTGTGAGCAGAATAAATTTGGAAGCAGAATAAGAGTTGGGACAATCTCTCACATTTTTCCTTTTATCATGAATTCAACTGTTACGTGGACAAAGTTCTCTTAAATTAATATTTCAGCTTGTCATCAAATATACATTGTGTGTGCGTGTGTGTGTGTGTGTGTGTGTGTGTGTGTGTGTGTGTGTGTGTCTGTGTGTGTCTGTGTGTGTGTGTGTGTCTTTCTTCTTTGCATCATAGTTTGAGTAAAATTGGTTTGGTCATATATGTGTCATTTAAGCAGATTAAAGAAAACTGTCTGACTCTTTCCTTACACTAACTCTAACCCAGTCTGACACGTATATTATCAGCCGCATCACCAACCTGGTTACATTTAAAATTTGTAGTGATCAGGGGAGAGGTGGGACTAGAAAAGGAAACACTGTCCCGGCAAGCCAGAGCGCCAGAGACCAGTGAGGCTGACATGAGAGCTGGGTAAGTTGTTGGAGGGGATTCTGAGGGATAGGATTTACATGCATTTGGAAAGGCAAGAAGTGAACAGGGACAGTAAACATTGCTTTGTGCAGTGTAAATCACGTCTCACTAACTTGATTAATTTGAAGAGGTGATAAAGAAGGTTGATGAAGTCAGTGTGGCAGACACTTTCCAAATCGACTTCAGGAAGATGTTCCATAACGTTCCGAATGGTAGACAGATTAGTAATGGGTCATCACATGGGATCCAGGGGGAGCTAGTCAAATGAATTCATAATTGTCTTGAAGGCAGAGGATTGTTTTACAGACTGGAGACCCGTGACCAGCCGTGTGCTGCAAGTATCAGTGCTGAGTTCCCTGCTTTCCGTCATTAATATAAAGGGTTTGGATGTGAATATCAGAGACATGGTTAGTAAGTTTACAGATGACATCGAAAAGTGGTGCCGTGGACAGTGGTGAAGTTTATCTCAGAGTGCAAAGGGACATTGATCAGATGGGCCAATGGGCCAAGGTGTGGCTGATGGAGTTTAATTTAGATAAATGAGAGGTTTTGCGATTGGTAGAGTAAAGCAGGGCAGGACTTTGGGCCCCACACCTCAGGAAGGACATACTATCCCTGGAGCGTATCCAGCGGAGATTCACACGGATTATCCCTGGAATGGTAAGTTTAACGTATGATGAACGGCTAAGGATCCTGGATTTGTACTCATTAGAGTTTAGAAGGTTGAGGGAAGACCCAGTAGAAATTTACAAAATAATGGATGGTTTAGAAGGGGTGGATGCTAGGAAGTTGTTTCTGTTAGGCGGGAGGAGAGCGAGAGCCAGACAGAGAGAGCACCAGGAGGCTACCGGGAAGGTAACGTTTTTTGTTCCCACTTTAAAAAGCTTACCTCGAGCGGGGGCCGTCTTCATTTATTTAGGCAGGAAAAAGAGTGGAAGGGTGGTAGTCATTGGGGATTCCATTGTAAGGGGAATAGATAGGCGGTTCTGCAGTCGAAAACAGGACTCCCGAATGGTATGTTGCCTCCCAGGTGCACGGGTCAGGGATGTCTCCAATCGGCTGCAGAACATTCTGAAGGGGGAGGGTGAACAGCCAGTTGTCGTGGTGCATATAGGCACCAACGATACAGGCAGAAAACGGGATGAGGTCCGACAAGCAGAATTTAGGGAGTTAGGAGCCAAGTTAAAAAATAGGACCTCAAAGGTAGTAATCTCAGGATTGCTACCAGTGCCACGTGCTAGTCAGTGCAGAAACGAAAGAATAGCTAGAATGGATGCGTGGCTTGAGAGATGCTGTAGGAGGGAGGGGTTCAGATTTGTGGGACATTGGAACCGATTCTGGGGAAGGTGGGACTATTACAAATTGGATGGTCTACACCTGAGTCGGACTGGAACCAATGACTTTGGGGGTGTTTTTGCTAATGCTGTGGGGGAGGGTTTAAACTAATGTGACAGGGGCGTGGGAACCAAATATTGGACAGAAAAGAGGTAGGAACAAAAGTCTGTAGGGAACTAGTTAATGGAGTCAGTGCGACTAAAGGGAATAGTAGTCGGGGAGCAGATGATGAATACAAAGGGACAGGTGGTCTGAGGTGCATTTTTTTTAAAGCGAGAAGTGTAGTTGATAAGGCAGATGAGCTTAGGGCTTGGATCACTACCTGGAAGTATGATGTTATTGCTATTACTGAGGCTTGGTTGAGGGAAGAGTATGATTGGCAAATAGTTGTCCCAGGATATCGATGCTTCAGTGGGGTTAGAGATGGAGGTAAAAGGGGTGGAGGAGTTGCAGTACTTGTCAAAGACGATAACACAGCCGTACTGAAGGAGGGCTCCATGGAGGACACAAGCAATGAAGCAACCTGGGTAGAACTCAGAAATAGGAAGGATGCAGTAACAATGTTGGGACTGTACTACAGGCCTCCCAACAGCGAGCATGAGACAGAGGTACAAATATGGAAACAGATAATGGAAAGGTGTAGGAGAAACAGGGTGGTGGTGATGGTAGATTTTAATTTTCCCAACATTGGCTGGGATTCACTCAGTGTTAGGGGTTAAGACAGAGCAGAATTTGTAAGGTGTGTCCAGGAGGTTTTTCTGGAGCAGTATGTATGTAGTCCAACTCGGGAAGGGGCCAGACTGGACCTGGTGCTGGGGAATGAACCCGGCCAGGTGGTTGATATTACAGTAGGGGACTACTTTGGAAATAGCGACCACAATTCCGTAAGTTTTACAATACTCATGGACAAGGATGGGAGAGGTCCTAAAGGAAGAGTACTAAACTGGGGGAAGGCTGACTATACCAAGATTTGGCAGGATCTGAGGAATGCAGATTGGGAGAAACTGTTTGAAGGTAAATCCACCTTTGATATGTGGGAGGCTTTTAAGGAGAGGTTGATTAACGTGCAGGAGAGACATGTTCCTGTGAAAATGAGGAATAGAAATGGCAAGATGAAGGAACCATGGATGACAGTTGAAATTGTGAGACTAGCCAAGAGGAAAAAAGAAGCATACATGAGGTCTAGCGACTGAAGACAGACGAAGCTTTGCAAAAATATCAGGAATGTAGAGCAAATCTGAAACGAAGGATTAAGAGGGCGAAGAGAGGTCATGAGATATTGCTGGCAAACATGGTTAAGGAAAATCCCAAAGCCTTTTATTCATATATAAAGAGCAAGAGGGTAACTAGAGAAAGGATTGGCCCACTTAAGGACAAAGAAGGAAAGTTATGTGCTGATTCAGAGAAAATGGGTGACATTCTTAACGAGTATTTTGCATGGTATTCACCAAGAAGAGGGACATGACAGATGTTGAAGTTAGGGATGGATGTTTGCTTACTCTCGGTCAAGTTGACATAAGGAAGGAGGAAGTGTTGGATATCCTAAAAGACATTAAGCTGGACAAGTCCCCTGGCCCGGATGGTATCTATCCCAGGTTGCTGAGGGAAGCGAGAGAGGAAACAGCCGGGGCCTTAACAGATATCTTTGCAGCATCCTTAGACACAGGTGAGGTCCCAGAGGACTGGAGACTTGCTAATGTTGTCCCCTTGTTTAAGAAGGGCAGCAAGGATAATCCAGGTAATTATCGACCGGTGAGCCTGACATCAGTGGCAGGGAAGCTACTGGAGAAGATATCGAGGGATAAGATCTATTCCCATTTGGAAGAAAATGGGCATATCAGAGATAGACAACATGGTTTTGTGCAGGGAAGGTCATGTCTTATCAACTGAATAGTATTCTTTGAGGGCGTGACAAAGTTGATTGATGAGGGAAAGGCTGTAGATGTCAGATACATGGACTTGAGTAAGGCGTTTGAAAAGGTTCCCCATGGCAGGCCGATGAAGAACCTGGAGTCACATGGGGTCCAGGGTGTGCTAGCTAGATGGATAAAAAACTGGCTGGGCAACAGGAGACAGTTAGTTGTTGTGGAAGGGAGTTTCTCAAATTGGAGACCTGTGACCAGTGGTGTTCCACAGGGATCTGTGCTGGGACCACTGTTTTTTGTGATATATGTAAATGACCTGGAGGAAGCCGTAGGTGGTCTGATTAGCAAGTTTGCTGATGACACTAAGATTGGTGGAGTAGCAGATAGTGAAGGGGACTGTCAGAGATTACAGCAGAATATAGATAAACGGGAGAGTTTGGCAGATAAATGGCAGATGGAGTTCAATCCGGGAAAATGCAAGGTGATGCATTTTGGAAGATCAAACTAAAGGCCGAACTATACAGTAAATGGAAAAGTCCTGGGGAAAATTGACGAACAGGGAGATCTGGGTGTTTAGGTCCATTGTTCCCTGAAGGTGACAACGCAGGTCAACAGGGTGGTCAAGAAGGCATATGGCATGCTTTCCTTCATTGGAGGGAGTATTGAGTAAAGTGTTGGCAGGTCATGTTGCAGTTGTATAGGACTTTGGTTCGGCCACATTTGGAGTACTGTGTACAGTTCTGGTCGCCACATTACCAAAAGGATGTGAATGCTTTGGAGAGGGTGCAGAGGAGGTTCACCAGGATGTTGCCTGGTATGAAGGATGCTAGCTATGAAGAGAGGTTGAGTAGATTAGGATTATTTTCATCAGAAAGACAGAGATTGAGGGGGGACCTGATTGAGGTCCACAAAATCATGAGGGGTATAGACAGGATGGATAGCAAAAAGCTTTTTTCCCAGAGTGGGGGATTCAGTTACTAGTGGTCATGAGTTCAAAGTGAGAGGAGGAAGGTTTAAGGGAGATATGCGTGGAAAGTTCTTTACACAGAGGTTGGTGGTAGACGCAGACATGTTAGCGTCTTTTAAGATATATTTGGACAGGTATAAAGATGGGCAGGGAGCAAATGGACCCAGACCATTAGAAAATAGATGACAGGTTAGACGCTTTCTATTTACCTGTTTAAGTTTCCTTGGGTTGGTGATGTCATTTCCTGTGTTGGTGATGTCATTTCCTGTTCTTTTTCTCAGGGGATGGTAGATTGGCTCCAAATCAATGTGTTTGTTGATGGAGTTCCAGTTGGAATGCCATGCTTCCAGGAATTCTCGAGCGTGTCTCTGTTTGGCTTGTCCTAGGATGGATGTGTTGTCCCAATCAAACAGGACAAATGGACAATCAAATGGACAAACAGGCAGAAAGCTAGCCACCAGGATACATGAACATCACCTAGCTACAAAACGACATGACCCACTATCACTAGTATCGTTACATACAGATGAGGAAGGACACCACTTTGATTGGGACAACACATCCATCCGAGGACAAGCCAAACAGAGACACGCATGAGAATTCCTAGAAACATGGCATTCCAACTGAACTCCGTCAACAAACACATTGATTTGGAGCCCATCTACCATCCCCTGAGAAAACGAACAGGAAATGACATCAACAACCCAAGGAAAACTAAGCAGATAAATAGAAAGCGGGACATAACGCCAGCGCTTTGTCGGAGGCTCACCGATGATGTTACCTAGAATGGTGACGAAACGTCTGAAAACTAACCTTCCAGCTCAGAGAGCAAACTCACATCCAGAAATTCAACTTGAGCTACAAATCTTCTCAAAGCTCGCTAAAAGAGGATCTTGATTGGCGTAGGCTTGGAGGGCCAAAGGACCTGTTCCTGTGCTGTAATTTTCTTTGTTCTTTGTTCTTTGACCAGTGGGCACAGCATTAAGATTAGAGGCGATAAATTTAAAACTGAAATGAGACGACATTTCTTCAGCCAGAGAGTGGTGGGCTTGTGGAATTCATTACCATGGAGTGCAATAGAGGACAGGACGTTGGATGCCTTCAAGGCAGAGATTGACAAATTCTTGATCTCACAAGGAATCAGGGGCTACAGGGAGAGTGCAGGGAAATGGAGTTGAAATGCCCATCAGCCATGATTTAAAAGGCAGAGTGGACTTGTTGGGCCGAATGGTCTTACTTCCACTCCGATGTCTTAACGTCTTCTGGAATTATACAGTCAATGCTGGGGCCCTGGTGACTGTTGCTGAATAAAGAGGCCTTGGGTGCATGCACATATTTCCTTGAAAGTGGAGTAGCATGTGAGACAGAGTAGGGAAGGACACATTTGTCATGATTGCCCTAATCAGTCAGAGCATTGGGTATAGGGGTTGGGATGGCATGTTGCTCCGGTACAGGACATTGATGAGGCCACTTTAAGAATACTGCGCACATCTTGGTTGGCTCTGCTAAAGGAAGGAATTTGTTATTTTTGACAGGGTGCAGAAAAAAGATTTACAAGGATGTTCCTCGACAGGAAGGTTTGAACTGTAGGGAGAGGCCGAATAGTTTGAAAGGTTTTCCCCTGGAGTGTCAGAGGCTGAGGGGTGACATTACAGAGGTTTATAAAATTTCAATTCCATGAGTATTCTGAATAACCAAGGTCCATTTCTCAGGGGGAGGGGAGGCCAAAAGTCAAGTGCTAAGTTCAAAGATGAGAGGGGAACAACTTAGATTTGGACTTACAAAGATCAAAAAACAAAGAAAATTCGGCCCTCCAAGCCTGACCAAGCCCAGGCAGGTGGGACGAGGATAGTTTGGGATTATGTTTGACATGGACTGGTTGGACTGAAGAGCTGTCTGACCCTGTAACTCTTTCACTAGCTCTATTCCCACCTCCATGTATTCTCTGGGACATACCAGAGGAAAGTACCAAACTTCAGTTGAATTAGTTTTGAGCAATTCCTTTTTATTAATTCTAATCTCCCACAGTTTCTCATTTTCACAGTCACTGTCCTGTAGAATTTCTGGAAGATTTTCTGTATCATCTTCTGTGGAGACAGAATTAATATATTTCACTCAGCAGTGGGTCAGTGGGGTTGGGGTGAAGAGAGACGGCCTCTGTCACCAAGTGAATACATCGGAGCACTGCACTTAGGAGATGATGGACATGGCACCCACTCCTGCTCGGAGAGTTCGACAATGTAAACAGTTCAATGAAACTGTCATTTGATGACCATTGACAGGTTATGCTGAAACCACTAACACAAAGCTGTGACCACCTCATTTTAGAATCAAACTGTCTTCACACTTTGCAACTGGCATAGGTCCAGGTAGAGACAAGAATCAGTCTCCAGTCAAAATTTTAGGAAATGCAAGTGTGGCCAGAAGTGAACTGCAACTGGAAAGGAGCAGATTATGATTTATTCGTAAACAGAACTGAGGCAGAAGTGAAGACTGGGGATATTATTGGTGATAAAGTGAATATTATGATGTAGATCAGCTCTGGGCAAAATGGGCCAATGTTGGTTCTGAATACTTTTCTTCATCCTCAGATGTTTGAAAGTGAAGCCATGGCATAAGAATTGAGTTTGTTACTGAAAGTGAATACAATAGTTTCCATCTTTGCCAAATACAGAAAATAGAAATCAAGTTGCTGTTCACAAAGACTTACAGAATTAATAAATGTAAAGACACAGAGAAACTTACCAGGAACACCAACAAAAGCGAGAATGGGATAGTAACCTGCTTGAATAATTATCAGGACAGCTTCTATTCGCAATGTTAATGGTATCCAATTGAAAGTAAGCAAGTCAAGGCCACCGGATAAACTCCTGTCCATTGTTGGAATATTCCAATCTATTCCTCTCAGATTCTGGTGCGTTGTCGTAACATTCCACTCCATTGTTCTCACATTCTGAGCCATTGTTGGAACATCCCAATTTGCTGGTCACAAATTCTGATCTCCCCCGACCTCTGGGGCTGCTGATCCCAATCGTATTGAGGATGACACAGCCACTGATACTATGGGATACTGCATTGGAAGAAACCCCTTTTTAATAGAAGCGGGAAACCCTCCAGTGACACAGTCAGTATCCATGGGGATGGACATTAATTTGATTCACGGAACAAACAGCTCCAGTTAACCCCTTTCACTCTGACACTTTAAATGTAACATAAATACCTGTTCTGGGTGGGATGCTGACATTGCCTGCTCTTGGTCTTTGTGCTCATCTCCAATTACTCTCACACTGATAGTCATAAAGGAGAAAGGTGAAGATTTCTTTTCACAGGCTCGATGACTCTACTGTGTTATCCACATGAGGCGTTCGGTGTAACCACATTCCTAAGAGCCATTCAAAAGGTTGTCACTGCGCTGAAGCCTCGTCCACTAGAACTGCCAATGTAAGCCCTGTCTCTGGACACAACTGCCCTGAAGAAAGACAGGAAATGCTGAACTTTCCTCTCATTGCCCTGATAAGGCAACATTTTATCTTTAACACAATACATTCAATAATTTGCCTCTAAAGTTGCAATCATTTTTTCACAGTTTATACACATTTTCTTTCCCATTTCCTTTGGCCTGAGCTTAAAAGTTCGCATTACATTTCCAATTGCTGTGTTTATTGGGATTAAAGAGTCAGAGACAGCATCTATGTGATTGGTTAGCAAACAGAAAGGAATAGGAGAATAGGAAATGCAGACTGAGCAGGAGTAAAGCGATATCCCCCAGTCACCAATATCTTCTTATAGTCAGAATAAAATGAAATGCAGATAAGGAAAAAGAATATCGTTGACCGAAGGAATGGCGAGTGACAGCATCTATGTGATTGGTTAGCAAACCGAAAGGAATAGGAGAATAGGAAATGCAGACTGGGCAGGAGTAAAGCGATATCCCCCAGTCACCAATATCTTCTTATGGTCAGAATAAAATGAAATGCAGATAAGGAAAAAGAATATCGTTGACCGAAGGAATGGCGAGTGACAATGTAAGCAAAATACAATAGTTTGGAATAGAGGAGAAATGATTTGATATGTACTCTGTCAGTGTGTGCAGATAGAAAAGACTGTTCATGTATGCACGAGACATTCAGAGTTAACAACTGAGACATAGTTCACAAAATATGATGCAGACGATGTACAAAATTTATAAAACATTGAAACATTGTTTGATTCTCAGCTGATGTGTTCTGTTCCCATTCTCTCAAGAATTTCCCCTCTCTGGGTTTCCATGCTCTCCTCTCACATTCTTATCAGTTTGTGCGTTATAAATTCCTGCTTTGTGTGTCCCAACTTATTTCAATTATTTAACACACTGCAAGGAAATAAATATACTGACCTGCTGGGTTCTGTCAATGGCTGGCGTCTGTCATATTAGTGTAGATGAAAGTTTCGGCATCAGACAGAGAATGCGAACATGTTACTCCGTTGTACATTCATTGTACTGGGGAACACAGCGCACAGAAATTGCCAAAATAGCGAAGTACATTTACTTCTGTCAATAATCTATTTTTTTCTCTATTTTTCCACCTCTTAATCCATATTCCGTCTCTCTTTCAGTCTCCCTCTCTATTTATTTCTTGTTAATAAATCCTCCAATAGTGCCCGGTATCACATCTCTCAAACCTCCCTCTTTCAGTTAGAGCCATTGCTCATTTGCGGATGAGATGTGATGAGAATTGAGGAACATCACTGCAAAGGAGGAAGAAAATTGCCAGAGTTGATGGGAAGGGAACCCGAGCAGGGAAAACAGTGGAGCAGCAATGGCAGGAGTTTCTTGGGATAATTCGGAGGCTCATTTTAAATTCCTCCCAAGGAAGAAGAAGCATACTCAGCGAGGACAAGGCAGCTATCGGGAATACAGGAAGTCGGGGACAGCATAAGAGCCAAAGAGAAAGCGTTCAAAGTGGTGAAGACTATTGGAAATCCAAAGGATTAGTAAGTTTTGAAACTCCATCTTAGGGTAAATGATTAAAAACAATAGGGAGGAGAAGATGAAGTATGATGGCAAGCTTGTTAATAATATAAAAGAAGGTAGCAAGAGGTCTTTAGATATATAACAAGGAAGAGAGGGAAGCATGACCAAACACGGGACTGCTGGAAATGAGGCTGGAGTAGTTATGGGAAACATAGAAACGGTAGAGTATCTGAATCGGGACTTTGCATCAGTCTTCACGGTGGAAGACACCAGCAGCCAGCCAGAACATAACGCGAATCAGACGCAGAGGTAAATGAGGTGACCATCAGTAAGGAGAAGGTGCTGGGGAAGCTGAAAGATCTGAAGGTAGAAAAATTAACCAGATCAAATGGACTGTGCACCATAGTTCTATGGAGATAGCGGACAAGTTTGTTTGGCATTGCTGGTGATCTTTCAGGAATCGCTGGAGTCAGAGAGGGTCCCAGAAGACTGGCAAATATCACCCTGCTGTTTAAGGAGAAAGAGACACAGAAATCAGGAAATTATAGGTGATGGGGCAATGAAAAATATTTTGTACAATGTTCAGTGGATCCTTAGTTTTATGCAGAGAGGTCCAGAGTATAAAAGCAGGGAAGTGGTGGAGTATATTGAAAAAATATTTGATTAAGCTACAGCATAACAAGGGTTAATTTTACAAATTATATTACAAACAGAAGACTTGCAAGTGCGGTTGAAACGAAGGAAATCGGTTTAAAGCATACAGGAGCGCACATGACAAACAAATTGTTGCCTAGACCCTGTAGTTAAGGATGTCGGGAACAGCCTGTGAGTAAATTGAGTTTAAAAAAGTCTAAAAAGCACAATGAAAGCTGTTGCTGCAGAGGTCCCAATGTAGAACAATGTCGTCAATATTGAAGATGAAGTAAAGCCACTTATCTGAAAAGATCGCAGGCTCATTCCTCCCTTCTCAACAACCCAAAACACACCTTCCAGGAGAAGCAGCATTTCACTTGTACTCTTTCAATCTAGTCTACTGTCAAAGCTGCTCACAATGCCACCTGCTTTACACTGCTGAGACCAAAGACAGACTGCTTTGCCAAACACTTCCACTCTGTCTGTAGCAATAAACCTAACCTCCTCGTTGCTTCCAATTTCGATAATACACCTTCTTCGGGTTCCTGCAAAGCTTCAACGAAGGGCATCCCAAGCTCGAGTTATGATGCTCAACCTCCATTCCTGGCAACTTCCTGCTAAATCTTTGCTGAATCCTCCCCAGGTTGACGATATCCTTCGAAGAACAGGAGATCTGAAGTGGACACATTACTCCAGAAGAGGCCTCACTGATGTTCTGCACGATTTCAACATACCGTCCCAACTCCTCTACTCAAAAGGTCTGAGCAGTGAAGGCAAACAGGCTAAACACCGACTTAACCACCCTTTCTACATGTGACACCAACCTCACAGAATTAAGGCCCTGAACCCTGAGGTCTCTCTGTTCGCCAACACTAATCCCAAGGCCCTACTTTTAATTGCACAAAGTACTGGTCTTTTTTGTTTTACCAAAATGAAATATCTCGCTTTTATCCAAATTAAACACCACCTGCCATTCCTCAGCCTCTTAACCCTATAAATCAAGATCTCTCTGTAATCTTGGACAGCCTAATTCGCTGTCCACTATCCTGCCTATTTTGGTGTCATCCGCAAACTTACTGACCATGTCTCCACTATTCTCATGTAAATCACTTTTTTATATAAAGTCAAACAAAATTTGAGCGAGCACTGACAGCTGTGGAACACTTCTGGGAACAGGCCTCCGGTCTGATAAACAACCCTCCACCACCAGTCCCTGTGCCCTGAAACTAAGCCTTATTTGTATCCAGTTGACAAGCTCCCCCTGAATCCCATACGATCTAACTTACTACTTAATCCACCTTGTGGAACATTGTCAAAGGCTTTACTCTTGTCAAAATAAACTACATCGACCACTCCGCCCTCAATAATCGTCTTTGCTACTTCTCCAAAAAAACTCAATCAACTAATCATTCCTTGACTCTCCAAATACATAAATCCTACCTTTCACAATTACCTTCAACTACGTACCCAAAGCTGAAGTCAGTCTCACAGGTCTATATTTCCCAGGCTTCTCCTTATGTCCCTTAAACGAAGGCAAACTTTTAGTCACTCTCCAGTCATCTGGCACTTCACCTGTAATTATAGATGATACAAATATTTCTGCAAAGGGGCCCCATGTTTTCTCTTTAACTTCCCACAACATGATTTGATGCACCAGAGCAGGACCTGGAGGTTTAAAGTCAGAGTGTAATACAGCATGGAAACTGGCCCCTCAGCCAAAGCTGGTCTGTGCTGACTATGGTGCCGACTCAGCAATTTCTAACTACATTTGGTCCATGTCCCCCTCCAAACACTTTCCATCCGTGTACCTACCCAAATGTGTTTTAAATGTTGCTATTGTACCTGTCTCAACCACTTTCTCTGGCAACCCATTCCAAATATGCACCACTGTCTGTGTGAAGAAGTTGCTCCTCACGTCCTCCTTAAATCTGCCTCCTCTCACCTTAAATCGATACACTCTAGTTTTCTCTTCCCCATCCCTGGGAAAAAGACTCCGTGCATTCTTCCAATCTAAGCCCCTCATGATTTTATCCACCTCAATAAGGTCAGCCCTCCTTCTCCTACATTCCAAGGAATAAAGCCCAATCCTGGCCGACCTCTCCTCAGAACTCAGGCCTACTATTCCTAGCAACATCCTTGTAACTCTTCTTTGCACATTTTCCAGTTTTGCTCTGCTTTCCTGTAACAGGGTAACCAACACTGTAAATCATACTACAAGTGTGGCCTCACCAATGACCTGTACATCTTTAACATAACATCCCAACTCTTCCATGTAATGCATCAACCGAAGAAGGCCAGCATGCTAAATACTTTCTTCACCACCCTGTCTATGTGTGATGCTGCTTTCCACCAACTATGCACTTGTGCTTCTCGGTCTCTCTGTTCAACACTATTTCTCAGAACCTTACCATTCACTGTATAACTCCGACCTTGGCTGAACTTTCCAAAGGCCAACACCTCACGCTTAGCTGTATTGAATTTCATTTGGCAATCCTCAGCACACTTCCCCATCTGATCACAATCCCCCTGTAATTTTTGAAACATCAGCGATACCTCTTAAGTTTACAGATGATACAAAATTACTAATCATGCCATATACATTCACATCCAGATCACGGATGTTCAGGACAAATAACAAAGATCCCAGTATCGACCCCCGCGGCACACCATTAGCCATAGGCCTCCAGTCCGAGAACCAACCATCAGCCATCACGCTATGCTTCCTCCCATCGACCCAATTTCGAATCCCATGAACTAGCTCTCCCTGGATCCCACACAACCGAACCTTTTTGACTAGTCTGCCGTACGGGGCCTTTTTGAAGGCCTTACTAAAGTCCATATAGACAGCATTCGCTGCCCTAACCTCATCAATCCTCTTGCTTAACTCCTCAAAAAACTTGAATAGATTT
The DNA here is from genome assembly GCF_030684315.1 of Stegostoma tigrinum. Lineage (NCBI taxonomy): Eukaryota > Metazoa > Chordata > Chondrichthyes > Orectolobiformes > Stegostomatidae > Stegostoma > Stegostoma tigrinum. The sequence goes on from NW_026728822.1 coordinate 557,100, forward strand.
GTCAGAATGATTCCTGTGCACAAATCCATGCTGCCAATCCCTCATCAGATCTTAAATATCCCAGCGTTGGTTGATCCACTCCCTAAATATCATCTTCAATATCTTGTCTACCACTGGTTCACTGGACTGTAGTTCCCTGGCTGGTCTTTGCTACTTTTCTTAACCAATGGGACAACATTAGCCAATCTCCAGTCTTCTGGAATTTCAGTCGTGAGAAAAGATGAAGGGGAAAATCTCTGCAAGGGTCTCTGCAATTTCATTCCCAGCCTCCCACAGTGTCCAAAGATGGACTTTATCAGACCCAGTGGAATTATCAACCTTAATGTGCTTTAAGGCTGCAAACGCCACCTCGATGGTCCAGAACATCCCCACTTGCTTCCCTTGTTTCCTTAGCATCCATGATTCTCTGCTTAGTAAACGCTGAGGAGAAATATTCATTAAAAATCTCCCCCATCCCCATGAGCTGTTTTCAAACCAAAATATTTCTACCCCTGACTTGTCCCCCCTCCATTTCTTTCTGAACAGTAAAACCTGATGCGATATATTCCTTTCAAATCTCTCTCCTCTCCTGATGCTCAATACAGAGTTGACCTCTTTCATCTTCATGGAGCCCTGCTTGCTCCCTCGGAGCTCTCTTGCTTTTAATGCACTTGTAGAAAGTGTTTGAATTATTCTTAACCTTATCAACCAAGGCAGTTTTATGTAGCCTTTTTGCCATCCTGATCTCCTGTTTAAGAATGCCCCTAACATTGTTTACACTTTCAAGAGATTCATTTGAGCCGAGTTTTTATTTATATCTACTAACATTTTTTTTTTATTCTTGACTAAAACCTGAGTATCTTTTTTCACCCATTTTTCTCTCATCCGACCAGCCTTACCTTTCACTCTAACAGAGACATCATGGCTCTGAATTGTCACATTTTTGAAAGCCCCGCCACTTATCAGACATTCTTATACCTGCCGTCTACTCATGTCAACTTTAAAGTTTCTCCATTTGCAGGTGAAATGCGCCTTTGGACCACCTCCGCAGACTCTGGAAAAAGACCACGAGATTCAGGATCGATCGACTTGGCCGCAGTTTGGAGATTTTGTACTTGTCTCGGACTGGGATCGCCCCAAGCTTGGACCAAGGTGAAAAGGGCCTTACCAAGTGCTTCTTCAGACCCCGACAGCTCTCTAAAACTAAAGGACAGAATCGCTGGATCCACTTAAGTAACTGTAAACGATGGATTTCCTCATCGGCGTGCCGCTAACCATTGGACTGAGTGTTCTTCTGACCAGGCACGGCCAGCAGGACAATTTGTTTTATAAAACACACATCGGGCTGCACGGGAATCGGACAGCATGTTACCCACTAGCATGGTCCGTAGAAGCGTTATTTGTGGGCGACACCTGCCTGGAACCCTAGTTGGCTTTATGAAATTGAGTATTCCAGTAAGCCTTGCCGAGAGGAGAAGGGAACGTGGACAAGGGGTGTGCAGGGTACATGTGTGAAAGTGGTAGTTAGTGGCCTCCCTGGTTGTGCGGAAACTCGACCTGGGCATGGGAAGAAAGGGGCTAACTGTACAGGTCCCACCATCTATCTGTTTTGCTTTAATGGAACTGGGATGTGTGTGCATGCTCTAGTTACTCATCACCCCCAAAATGTTTCCTTGCCCCATCGGTGCGTAAAGAGAAATTGCACCACTATAGCAGGATTGTTGAACTGCCCCTGCTTAGAATCTAAGCCCGGAACTGTGACCCCGGGCATACAGTGGACTTGTGGGGATTGCAATGGCACTCATGTAGAAACAGACTATGGGTCATTTCCATTTAACTCCGCAAATTTCCATCCACATAAGGGTCAGTCCTCCTGGCATAGCTATCAAGAAATACGTGAGTCTGTTTGCCTCCTTAATGGGACCTTCAGTACTACCACCCCAACTCTGCCAGTGCTGTTTACTGTTGGGACCATTGGGCCCCTCACTGTCCCTTGTCCACAACAAGCACAAATTCAACGGCGAATTGTCACACGCTTCCTGAGCCGGGAGTTTTGCGCTGCATGGCAGAACCCAGTTGCCTTGAGCTCTTCCTTAGGACACGGCTTCCTGGGAACTGTTACCTTGGGAGGTCCCCCAGGGCTGGTAGCTGCAAAAAAAATTGGAATTGCCTTGTATGTGGACTCACCGCCCTGGGAAACAGCAGAATGATGGCATTGGAGGCAGTCAACCAAGAATTAGCCGAACTTTGGCTCTATGCTCAGCAAACCCGGTATGCAGTGGACTACCAGCTGGCTCAGTAAGGAGGAGTATGCACTATAGTCGGGGGCAAGTGCATTACCCATGTTACCAATGAGCCCTATAAAACTACCCAGGCGATCCAAGCCATACAGGGGCAGTTGGAACAGCACAGTGAGGGACCCCGGCCTGGACAGGGTTTGTTGGGATGGCTTCTGGGTTGTTCTTGGGGATCATATTTGCTGCATGGGTCAGTTGTTCTAGTGGTTGTCATAGCTGCCTGCTGTGCATTTATGGCATGCCTGAGCCCTTGCTGCAGATTTGTGTTTGACAGGCTGGCAGCTCCCTTCTCGGCCCCGTTATAGGTTATCATGAAATGATAAAAGGAGGGAATGACCTGTTAATGTTATAACATCTCATTGGTTTCTATACTTCTATAACTTAAAGTCTTTTGTCTGCATTTGATTCCTATACAGAGACTTTAATCTATAGAAGTAAACTCTTATCTACCTGCACATAGGTATGCAGGCACTACTCTGAAGCTTCCTGCCCAGCTAGGAATTCAGTGTCATGCTTTTGTAACTTCTTTTCTTCTCACACATCGGTATGCAGACACTGTCTTAAGCTTCCTGACTGAATTAAAATTAGAACCAAACTGTTTCAAATAGGGTTAAGTGGGGAAATTTTCTAAAGGTGTGAAACCTCTGAAGCATGTAACATCTGTCGCTGACAACGGGGCCAGGGCACTGACTTTGTTCCAGCCAGACACACTGGCAAATTGAAATCAGAATCTGTCCCGGACAACAACTCGAATTCGCCTCCTGCCATTAGCAGCTACTTCGTAGAACATAGAACATAGAACATAGAACAGTACAGCACAGAACAGGCCCTTCAGCCCACAATGTTGTGCCGACCATTGATCCTCATGTATGCACCCTCAAATTTCTGTGACCATATACATGTCCAGCAGTCTCTTAAATGACCCCAATGACCTTGCTTCCACAACTGCTGCTGGCAACGCATTCCATGTTCTCACAACTCTCTGCGTAAAGAACATGCCTCTGACATCCCCTCTTGACTTTCCACCAACCAGCTTAAAACTATGACCCCTCGTGCTAGCCATTTCTGCCCTGGGAAATAGTCTCTGGCTATCAACTCTACCTATGCCTCTCATTATCTTGTATACCTCAATTAGGTCCCCTCTCCTCCTCCTTTTCTCCAATGAAAAGAGACCGAGCTCAGTCAACCTCTCTTCATAAGATAAGCCCTCCAGTCCAGGCAGCATCCTGGTAAACCTCCTCTGAACCCTCTCCAAAGCATCCACATCTTTAATATAATAGGGCGACCATAACCTGACGCAGTATTCCAAGTGCGGTCTAACCAAAGTTTTATAGAGCTGCAACAAGATCTCACGACTCTTAAACTCAATCCCCCTGTTAATGAAAGCCAAAACACCATATGCCTTCTTAACAACCCTGTCCACTTGGGTGGCCATTTTTAGGGATCTAGTATCTGCACACCAAGATCCCTCTGTTCCTCCACGCTGCCAAGAATCCTATCCTTAATCCTGTACTCAGCTTTCAAATTCGACCTTCCAAAATGCATCACCTCGCATTTATCCAGGTTGAACTCCATCTGCCACCTCTCAGCCCATCTCTGCATCCTGTCAATGTCCCGCTGCAGCCTACAACAGCCCTCTACACTGTCAACGACACCTCCGACCTTTGTGTCATCTGCAAACTTGCTGACCCATCCTTCAATCCCCTCGTCCAAGTCATTAATAAAAATTACAAACAGTAGAGGCCCAAGGACAGAGCCCTGTGGAACCCCACTCACCACTGACTTCCAGGCAGAATGTTTTCCTTCTACTACCACTCGCTGTCTTCTGGTGGCCAGCCAATTCTGTATGCAAGCAGCTAAGCTCCCCTGTATCCCATTCCTCCTGGCCTTCCGAATGAGCCTACCATGGGGAACCTTATCAAATGCCTTACTGAAGTTCATATACACCACATCCACAGATCGACCCTCATCAATTTTTCTAGTCACATCCTCAAAAAACTCGATAAGGTTTGTAAGGCATGACCTACCCCTCACAAAGCCGTGTTCACTCTATTTGATCAAGCCATGCTCTTCCAGATGGTCATAAATCTTATCCCTCAGAATCCTTTCTAACTCCTTGCAGACGACAGACGTGAGACTTACTGGTCTGTAATTGCCGGGGATTTCCCTATTTCCTTTCTTGAAGAGGGGAATTACATTTGCCTCTCTCCAGTCCTCAGGTACGACTCCAGTGGAGAGCGAGGATGCAAAGATCTTCGCAAGTGGCAAAGCAATTGCATTTCTCGCTTCCCAAAGCAGCCGAGGACAAATCTGGTCCGGGCCTGGCGACGTGTCAATCTTCATGTTTGACAAAATTTTCAGCACATCAGCTTCCTCTATCTCGATCCATTCCAGCATGCACACCTGCTCTTCAAAGGTTTCATTCACTACAAAGTTCGTTTCTTTCGTAAAGACAGAAGCAAAAAACTCATTTAGGGCTTCCCCTACCTCCTCAGGCTCCACACACAAGTTCCCTATGCTATCCCTGATCGGCCCTACTCTTTCTTTGATCATTCTCTTATTCCTCACGTAAGTGTAAAATGCCTTTGTGTTTTCCCGGAATCCTTCTGCCAAGCCTTTCTCGTGCCCCCTCCTGGCTCTCCTCAGACCATTTTTGAGCTCCTTCCTTGGCTGCATGTAATCCTCTCTAGCTGAACTTGACCCTAGCTTCCTCCACCTTATGTAAGCTACCTTCTTCCTTTTCACAAGAAGCTCCACCGCTCTCGTCATCCAAGGTTCCTTTATCTTACCCCTTCTTGCCTGTCTCAGAGGGACATATTTACTCATCACTCCCAACAACTGTTCCTTAAACAGTCTCCACATGTCTATAGTTCCCTTACCATGGAACAACTGCTCCCAGTCCATGCTTCCTAACTCATGTCTAATCGCATCATAGTTTCCTCTTCCCCAATTAAATATCCTCCCATTTTGCCTAATCCTCTCCTTCTCCATAGCTATGTAGAATGTGAGGCAATTATGGTCACTATCACCAAAATGCTCTCCCACCACAAGATCTGATACCTGCCCCGGCTCGTTTCCGAGCACCAAGTCTAGAATGGCCTCTCCCCTCGTCGGCCTGTCAACGTACTGCGTTTGGAAGCCGTCCTGAACACACCTTACAAAAACAGCTCCATTCAAATCTTCTGCTCGAAGGAGGTTCCAATCAATATTAGGAAAGTTAAAGTCACCCATTACAACAACCCTACTGCGTCCACACTTTTCCAAAATCTTTCGACCTATGCTTTCTTCAATCTCCCTGCTGCTATTGGGGGGCATGCAGTCAACCTCTAACGAGGTGACTACTCCCTTGCTGTTCCTAATTTCCACCCATACTGACTCGGTAGGAAGATCTTCCTCGACAATGGAAGCTTCTGTAGCTGTGATACCCTCTCTGATTAGTAGTGCTACACCCCCTCCTCTTTTTCCCCCCTCCCTATTTTTTTAAATGTTCTAAACCCTGGAAGATCCAGCAACCATTCCTGCCCATGAGAATCCCATGTCTCTGTTATGGCCACAACATCATAGCACCAGGTACTGATCCATGCTCTAAGTTCATCACTTTTATTCCTGATACTCCTTGCATTAAAGCAAACACACTTTAACCGATCCCTTGGTTCCTTCCCAGGAAAATCCTTCCCACTAGCTGGTCTACCTCTTGCTACTGCCTCACCTGCATCAACGCTCACGTCTGGTATACAGCTCAGGTTCCCACCCCCCTGCCATACTAGTTTAAACCGTCTCGAACTACTCGAGCAAACCTTCCACCCTTCACTAGCAATCGATACTATATCCTGGTCTTTTATGTTGTTGATGTAATAATTGCTTGGTATCCTGTTTTTGTCTGTTGTAGATATTGTTTTCTGTATCATGCCATTGTAAGTTGTGAAATCGTTTTATGTATCATGTCTTTTGTAAAGTATAAAAAGCGGAGACTGTCTGCTGCTCGGGGAGAATTACTTGCAAGACTGTGCCCTCTGTGCCGGGTTGAGCACAATGATTCTCCACAGCTTGTACTGGCCTGGTAACAAAGGGATTTGTGTTTTTTTTTCTAAACAGGTCAGTGTCTTGTTATTGCAGCAAGTCTGTGACGGTCTCCGAAAACGAACTTGACATGTGACACAGGTATAAGAGGAGGCCTTTCAGCCTCTTGAGACTGTTACAGAGCAACAAGAAGCCACTCAGCCTCTTGAGCCTGTTACAAAGGAACAGGATGAGATGATGAGACCTCCCAAACCTGCGACAGTGTAATTGGCCATTGCGAGTCTTGAGCCTTTTACAGGTGAACGTGAGGAGGCCATTCAGCCTCTCGAATCCAAGGATGATTGATGAACAAGATTTAATGTGTTACAGAGGTAGTAGGAGCTGCCGATGCTGGAGAATCTGAGATAAGGTGTCGAGATGGATGAACACAGCAGACCAAGCAGCATCAGAGGAGCAGGAAAGCTTGATGTTTCGCTGAGCCTGCTGTGTTCATCTAGCCTCACACCATGTTATCTAGGTTTTAGAGTGTATTCGGATGATAGAAATTATTGAATGAGGTTTTCTTCTTTAGCTTTGCAACTGGGAGAGGAATCAGAGCATTTGAGTCCTTTTGGCTAAATCTTACATTAATATGGTGGTGTCATTTTCATTGTGTTTGATGGAGGGTTTCTCTGTGCGAGGCCAGGCTGGTTTTCTGGTGCTATCTTATTGAACTCCCTTCATGATATACCTACCTCACACCATGGCATCCATTTCAGTCAATGCCAGCCCGATTCTCCCACCCATCACGGCTGAAGCTACTTCCTATTGCCGGGTGCCGCTGGATATTCAATTTTCCCTGTCACAGGTGCCTGCCAATGGGTACATGGTTGAGCTTTCTCATTTCAGTGCTGCCGTACTCAGTTTGCTGCAGTCTGACAGGTCAGGGGCAATGACACCATAATTCATCACCTGGGGCACGGAGATCTTTGTGACTGGGCCAGGACATTCGGATAGGACAGTGGAGGGCCATTCTCTTTCCAGAGGACTCCACACCACCAGACCCATCGACCACGGTCTGAGCACACCATCTAGCTCAGTGCAGTATGTGTGGTCTGAAGAAATGTCCAGCAATACAGGACATGCATCAATAACCTTCTCTGCTCTGCCGGGATAACTGCCACCGTGTTACATCTGCTCCCTCACACTCACTGTATATCAGTTTTCGCACCTACTGCCAAACAAGACTCACGCTTCACCACTCTCACGAATGCATGCAGCACCTTCCATCGTCCCTCCCGCTTTTGTTCTCTCTCTCTCTCTCTCTCTCTCTCTCAGTCCTGCATCCACTCTATCCCCGACACTAATAACACGCTGTACATGGATTCAACACTGTCAACTTACTCACTCCGAACACCTCACCACTTCACACCCTCCCATCAAAACCACACCAACACGATCAATAGGGCCACCATTTTTAACCTCACACACTGCCTCTCTTGCTCTAATTCCAGGAGAAACTGCCTGTAATAGGATAGAAATGTGCAAGCCGGATGATGGAGTGCCTGATATCCATTTCCTCACACTTGTGCCCCCACGTCATGTGGAGCAAATCCTGGTATGAGCCGGAAAGAACGAGGGCAACTCGTGTGGAGATTCCAAAACATCTACATCCCACCAAGGTACCATATTCAGTGAAGGGTAATTCTCACTTTAAACACACTTTCAGTTGTGTTTCCACCTGGCAAAGCTTGAAATTGTGCCCTGATGCGATCTCTGTTTGAAATTGAGCTGTTACAAATGGAGTCTGCATGGCCTTGATGGGCAGGAGGGTGGGCTCACAACACATCGTCTCCACCAGCTCCCAGGAACGGAGAATGGAATCCAACACGTCCCCCTTCAGACAGCTTAGAGATTGTAGCCAAATATTGAACTCGCCCCCATCTACATCAATTGAACTGACTTTGAGAGAGCAGAGCGTGCCAAATTCCTCGGAACGACAATAACCAACAACCAGTCCTGGACTTCCCACGTAAATGTGACAGTCAAGGTGGCACAACAACGCCTCTTCCTCCTTGAGTGGCCCAGGAGTTTTGGCATGTCTATAAGGTCTTCAGCAACTTCTACAGAAACGCCATTGAAAGCATACTGTCCAGGTGCATAATGGCCTGGTATCGCATCTTTTCTGCCTCGGATCGTAAGAAAAGACAGAAGATGGTGTGTATGGTTCAGACCATCTCAGAAGTGAAGCTTCCATCCATGGGCTCCATTTACACAGCTCGCTGCCCTGGAATGGCTGCCAACATCATCAAAGACCAATCGCACCCCGGTGATGATCTTCAACAACCTCTTCCATCAGGCAGTAGATAATGAAGCCTGAACACACACACACACACACACACACACACACACACACATGTAGGCTCAGGTACAGCTGTATCCTGACCATCGTTGGACTGATGAATGTATTCTTTCGTCTCAAATGATGCTGTTCTTGCAAATGTTGGTCTTGCCAAATACACACCGGTGCATTGCAACCTGTCTACCTCTGTCTATGTCTTTTTGATCTGTCCATCCTTTGCTTTCTACGATCTGCCTGTGAGATAAAACCAAGTTTCTCCAACCTCTCCTCGTAGGTAATGCCCTCTATACCAGGAAGCATCCTGGAAAATCTTTTTCTCTACTCTCTCCAAAGCCACCATACCCTTCTGGTAGTGTGGCAACCAAAACTGAACACAATATTCCAAATGCGGCCTAACTAAGGTTCTATGAAGCTGCAACATTCCCTACCAATTTTTAAACTCAATGCCCAGGCTCAGATAGGCAAGCATGCCATCTACCTTACTGACTAACTTTTCCATCTGCGTAGCCACTTCCAGTGATCTGTGTACCCGGATACACAGATCCCACTGCCTTTCAGGACTCTTTAGGGTTCTGCCATTTACTATCTATTTTCCATCTGGATTCGACCTTCCAAAATGCATTACCTCACATGTTTCTGGATTGAACTCCATCTGCCATCTCTCTGTCGAAGTCACCATCTCATCTACATTCAGCTGTATCCTTTGATGGCGCTCTTCACTGTCCACAATTCCACCAACCCTTGTGTCATCGGCACACTTACTCATCAGACCAGTCGTATTCTCCTCCTAATCATTTATATACATTACAAATAGCAATGGTCCCAACACTGATTCTTGAGAAACGCCACGAGTCACTGCCCTCCACTGAGAAACACAGCCTTCCACTGCTACCCTCTGTCTTCTATGACTGATCCAGTTTGTTTTCTTTTTCTATCCATTTTTCAAGCTCACATCTCACCCAGTGCGAGTTTACCTTCTCTATCAGTCTGCCATCAGGGACCATGTTAATGGCTTTACTGAAGTCCATGTAAACAACATCCACTGCTCTACCCTCATCGATTATCTCAGTCGCTTCCTCAAAAACACTCAATGAAGTTAGTGAGACACAGCCTCCCCTTCACAAAACCATGTTGCCTCTCACTAATACGCCCATTGATTTCCAGGTGGAAGTAAATCCTGTCTCAAAGAATCCTCTCCAAGTATTTCTCTCCCACTGACAGAAGGTTCATCAGCCTGTAAATAGCTGGAATATCCTTGCCACTCTGCTTAGACAAAGGAGCAACATTGGCTATTGTCCAATCCTCTGGGACCTCCCCTGTAGCTATGGGAGATATGAAGATTTGTCTCAAGGCCAGAGGAATTTCCTCCCTTGCTTCTCTCCGTATTCTGGGGTCTATCCCATCAGGCCTTAGGGACTTGTCCACATGAATGTTTCTCAAGGCCCCCAATCACTCCTCCTTTTTGATTTCAAAATGAGCCAAACTATCTGTACACCCTTCCCCAGACTCCTCATCTGCCAAGTCCTTCTCTTTGGAGCATACTGATGCAAAGTACTCAGTTAATACCGCACCATATTCCTCTGGCTCCACACATAAATTCCCTTCCCTGTCCTTGATTGGGCCAACTCTCCCCCTTGCTACCCTCTTGCTCTTTATATGCATATATGGGATTTTCCTTCATATTGTTGGTCAATGAATTTTCATGACCCCTTTTAGCCTTCCTGACTCAATACTTAAATTTCTTTCATCTTTCCTTGTATTCCACCCTTGCTTCGTATCTTCCCAAACTCCTGGCCTTAATAAATGCTTCCTTTTTCTTTTTGATTCGGCTGACAATATCTCCCGTTATCCAAGGTTCCCTAAACTTGCCGTACTTTTCCTTCATCCTTCCAGTCATGTGCTTGCCCATAATTCCCAGCAGCTTGCAATTGAAAGCCTCTCAATACCAAATGTTAATTTTCCCTCAAACATCTGCCCCAATCTACGTTCTTCAGTTCCTGCCTGATATTGTTATAATTAGCCTTTCCCCAGTTTAACACTTTCACTTGATAAATACAACTATCATTATCCAGCAGTACCCTTAAGCATACTGAATTGTCATTTCTGTTTCAGAGCTATTCCCCTCGCGAGACATCGACCACTTCGTCTAGTTCATTCCCCAATACTAGGTCCAGTACGGCCACTTTCCTAGTTGGACTATCTACGTTGTTTTTGAAGAAGCCCTCCTGGATGCTCCTTACAAACTCCACCCCTTCTAAGCCCCAAGCCCAAAGTGAATCCCAGTCAATATACTGGAAGTTAAAGTCATCCACAACAACAGCCCTGTTACTTTCACAGCTTGCCAAAGTCTGGCTACATATCTGTTCTTCTATCTCCTGCTGGCTGCTGGGAGGGTTATAGTAAACCCCAAACATTGTGATTGCACCCTTCCTGTTCCTGAGCTTTACCCATACTCCGTCAATGTATGAGCCATCTGAGGTGCTCTCCCGCAGTACAGCTGTGATATTCCCTTTTGCAATTAGTTCAACGTCCCCACACCTTCTCTACTCCCTCAATCCCGCCTGAAACATCTGTTTCCTGGAACGTTAAGCTGTCAATCCTGTCCCTCCATTAACCACGTCTCTTTAATAGCAACAACATCATAGTTCGATGTACTAATCTAAGCTCCAAGTTCTTCTGCCCTACCTGTTACACTTCTTGCATTGAAATGGGTGAGGTTGAGTCTACCAGATCTGCTTGGAACAGCAACTACACCCAGTCTGTTCTTTCTCTGAGCCTTACTGGCCCTATTCTCCAGTTCCCTTTCAGTCCATTCACTTTGCATTGATTCTCACACCCCTGCTAAGTTAATTTAAATCCTCCCGAGTGACCCCAGCAAACCTCCCAGCCAGAATATGTGTGCCCTCCCAGTTTAGATGTAACCCGTCCTTCTTGTACAGGTCCACCTGCCCTGGAAGAGATCCTAATGGCCCAGATATCTGAAACACTCCCTTCCAGACCATTTGTTTCGCCACATGTTGAGCTGTACTATCCTCGTCTTTCCAGCCTCACTGGCACGTGGCACAGTGAGTGTTCCCGTGATTACAACGTTGGAGGTCCTGCTTTTTAAACTTTCTACCGAACTCCCTGAACTGCTGCTGCAGGACCTCGTCACTCAGCCTACCTGTGCTGTTAGTATCAAGATGTACCACAATCTCTGCCTGTTCACCCTCTCCCTTCAGAATACGTTCTGACCTTTCAAAGACATCCTGGACCCTGGCAACAGGTGGGCACCATACCATCATGGAATCACCTTTACATCCACAGAAGCACCTATCTGTACCCCTGAGTAGAAATTCCCCTATAACTACTGCTCTAGTGCTCTTTGTCCTTCCCTTCTTGAGAACAGAGCCAGCCATGTGTGCCTGCTGCTGCTGTTACCCTCTGATAGGTCATTCCCCCCACAGTATCCAAAACAGTATGCTTGTTACAGAGGGGATTGCTGTACTGGCTGCCAGCTCCTTCTAGCAGACACCTGCCTGCACCTTGGGTCAACACATCTCTAAAACTATTGCCTATGGCACTTTCTGCCATCCTTGTGCTCCGAAGTGCATCCGATTCCTGCTCCAACCTTTCAATACAGTCCGCAAGGAGCTGCAATCGGGTGCACTTCCTGCAGATGTAAGCATCACCATCTCCCACATCTCAACAGTGCAGTACTTAACCCCACTGAATGATACTTCTATTCCCAAACCAGAAAGTTTATTTAACACTTAACCTTACTCATTGCTGCCAACATCCTAGGTAGGTTTTCCCTCACTCACCTTCCCAGGCTGCTCACTCCATCCCCCTCTTTGCCTTTGCTGTCACTTTACGATAGTCCCTCCACAAACCATCTTCTGGAAGAAGTGAATGCGCTGATGCAGATCTTCCCACGTCGGCCGATCAGCATTAACAATCTGCTGCCCTCTTCAAGGTGACTTGTTATCAACTTTTCAATAACCTGTGCTCATATACATCGATGCCCTCTGCTCCTGAACCCACTTTGTAACAGTACAGCCTATTTTATATTGTCTTTCCACCAACTGCATCGCATCACTCTGTTCTATATTGATCCTCATCTGCTATACACTTGAACACGATACCAACTTGTCTCTGTCCTGGTGGTTTTCTGCACTGTCCTTCACACACTTTACAATCCTTCGAGGTTTGGTGTCTTCAGGCTTTGAATTTGTAACACAGTCCCCTCAGAGCAACAGACATATTGACACACACGGGACAGATTGAGTGAAATATTGAGAAAATCATCACAGAACAAAATAAATGGTAGCAGACATCCCTTGTCCGTATAAATGTCAGTGCATTAGTTTGTATATCTGTGTTTCTCTTTTAGTGCCCGTGTGTCTTTGGCTGTGCGTGTATTTCCGTGTGTGTGTGTGTGTGTGTGAGTGAGTGTGTCTGTGGGGGCGGTGGGTCTGATAGTCTCTGCGGTGTGTAATGTGATGCAATGTTTCCTTCTGCTGGCCTCTACACCATAATGTACCAAGGGTAACTGAAGGTGAAAAGGGATTCATTCAGTCTGAGGGAGAGTGGGAGGGCAGCAGCTCAGAGCACCATCTAAAGTGACAGCCCATCAACACAGCCATACACACAGACATACACATGCAAGGCTAATGTCGGGAGTATTGCATTTGTACTAAGGTCCTTAACAGTCAGAAATGCTCATGTGGAGAACTGTCTCTGCCCTCCTGGCAACGTGGAAGTGGTTTGTCTTTGGACATTATTTGTGGCTCTTGGTGTACACATTAAAGAGTATTTCCACAGCAATTGTATCCAAACAATTCTGAGTGAACCATTTCGTAAGGAGATGAATTGAATTTCATTCCATGGTCTTTAGCTTCCAATGTTTTGTCATGAACTCTTACAAATTAAAAGTGAGAAAGGATTGTAAAGTTCTAAAACATACGCGATAGTGATGGTAATGTGTCGGGAACAACGTCGCTAGTTATCGAATGAGACTGATTTGTGCCTCCAAAGATATTATTGAAGAAACAATGTAAGAGATTCACAGCGTTTGATATTGTCTCAAAGAAAACTGCAAACTGTGTAGTGGTGGTGGGTGGCCAGCAGGGGGAGAAATTGTGTGATTGTAAACACAGCAAACAGCGTGAACAAGTGGACATAACAAGGTGTTGAGCTGGATGAGCTCAGCAGGCCAAGCAGGGAAGCTGACGTTTCGGACGTAGACCCTTCTTCAGAAATGGGGAAGGGGAGGGGGTATCTGAAATAAATAAGGAGAGAGGGAGAGGCGGACAGAAGATGGATAAAGGAGAGAATAGGTGGAGAAGAGACGGACCAGTCAAAGAGGCAGGGATGGAGCCAGTAAAGGTGAGTATGGGGGAGGGGAAATTTTAAATCTTGAGAAGTCCACATTGACACCATTGGGCTGCAGGGTTCCCAAGCGGAATATGAGTTGCTGTTCCTGCAACCTTCGGGTGGCATCACTGTGGCACTGCAGGAGGCCCAGGATATACATGTCAGGTGAGGCATGGGAGGGGGAGTTGAAATGGTTCACGGCCGGGAAGTGCAGTTGTTTAGTGCAAACCGAGCGTAGGTGTTCTGCAAAGCGATCCCCAAGCCTCCGCTTGGTTTCTCCGATGTACAGGAGGCCACAACGGGTATAGTGGTGGAGTGGGTTTGATTCCTATTTCAATGGATTTACTGCAAACACAAGTGACCTCATTCTACATGGATGCAGACGGTGATTCACACACGAATACACACAATACATATGTACAGAGATATGACACACATCAAACGCAAACACATAAACAAACGCATACACACGGACACAATGGTGTCTTTTAGACAGAGATCATATGTTTTCCATCAATAAGGGGATCATTGGTCAGTTATAGAAGGCAAGGAATGGGGTTGAGAAACAATTCAGACATGATCAAACGGCATTGCAGACTTGACAAGCTGAGTTGCCTAATTCTGTTCCAATTTCTTATGCTATTACAATCTTATGCTGCCAAGAGATAATGGGAACTGCAGATGCTGAATAATCCGAGATAACAAAGTATGGAGCTGGATGCACATAGCAGGCCAAGCAGCATCAAGAAACATCAAGATGCTGCTTGGCCTGCTGAGTTCATCCAGCTCCACATTTTGTTACTATGGTACCTGGACTTGTCTTTCTGTGATTACAGTGGAGGTTAGGTTCGTTAAGTAATTCATTAAGACTGGACCCGAAACGTCAGCCTTCCCGCTCCTCTCATGCTGTTTGGCCTGCTATGTTCATCCAGCTCTACACCTTGTTATCTCAGATTGCAGCATCAGCAATTCGGGCTATCTCTGAGGAAAATCTAGAATGAAACCAGTTCACTTGATGGCCATTGTCAGTACTGCCCTCTCCCTGGTGCATACATGGCGTACTCTCTCAGTGTTGAAAATGCCTTCCTCTCCTTAGTTTATTTTCCTGGCTGATGAACAGTCATATCTCTACACAGTCGCAGTGACCTGAAATATTAATTGGTCTGCTCTTAATAGAAGCAGTTGACAATGTAATTACACAATTTTCTGTACCCGTCACGATAATAGCACCACTATTGCTGCTGGAATTGACTGGTGATGTTGGGAATGAGATGGCCTTGTGGGACTATTTCTAGACTATAAATCCATGAACCCGGGTAATGACCCAGACCCCGATTCAAATCCTGCCACGGCAGAATGTGGAATTTGAATTGAATGAAATACCTGGAATGGTGAAACTATTAAGCCATCGTTGATCGTTGGAAAAGCCCACCTGGCTCACTAACGGCCTTCAGGGAAGGAAATTTGCCATCCTCACCTGGTCTGACCTACATGTGACTCCAGGCCAACAGCAATGTGATTACGTCTCAACTGCCTTTTGGAATGACCAAGCCAGCCACTCAGTTATATCTGTCACCACAAAGTTTCAAAGGAATGACACAGGACAGTCTTATATACCAGCAATGTACAGCACACGGACTGTAGTGATTCTAGAAAGCAGCTCACAAATACCTTCTTAAAGGCAACGAGGAAAGGGAAATAAATGCTGGCCCAGCCAGTCACACCAACATCCCATTAATGAATAAATGAAGATGACCACACTCAGGGAAGATAGACTGAGGGGACATAACTTACTTTAGACAGGGACTTAGAGGATGACCTACATGGGCACGAGATTCAGCAACATGGGAAAAGGCGAAAAATGAATGTAATTAATTTCGCATTTTATTTCCATCCACCTGATCATCAACAATCCCTTTCTTTGATTTTCTTTTCCCTCTATCTCTCTTTCTCTATTTATTCAACTCATTCCTTCTCCCCTTCCAAACAAACATCCCTGTCACCAGCATAAATCACAACAGTTACCAGCTGATTTCAGTTCTGATGTCTGTTCAGTGGAATTGAAATGCGAACGCTGTTTAAATTTCATCAGAGCCTGTCAAACCTGCTCAGTTTCCTCAGCACTTTGTTCCTTTTTGTTTCAGATCTCTGACATCTTTCTTTCTTTGACTTACACGTGATTCTTTTTATTTCATGGGATGTCAAAATCACTGGCAAGAGGAGCATTTGTTAACCATCATTAATTACCTTTAACTGTGACCATTCCACAAGGCAGTTTGGAGCCAAACACATTGTTATGGGTTTGAATTCACACCTAATTCAGACCAGGTAAAAATGTTAGACTTCTTTACCAGAGGAGGTCAGTGAAATGAGATGGGTTTTTAGATAAAATGCTGCTGGTTTTATGGTCGCTATTAGTGAAATTCACTTTGTTTACAATTCTTACCATTAGAATTTAAGTTCTACCACCGACTGTGGTGTTATTTGAAACAGTATCCTTAGTGTAATAACCCTTGTATCTGAATTACCTGCTGAGTGACTTAACTACTCTAACATGGTGTCCCTATCGCTAGTTACTTTAGAAACAAGAACAAGGGTGTGATCAAAATTATTTATAACTTGGAAGACTGGTCAGAAGACAGCTGGAACCATAAAGTCTGAATTATACCACAGCGCAGACAATGGTTTATCCAGCCACAGCACAGAGGCAGAGGGGGAGAGTGGCGATGTTATGGAGCTCGTGATGGATAGGTGATGGAGACAATAGCGAAACATAAACCAAAAAAGGCCCTCAACGTAGTGAAGGCTTGTTCTAAGATGTTTGTAAAGGATGAGTCCAAAATTCATGGACAATGAAGTGAGGTTTTAATTAAAACTGAAGATAATTGTTTCCATCTTTTCCAAATCCAAGTAACAGAAATGGCAATAAAGTTGTATATGCCTTGCAGAAGTAATGACTGAACAGAGATAGAGAGACTTACCAGGAACACCAATTATAGCGAGAATGGGCTAGTAACCAACCTGAATAATCATCAGTACAGCTCTTATCCGAACTGGTAATATTGACCAATACACACTGAGATAGTAAAGACCCAAGGATAAACTCCTGTCCATTGTTGTAACGTTCCAGTCTATTGTTCTCAGATTCTGATCCATTGTTGTAACATTCCAGTCGATTGTTCTCAGATTCTGATCTGTCCGCCCCCTCTCTCTGCAGCTGCTGATCCCTGTTAGTGCTGTCGCTGATGTCTCACTTACACTATGGGATAACACACTGAATGGAGCCCCTTAGTTATAGAAGAGGGAAAGTCTCCTCTGACACAGCTAGAATCCATGGAGACTGACATCAATCACAGCCACTGAACAAACAGTTCCAGTCAACCCATTTCAATACACCTTCAGTGAACCTTCAGTTCACAATGAAAACTGGACTGGATTACATGTTAGTGATAATGGGAACTGCAGATGCTGGAGAATCCAAGATAATAATGTGTGAAGCTGGATGAACACAGCAGACCAAGCAGCATCTCAGGAGCACAAAAGCTGCTCCTGAGGTGCTGCTTGCCTGCTCTGTTCATCCAGCTTCACACTTTATTATCTTGGATTACATGTTAACATTGTTGGCTATAATCTGAGAAACCATCGCCAATTGTTCTAACAATATCTGTGGTGAGGGAGAATGATTGATGTTTTCATTTTGCAGGCTGAATGGTTCTACATTGTTGTCCATGTGCAATGCTGTAACCACCTGCATCTACACCCTCCCAAAAAAAAGAAATGTTATTACTGTGCTGATTACTCTTACACAACCAACGGGAAAAAAATCTCTGGCATAGGTGGGCTGACCTGGCAGAGAAAGTATGGATTTCTCATTGATGTAACAAAACATTGTATCTTCAACGTGCAAAGTTCTTCATTGCAGTTTATGTGCTGTAAAGCAACAACATTTATATTTCTTGATTCATTTGACCAGAACTAAAATCAAACGTGGTGTATACAATAATGTTGTTCATTAAAGCCCATGGACTGAAGAGCCAGGGACAGAATGAATGTGACAGGGGCAGTGGCTGTAGAGACTGGAGAGGACAGTGAGATCCCAACGTCGCCAGTATATGACTCACACTTATGCTAACAGACAAAATGAAATGTCATGCAGAGCAAGAAAACAGGTTATATTTGGGAGATGGAATGCCAATGAATGATGTGAACACACCATGATAATTTTAAATGTGATGCAGGAGATGAAATATCAGGTAAATACTGTTTAATTGTGGGGTGTGCAGAATGATAAAATTGTTCATATATGCACAGTATATTCAGAATTAGAAGCAGACAAAGATTTCAAAATGTTAAGTGTATAGGGAGATAACAGGATAATAATAGTCGGGATATCATTCACCCCCAGCTGGTGCGGAGATGATGGGCTGAGTGACCACTGTAATTATTGCCGCAATTATTCTGAGATATGTACGAAAAGTTTTCAGAGCCTGAGGGGAAACACTTTCAGGAGAGGCACAAGTTGTGCCACCATGAGTAACCCATTTCTGTTGTCTCGTGAATTGCAGCTGCCTCGAAAATTTATTTTTAATCAAAAGCAATTTCCTGACATTCATGTATTTCGGAGGGTATTCGCAATTTTGTTTTGGAACTTAAGTAAGAGACAGACCCTGATGTAATACAAGTGTAATCAGCACAATAGCTCTAATGGAAACAGGAATGGATGATATTGTCCAAAAAAAACCAAGTCAAGCATCTGGGCGCATCAAGAAATGCAAAATACTGGAGATTATGGAAATCTGAAATGGAAACAGAAATTGGTGGAGAAACGCAATAGATGAGGCAACATCTGGAGATAGGTTTAGAGTTAACATTTCTAGTCTGTTATGAACCTGTTCTGAAAAAAGTCACATTGCAGATGCTGCTAGACTTAAATTTTTTTATTCCAGCGTTTCTTTTCTTTCTTTTGCACTGCCACAATTGGACTGTCTGATCTGAACCAGAACAGTGAAACTGCCATTTGAGTTGACCCTCAAGTATTTGTGAATGGCCAATAATTGAGGCATTTTTTCCATAAAGATCCGTAACATCGATGGCGTGTTGCATTGAGATAAATAGCCATGAAAAGTTTGAAATCAGTGGCACTGATATTGCACGATCAGTCCTCTCATTGGAAACGATGCAGACCCCTACCTCAATGTCATGATACGCTTATGATGTCGTTGGGGTTACACTCACCTAGCAAAGTGTTACCTTTCTGAGACTTTAGACTAAACTGTGAAAATATCAAATATCGTGATCATTCTAATAGGACACACTTCTCCGTGGGTTTTAGCGGGCACGAGCAAAGGCGAAGTTTATTTGACATCACCAATATCTCTGGAGAAAGTAACATAGAGCTGCCTTCGTGAAACACTTCCAATCCAACTGCTGCAGAAGTAGACACAAAGTTGTTTATAAGGGGTACAATGATTTTATTTTCAATACCTCATAGTCAAGGAGCAGCAATTTAATGCCTATCCGGTATGACAAGTGACTTGAATGACAACTTTCAGAGATTAATTTTCCCTTGGTTCAATCAAGGACATTACTCATGCAGGATTCTCCCCAATTCGCATCGAGTACATTTTTGTTCAGGGTCCTTGATGCCGCAATGAGGGAAGTAACACGGGTGGCATGGGAAATTACTCTGATCTCACTTCAAATGATGTTGGAACATTGGCTGAAACAATAAAGAGCGAAAGTACAGAACACCGTGCTCACGATCCTCATAATATTCCAAAGAAATCTTTGGTATGGACTTCGGATTCTGTCAGGAGACGTTTGTCCTATTTGTGCTGAGACTATTTGGTGTTTGGAATCCACTGCTCAGGAGGATGGATGAGGCAGGCAACATTCCAAACTTTAGAAAGCACTTGTATCAGCACCTGGTGGTGCAGCCTCAATGGGCCTTTTCTGAATTGTATGGTTCCATGTGGTAGCAGCCATGAAAGGTCTGATATATTCCGAAGTAGTAGCCAATGGCACTTGTTTGTCAGTTCCATCAACTGTGCTCAGAAAGTGTTTCTTTTTCAAAACCACATCGCTCATAAAGTGTCAGCACTTTCTCAGCCTAGGAAAGTCCAGCTACCTCTGAAAACATCCAGGATTTTTCAATGGTCAGTGCCAGATTATTCCAACAGTTTATTGACATTATTTTAATGAAACCAATAAAATGGGTACAGTTTTCCCTTCATTAGAATAAAGTATTTTCGCTGTTACAGTGTCATTCCTCAAAAGAAGAATCAACTCCTTCTTCCCATGTACACATTTTGAGAATGTATTTGTTTTCCTGCCAGTTCTTAATCCCCACTCCCCTCCAGTGCTGTTTCCATAATCTGGTTCCATGTTCGTGCCACTCGAATGTGCATTTCGAAAGAGAATGTTTCTGTTTGAGCCAAGATTGTAATGCTCACAAACAGGCCATATTGACACGGAGTGAAAACATCAGTGACACAACTGTACTGCAACTGATTCCTCAGCACAGTTTCACAGTCCTCAGTTACTGCAGTCGTCTATGTTGTTATTTCAAAATATGTAGGCACTATTCAGGTTTAGCTGATGAATGGCAAACAAGAATAGTCCATCAATATTGCGAGGCAGGAATTATCTCCAACAGAAGGCAATGCAAAAGCATCCCCCTTGATATTCAATGGAATAATCAACTTCCAGTGACATATATCCTGTATGTAACTATTCGTCAGAAATTCACCAAATCATTGAGTCAGAAAGTTGTGAAGAATGGAAACAGACCCTTCAGTTCACCTCGTCCATGCCAACTACATATCTCAAATAAATCTTGCCCCATTTGCCAGTAGCTGACCCATATCCTTCTAAACCCTTCCTAAACACAGACCCATCCTTTCATACATTGTAATTGTACCAAACTCAATCACTTACCCATGCAGTTCATTCTACACTCGCACCACCATCTGGGTGAAAAAGTTACCCCTGATGTCCCTTCTAATTTTTTTCCAGCTCACCTTAAACCCACACCATCTAATTTTGGGCTCCCCCACCCTGATGAAAACACCATTTCTGGTTACCCCATCTATTTCCCTCCTGGCTTTATAAACCTCAGTGAGGTGATCCCTCAGCCTCCAAGTCTCCAGGCAAAAGCCTAATCAGTTTCTCCCTAAAGCTCAAACCTTCCAACCCTGGCAGCATTCTTATGAAGCCCTGCCCTAATTTGATTTCCAAAATGCAGCACCCCACATTTATTCAAATTAAACTCTGTCTACCACTCCTTAGCCCACTGGCCCATCTGATCAAGATCCCATTGTACTCTGAAGTACTGTCCACTACATTTCCAATTTGGTGAACTTCTAGCTGGAAGTTTTCAAGGTCAATTAATGCCGGTCTAGCAACATTCAAATCCCATATGAATTAAAATGCACGTCTGATTTTCTATTGATCTATTAAACTAATCATTGCCTTTGATATTGAGGGATATATTTGCAAACCTGTTCATGCATAAATTGAAAGAAAAAGTCAAATCACAATGCAGGTATAGATAATAAAAGATAATGCAGCATTTAAGAAGCAACTGGAGGAGCAGTCAAAATGCCAGGGCCTAGTGGCTGTAGACTTCGAGGTAAGTGTGATTAATGTAGTTTTGTTTTTTGACTGGAATACACATGTTGAGCTGAAGGTCCTGTTTTCATGCTGATTGACTCTCTGACCTTAATTTTTGAAAACAGAAAATGCAGTCTCACAATTTTCACAGAATTTGAACATCAGGTGTTGAGGACTACAATCTCCAAGACCGCATAGCATCCTGACTTGGATATATATCATTTTCCATTCACTATCACTTGCTCAGAATCCTGAACCAATCCACAAAACGTATCTGTTAGTGCCCCTGGGTTTCACCATCATATTCTGAATGGAAATTAGACAGGGGCAATAAATGCTGGTCTTGCCAATGAAACTCATATCAGCAGAACAAATAAAAGTAATCTGTACTATTTATGACATATATTCAGCCCAATCTGATAACTAAAGTAGTTTTAATGAGATTTTAACTTTGTTCTATATCTCTGGCCTTTCTGCAAAACCATGAAACTTTCCTGAGTATTTTCATAGTGCCATTTAAAAATTTATTTGGAAGTTGTACCCATCATTCTGAAAGAGAGAGCCTTCGTGGCCGTGTGAATTTTCTCACCATTTTCCGGTATCTAAAGACAAGAGAAATGTAGAAACTTCGAGCAGGAGTAAGTGATTAAAAAAGTCAAACCAAATCCTCTGTGTTATTTGCTCTTGAATGATCTGGTTGTGGCCTCAAATAAACATTCCGGTCCACCCCTTATAACATTAGTGTGTCATTCTTAGTCAAGAATCTGTCTGCCTCTCCCTTAAGAATATTCAATGTTTTCCATCTCCCTCTGGAAAGACTTCTGTAAACACACAATCCTTTGAAACAGTAAAGAAAATAAGTCACCATTGTCTGAGATATACTCCAGTTTTACAGTCCATCCACTGGGAGTAATCTCTTGCACAAATTGAAATACAGTTTCAGCATTCAACTTGAAAAGACTGCTCGGAATATTTTGGGATTAAACAAGGCCATGTGTCATTTGTCTAAAGTCCAATAAATCCAGAGCCAGTCTGGTCATGATTTCCTCCGAAGACAAATACTTCTCACAGGAATCAGTTCAATCAATCATCTCTGTGTGGCTTCCGATCATACCCACAGCTCTCTCAATGCAGTTTCACCATTACTCTGAAAACTGTCCAAAAACTGCCCTATTTCTGAAAGCATTCTGTTTTGGAATGTTTCACCATATGCATTGTCTCCCTAAAAACCTGATGTACACGCAAAGTTTTATTTTCTGACACAGGTTTCTGGTCCCTCTCTACCTCATGTTTGCAATCTCTCATTTGAAATAATACAGATTTTCCATTCAAACCTTCAACATGTTCGAACACAGACACATTTTCCCTACTGTGCTTCATACACCAATTTTTTTTGTTCACTTGACACAGCAACATCTTTTTTGACGCATGTGTTCTTTGTATTTCCCCCTTCTAAGATTTTCAATGTTTACATTCTTCCATATTACAATCAGAATGTATAAATTGCCTGCTTTCGGGGGTGACAATGGCCTAGTGGTATTATCACTGGATTGTTAGTGCAGGGATCTAGGTAATGTTCTGGAGACCTGTGTAAGAATCCCACCATGGCAGCTGGTCGAATTTGAATACAACAAATATCTGGAATTAAGAGTCTAATGATGACCACAAATCCATTACCGATCGCTGGAAAAGCCCATTTTTTCACTCATCCCCTTTTGGGTAAGAAACTGCCATTCTTACTTGTTCTGGCCTACATGTGACTCCAGACTGACTCTCAACTGCCCTCTGGGCAATTAGGAATGCGCAATAAATCATGGTCTAACAAGTAACACTGTCATCCTTTGAATGAACAAAAATAAAACAAAGCCCCTTGTGACAATGCTGATGTCTTGTGCATTCCCATCACCCAAGTCCCCCTCCGCAGTGCAGAAAATAATTTTTAAAACTCAAAACAATGGTCTCCTCTCTTTACTTCTGCTGTAAATGGTCATTTGACTTTTTGTTCTGAAATTGGCATATTAATTAAGGAATGTCTGTCTGACTGTGACATTTCGATTTTGTTTACTCAAGGCAGTTAAACATCAGGAATTAGGAATGAGAATAGGCCGCCTGGATCACAGACCTGCTCTGGCAATCAACAAGACCTCATTCCGTTTTTGTATCCACATTACTGTCTTGCTCCACCCACACCATCAAGCCTGCATTATCTGAACCCCTCGACTCCCACCACCCCAACTTTCACTCAAGTCTGAATTCCAAAGAACTTCAGATGGAACAACATTGGAACACAAGATTTAAGAGCAGAAGTAACAATTCAAACCTTGGAATCCACTGTGATTCTTAATATGATCATAGCTAATCTTATCCTGCCTCAATTCAACTTTTCTGCCTGTTCCCCACAGCCCTTTGTCCAACTTTTCATTAGAAACACATTTCTTTATTTGTTGAAACTGTTGATTGACTTTGCCTCCACTACACTCTGGGGCAGTAAGTTCCACATTCACAACACTCTGCGAGAAGTAGTTTCATCTTATGTCAGTTTTGAACCTGCCTCTTCTCATTCTGTATCTCTGACAACTTGTTCAAGGCAATTTAGTCCCATAAGAGGACATGTTGCCAATCTCCACATTATCAACATCCTTCCGCATTTCATATACCTTAATCAGATCCTCCCTTATTATTTTGTACTCCAGCGATGTAGAAGCCCAAACTATTCAACCTCTCCTCATATGACAATTCTTCCATCCCTGGAATCAAACCACTAAACCTCTTCTGAACAGATCCAGTGCCAACCATGTCCTTCATAAGTAAGGAGACCAAAACAGGTCATACTACACCAGGCATGGCCTCGACAAAGCCTGATTGTAACAACCCTTTTTCATTTTATAATGCAGTTCTTTTACAATAAATGCAAGGGAATCATTTGCTTTTCTTATTGTATGCTGCATCTGCACACCTACTTTGACATTCGTACACAGAGACACCTAAATTCGTCATCATTCACACACTTTGAATCTGCTTCCACTTAAAGAAGAATTTATTCTTTAATTTTCTGTCCAAAATAGAACACCTTGCACTTATCCACATTAAACTCCATCTGCCAAATTCTGGCCCATTCTCCTAAACTCTCAATTTCCATCTGTAACAAAAACAAAGCTGCTGGAAAAGCTCAGCAGGTCTGGCAGCATCAATGGAGGGGAAAACACAGTTAACATTTTGTGTCTGCTGACCCTTCCTCCGAACCATTCTGAGGAAGAGTCACTGGAACCGAAAGGTTAACTCTGTTTTTTCCTCCATAGGTGCTGCCAGGCCCACTGAGTTTTTCCAGCAACTTTGTTTTGTCTCCTGATTTACAGCATCCACAGTTCTTTTGTTTCTTTTTACTTGATATTCATCTGTAAACTCTTTATCTCCCCATCACAGCCTGCATTACCAACTGTTTAAATGTCATTTGGGAATTTTGCTACATTACATTCTGTTTCTGGTTCCCAAGAACTGAAAATTGCAGCATCTTGCTTGCTTCAGAACACCATGCAGAGAAGATCACATTTATCCTGGTGCTCTAGAACATAGATCATAGAACATTACAGTGCAGTACAGGCCCTTTGGCCCTTGATGTTGCGCCGACCTGTAAAACCAAACTGAAGCCCATCTAACCTGTACTATTGCATTATCAACCATATGTTTATCCAATTACCATTTAAATGCCCTTAAAATTGGCGAGTCTACTGCTGTCGCAGGCCGACATTCCACACCCTTACTACTCTCTGAGTAAAGAACTTACCTCTGACATCTGTCTTATATCTATCACCCCTCAGTTTAAAACTATGCCCCCCCATGCTAACCATCCCCATGCGAGGAAAAAGGCTCTCACTGTCCACCCTATCTAATCCCCTGATTATCTTGTATGTCCCTATTAGGTCACCTCTTAACCTTATTTTCTCGCATGCAAACAGCCTCAAGTCCCTCAGCCTTTTGTCGTAAGGCCTTCCCTCCATACCAGGCAACACCCCAGTAAATCTCCTCTGCACACTTTCCAATGCTTCCACATCCTTCCTATAATGTGGCGAACATAATTGTGTGCAATACTCCAAGTGCGGCCGCACCAGAGTTTTGTACAGCTTCAGCATGACGACATGGCTCCAAAACTCAAACTACTACCATTAAAACCTAACACCCTGTACTTCACAACCCTATCAACCTAGGTGGCAACTTCCTGGGATCTATGCACATGGACACCGAGATCTCTCTGCTCATTCACACTACCAAGAATCTTACCATTAGCCCAGTACTCTGTATTCCTGTTACTTCTTCGAAAATGAATTATGTCACACTTATCTGCATTGAAATCGATTTGCCACCTCTCAGCCCAACTCTGCAGCTTATCTATGTCCCTCTGTAACCTGCAACATGCTCCTGCACTATCCAGAACTCCACCGACTTTAGTGTTAAACGCAAATTGACCCCATTTGTCTATGCCCTCATCCAGCTCATTTATAAAAATGACAAACAGCATTGGCCCTAAAACAAATGCTCGCAGCACACCACTAGTAGCTGAACTCCAGGATGTACATTTCCCATCAACCACCACCTTCTGTCTTCTTAAAGCTATCCAATTTTTGATCCAAACCGGTAAATCACGCTCAATCCCGTGCCTCAGTATTTTCTGCAATAGCCTACCATGGGGAACCTGATCAAAAGCTTCACTGAAATCCATATATGCCGTATCAACTGCTTTATCCTCATCCACCTGTTCGGTCATCTTCTCAAGGAACTCAATAAGGTTTTGAGGCACGACCTACCCTTCACACAACCATGTTGACTACCCCTAATCAAATTATTCCTTTCTGGATGATTATAAATCCTATCTCTTATAATCTTTTCCAACACTTTACCCACAACCAAAGTAAGGCTCACTGGTCTATAATTACCAGAGTTGTCTCTACTTCCCTTCTTGAACAACATTTGCGATCCTCCAGTCTTCTGGCACTATTTCTGAAGATAATTACGACATGAAAATCAAAGCCAAAGGCTCTGCAATCTCCTCCCTAGCTTACCAGAGAATCCTAGGATACATCCCACCTGTCCCAGGGGACTTATCTATTTTCACACCTTCCAGGGTTGCTAACATCTCCTCCTTGTGGACGTCAATGCTGTCTCATCTATTAGCCTGTATCTCAGTATTCTCCCGACAACATTGTCCTTTCCCTGTGTGAATACTGACAAAAAATACTTATTCAGCCCCTCTCCTTTCTCTTCGCACTCCACACACAACTTCCCACTGCTGTCCTTGACTGGCCCTAATCTTACTCCAGTCATTCTTTCATTCCTGAAATACCGATAGAAAACTTGAGGGTTTTCCTTGATCCTACCTTCCAAAGAATTCACATGTCCGCTCCTGGCTCTTCTTAGCTCTCTCTTCAGGCCCTTCCTGGCTAACTTGTAATTCTCAAGTGCCCCAACTGAGCCTTCATGCCTCTTGTTTACGTAAACCTCCCTCTTCCACTTGACAAGAGATTCAACTTCTTTAGTAAACCACGGTTCCCTTGCTAGACAACTTCCTCCCTGCCTGAAAGTCACATGCTGATCAAGGACACGCAGTAGCTGTTCCTTGAACAAGCTCCACATTTCAAATTGTGCCCAACCTCTGCGGTTTCCCTCTCCATTCTATGCATCCTCAATCTTACCTCATCACCTCATAATTCCCTTTCCCCAGCTATAAATCTTGCCCTGCGGTATATACCTATTCCTTTCCATCGCTAAAGTGAACGTAACCAAACTGTGGTCACTATCACCGAAGTGCTCATCTACTTCCAAATCTGCCACCTGGCCTGGTTCATTAACCAGAAGCAAATCCAAAGTGGCCTCACCTCTTGTTGGCGTATCCGTCCTGCACACATTGGACAAAAATTGACCCATCTAATGTATTTGATCTGTTGTGTTTCCAGTAAATATTTGGAAAATTAAAGTCCTCCTATCAAATAACCTGTTACCTTCGCTCCTGTTCAGAATTACCTTGGCAATCCTTTCCTCTACATCTCTGGAACTTCTGAAGCCTATAGAAAACTCCCAACAGGGTGACTGCTCCTTCTCTGTTTCTAACCTCAGCCCATACTACCTCAGTAGATGAGTCCTCACCAAACGTCCTTCCTGCCACCATAATACTGCCCTTGACTAACAATGCCACACCTCCCCGTCATTTCCCACCTTCCCTGATCTTACTGAAACATCTAAACCACAGACCTGCAACAACCGTTCCCGTCCTTGCTCGATCCAAGTCTCCGAAATGGCCACAATATCAAAGTCCCAGGTATCAACCCATGTTGCAAGTTCACCCACCTTATTTCGGGTGCTCCTGGCATTGAAGTAGACACACTTCAAGCTACCTTCCTGCCAGTACACTCCAGTGACCTTGAAACCTTATTTCTGACTTTGCTACTCCCAACCTCCTGTAAACAGGGTCTACAATTCAGGTTCCCATCCCCCTGCTGAATTAGTTTAAACCCTCCCGAAGAGCAACAGTAAATTTCTTCCCCAGGATATTGGTACCCCTCTGGTTCAGACCATTCTGTTTGTCACGGTCCCGCATACCCCATAATGAGCCCCAATTATCCAAGTAACTTAATCCCTCCCTCCTGCACCATTCCTGCAGCCACGGGTTCAACTGCTCTTGCTCCCTATTCCTCTCCTCGCTAGCAGGCGGCACGGATATCAACTCAGAGATAATAGCTTTGTTTGTTCTAGCTCTAAGTTTCCACCCTAACTCCCTGAATTTCTGCCTCACATCCCCATCCCTTTTCCTACCCATGTCATAGGTACCTATGTGGACCACGACTTGGGGCTTCACCCCCTCCCCCTTAAGGATCCCCAAAATAGGATCTGAGACATCATAGACCCTGGCACCTGGGAGGCAAAACACCAACCACGAGTCTCTCTTGTCCCCACAGAATCTCCTATCTTCCCCCCCTAACTATGGAGCCCCCAAAGACTATTGCTCTCCTCTTCTCCCACCTTGAATTCTGAGCACCAGGAGCAGAGTCTGTGCCAAAGACCTGTACCCTATGGCTTAATCCTGGTCAATCATCCCCCCCAATAGTATCCAAAACGGTATACTTGTTATTGAGGGGGATGGCCACGGGGGATCCCTGCACTGTCTGCCTGTTCCCTTTCTGTCCCCTGACTGTAACCCATCTACCTTTGTCCTGTACCTGCGGTGTAACTACCTCCCTGTAACTCTCAATCACCCCTTCAGCCTCCCAAACGCTGCGAAGTTCATCCAGCTCCAGCTCCAGTTCCCTAATGCAGTTCGTGAGGACGGGAGTTGGATGCACTGCCTGCAGATGAAGTCAGTGGGGTCACTAGTAGTGACTCTTACCTCTCCCATCTTACAGGAGAAGCATGCAACTGCCCTGGCACCCGTTCCTCGGTTCCAAATTCACACACAGATGATTGAAAAAGGAAAAAAAAGGAGGAATCCGACCAGATCAGTGCTCAGATCCTTTTTTTTGATGAGAGGCGGCGGATGGGTGAGAGACACTACTGAAGTCGTGTTTTGGGGAAAGCAACCACCCAAATATATTACCTCACTGACCTTCCTGTTGGCGCTCTGGCTCGTGCTGCTGCTGCTGAAAACAAGAGAGTCGCTGCTGCATGAGTTGCATTTTTAGAGTCCCCCCGCCACCAAAAAAACGACCTTACCTTCCCGTCGGTGCTCCGGCTCACGCTGCTGCCGCTGAAATCCAGTTTTGATTCCTGAATAGCTTTTCCCCGCCAGCTGACAATATTTTCCCAAAATCTCTTGCACCATGTTCAGAGTTGAGGAAGTCCCGTTTGGGGAACAGAATCCCAAGGCCGAGAATGTTCTCTTTGGAGCAAAATATGAGATTTCCTGGGGCTGTATGTAATGAGGTGGTTGTGGGGATGGGCCGGTTGAGCATCGGGAGAAACTGTGCCAACGACAAGATTTAGTTGCCAGAGGACTGGGATTGAAGATATTGCATGAAAAATAGCAGTTATTCAGAATAATCGCACAGAATACTGCAGAAACTCAACAAGCCCAGCTGTATCGGTGGGAAGAGAAACAGAGCTAAGGTTTTGAGTACAGTGCGATTCTTGTTCAGAATATGTCTTCCCTGAATGTCAACACACTGGCAGACCTGAGAAAACGTGAGTTTGTTGGCATCAAGAAGTCATTTAAAATGAGTTGCAGAAATTCACTTGCAGGATTCAAAACTACACGGGGAAACCCCAATGAATTTCAAAGCTATTGCTTTAACCAATCAACCACAACTGCAGGCAACACCCCAACCTTTAACATGCCTTATGGAATATTCTGACAGGAACGGCGAGTACTCGATTTGAGATGTCTGTGCTACTATCCGAATATGTAACATCACCCTGCACTTGATCAGAACAGAACAGGCTGTTGGGGGATTGAATTAAACTAAACACATTGTAAGAGAGTGTGAATGGAAAAGATTAACTTCCATGAGCAGAAAGTTTAATTATCAGAGCAACAGGTCGAGAAAGAATTATGTCCTTGTATTTTTATCGCGCCTTTCACCACCTAAATCATAGCAATACCGTATATTTGGATAAGATTCCGCTTTGGCAAATCTAACATGCAAATCAGGACAGTTGCTTTAACTAGAGGTCTCAAAGCAAAATGTTTTCAGCACTTACAGGTGACACTGGAGATGTCACTGAGTTCACACCAAACTTTGGAGGCTTGTTGTGCTCTGATTTATACCCGGGTGTGTTATCTCAGGGAAACGAGTTGCCCATTTAAATCAGAGATAAGATGGATGTTCTCACGCTCAGGCAGAAGCAAATCTGTGGATTTCTTGAATACAGAGGCTGTCAATGCTAGGTATATTCAAGGCTGAGACGGACAGGCATTTAGTCATTTCAGGAGTCAAGTCGATTGTGGGGAAAAACCTACCTGGTTTACTAATATTTTTGAGAGAAGGAAACAGCCATCCATGGCTTATATGTGACTCCAGAACCACAGCAATGTGGTTGACTCTTTACTGCCCTCTCTGGCAATTAGCAATGGGTGAAAATTGCTGGTCTCGCCAAAAATTGCCCTCATCCTGTGTACGAATAAAGGATCTGCAGTTCATGCTATCTCTTGTTAACAGCAAATTTTCTGCAATCTATCTCCTGAACAACATCAGATTATCACAGCCCCACCTTCTCCACTTTGAAACCCAGGGCGATAATATGAATCATTTCAAAACTTGGAGAGAGACACTTCACTGGTGAAAGTGCTTCTGGTGTAGGAACAGGTGTGTACAAGTCAGGTCGCACGGATTAGTGTCAGCAAACTGGTTGGCATTCAGGGTTTGCATCACTCAGGCGTGGGTGCAATTCCCAGTCAGGAAGTGAAGGTTTATATCTCTTCCTGTTAACCTTAGGAATGAAAATGAATCCCTGGCTATGCAGAGAACACACACCCTGAATCTACTAGAGTCAATCCAATAAGAGTTTGCCCTCACGTTGAAGGATAATGGCAGCAGATGCACGGGAATGCGCCCACCATAAACTCCCCTCCAAATTTCTCTCCATTCTGAGTTTGAACTATGCTGCTGTTCCTTCAGCGGCGTTGCTTCTAAATCCTGGAACTCCCCTCCTAATAGCATCAAAGCTGTACCTAAGTGCCAAGGAGTTCGAACGTTCAATAAAGTAACTCATCACCTCCATCTGTGGGGTAATTAGGGATGGGCAATAAATCCAATCCCATTGAATGAAGTCCTATCCCAGGCATCCGTGTTCAAGTTGCAGCTTCTAACTGAGCAACTATATTCGGTCAGGAACACGTTCAGAAGCAAAGTGTGGGAGTAGAGCAAAAGTGAAAGGCAGTGATGGCTGGGGGTGCGGGGGCATGAGGCAGGAAGTGAATGTGGAGCTATTGGTGCAAGCCTCAATGTTGGTTCCAATGGGTTAGGCTTTACACCTGCTCAATTAACTAAATTGAACCTATTCCTCTTGTGAGGTTCCCTTAGCGTGTGTTACCGTTGTTAATGGGCCCCGAGAGGATGAGCCCATGCTCTTTATCCAGTCAGCTTAAACAGGTGAAAATGTCAGTTTTAAACCAAAGCAGGAGGAGTTTGCCTCTTTCCATGTAGTTTCACAGGAGAATATTCAGCGGTGAATGGCCCTTGTTTGAAAAGTGGGTTAGATTGAAATTCTCACTGAGTAACACTGATACAGGAAAGTTCCCCAAATTACTGTGATTGTGTGGTTAAGGAAATGCCCTAATCGATGGGTTAAAAAAACAGTGTGTAGTAAACAGGCGATCTTGAGTTAAAATCCCAGCGGTGCCTCAGCTTTCCATTGAAGATTCCTCGTTTCAACTTATCTGAAATGCCATATTGTTCATCTAAACAGTAAAGTTATTTTTGTTCCTTTAATCGTTCATGGAATAAGGGTGTCACTGGCTCAGGCATTTAGCCAATCAGCCAGTGGTAATTATCCACCATGACTTCTGTGGGCCTGGAGTCAGATGTAGGCACGATCAGCCAAGGATAAAAGATGCCAAAAGGACATAAGGGAACCAAATGGGTTTTGGTTCCCCTCACGATGGATTTATGATTATCATTATATTCTTAATTCTAGATATTTGTTGAATTCAAATGCCATCATTTTCTGGGGGTGATATTTGTACCTAGGCCTCCAGACACAACCTGACTTTCTGAATAAGCAGTCCAGCAATAATACCACTGGGCCGTTAGTTGCCATGTTGGAGGAGAGAACTGAGCATGGTTTCTCTGCTTGAATGCAGACAGTAGTCATTTGGTGCTGGTATTCCTGTCGCCTATTTTCTCCCCACCAGGGAATGGTTTCCTGCCAACAAATAATTCATCCTATGGTTTGGTAGGAATAACAAGGTAAGGCAGAATAATCTACAGACTTACTGCGGAATATTGCGGTAGTGAGACGGACACCAGGAACTGATCAACCTCATTCTCTGCTGTCAAAATTCATTCATCTTATACCAACAGTAAAAACATTACTGTAATTGCATAATTGTGGCATTTTGTTTCTTTTTGGTGGATTAGTAATCCTATTTAGAAGTCTAAACACTCATCATGTTTTGAGGGAATAAATGTCTCCTTGCCTCAGTCCCTAAGTGACAGAAACACTATTTGGAGAATGTGAGCCCAGTTCCAGGCTTTACACTCGGGGTGGGAGTGTTGCTTGTGTTGAGGAAGCCTCTCAGCAGCTCCACTCTCAAACACTCCCCGATTTTCAGACTTTTCAAAGAGCAGCAGTGGGAAATAAGGGAAATAGACGGACAGAGAGTAGGAGAAAATAAAAGGGGGTGAGCTGAATACCCAGACACAAAGAGAGACAAATAGAGACAGATATTGAGGTAGAGCCTAAAAGGACCAATTCTCCATTCGACACCGCTACTAACTAACTGAAGGGAAAAGACAAAAAGAACCATTTAAGCAGAGCCTTTTAAAACCTGAGGGTGAAGGAAGCAGCATTACAGCCGATAAAAGTCTGTTAAAGTTGTAAAGTTGACGGCAGGAAACTAATGCGCTATTTTGATAAATATACTGAAACGACAAATAAAAGCGGTAATTTCCCTGCATTATATTATGGAATGGCATAACTGACTTGGTTCTGACGTACATTCATGGATCTGAAACGTTAACCCTGTGTCTCTCCACAGATGCTGCCAGGCCTGCAGGGTTTCTCTGTCAATTCCTGTTTCTGTCAATTCCCAGCATCTGCAGCTCTTTGTTTCATGTTGGCTTGAATATTGTTTGGGACACAGTTAGTTACCTCACAGCCCCTTTCCTTCTCCTCATAGGGGAGGCGATACAATCCGTGCACTCAATTGGCGGAAGAACTCATCTGGTTCACTAATGTCCTTTTGGGAAGGAAACTAACTCCCGTACCTGGTCTGGCTTACATGTGACTCCAGGCCCACCGCAATGCGGTTGATTGAATAAATGCTGCCGAGCCAGTGGTGCCAGTTAATGAATAAAAGTACAATTAGTCAGCAAAGCTGTCATCAATAAACGCTGGGAGGGAGGATCTTCCACTCAACAGTTCAAACCAGGGCCGTGGTTCCAAAAGCACCAAATCCGAACCACTAGACAACAAGAGCATACATTGGAGGTGCTTGCATCATTTCTCAACGACAGTTTTTGCCTTTTCATTTTTGATCCTTTTGGTGACAGATCAGTTTCTCCCTGTCTTCGAGTTTTTATCACGTGGAAAGAGACTATCTGGGCCATTGTATCGGCGCATGTCATTAGGCATCTATCTATTCTAATCTCAGTTTTGAGCACTTGGCCCATGTACCTCTGACGCATCAGGGACAAATATCAATTAGAATAATGCTGTGATCTACAAACGGGACTGAGGCTTTGTGACAGTAAAACTGTCTTACAGCCGACTTATGGAACTCATCCTCGTGTTTAGTCACAGAGGGAGATACACAGACACATCCGTCAGGATGACACTGACTCCAGGTGCTTCACGGTCACTCTCTGTCCCCACACATGTTTCGCTGACAACAGGCAGATTTACATGGAGCACAAACAAGTTCTCCAGGCAATGAAACCTGTTGTTGTGAGCTCGGAATTGAAACTAACAGTGAGCTGAAAAGGGTTGCCAACACTGCTCATGCGCAACTTCTAATTTCATACTTTAGCTTCTGGGAATCTGACTGCAAAATCACCTGCTGTACGTTCCAACTTCAGGTGAAGGTGTCACCTTGCGAGTATTGAAAATGGACCAAGTGTGCTCAAGCCAGGCAGGAGTCAAACCTACAACCTGATCCGAAGTCAGATGCGTTATCCATTACGCCACTGGCCCACAGTGGGCACCTGGCTTCTTGTTGAGTTGAGATGTTTACGGAGATCAAGGTGAAAATGTGATACACGAGGTGAGCACCAGCAAAGGCAATCTCTGACAGTGCTTCACTTCAATGGGCCCCACTTTGGGAAATGGTAACTTTCACTTGCAAAAGAAACAAATTTATCCTCAGGTGCCTTCTTCACAGTCACCTCTTTATCCATTAAGGCTTGCCATCATTTTATTGAGTTTCTGGGCTAGTTTACAAATCAATCCAATGAAATGTAATTTACGACCATTATTAATTCTAAACCTTCATCAGTGAAGTGGATGCATACGATGTATTTGCAGGAAACACATTTTGGGAACATAGACTGAAATCGATTTCATAAAGAACCACCCCCTGGCTCTCCTGAATATTAAAAAAATTAGAGGCAACAATGGCTGATGCAGGATTCAAGCCAGCAGCTTCTCACATTTCTAACAGCCAGCTGATGTGAGAAGCAGACCAGAAGACCAATGATGCTGTCTGCTGCCAGGCAACTTAACAATAAATGAGGTGTCAATCATGCAGTGACAGTGTCCCTGCCTCGGATGTAGGAGACAGAGTTGAGGTTTTATCTGCTCCAGAGGTATGTAATAACATATCTGAGAAAGTTGCTGAAAACAAATCTATTCCCCGTTGCTTCAATGAACATTTTCTTATTCTGTCACCATTCTGCTGGGATAGAGCTCTCTCCATTGGCAAATGCATTCAACCATTTGGCCACAGGCAGGCATTGCTGGCGGTGGGTGGTATACATTTTGTCAATGTATCTCAAACACTGGAAGAAGGAAGGAGCAGAAGAGGTGGAATCAGACTTGTCCAGCAAATTGTGAAGGTGATTTGGAACATTCATCAAATGACATTTATCAGGTGCAGACAGAAAGAAGGAGAGCTGCTGGGAAAGATAGAAGTCAAAACTCGAGATAACTCTCTACAGCAACTTAAAATGCGATCTTTCTGTGCAACCTGTTTGATGTTCAGAATTTGTCTGCACACGGGGTGTCAGTTCATTTGTGACCTCCACAGCAGGAGTTAATGACTGACACCAATAGTCCCACGTTAAGTGAATATGACTGTAACACTCACGCATTGAGAGACACCTCCAATGGCCCTGAGTTGCGGGGCTGCAGACAGTACAACGTGGAAGGGAGGGTTAATAATGAGCCATTGTTTCTCCCCCACCCGCTCCCTCACAGGGACAGTGAGAGTGACGTCATAAACCCATGGCGTCATTTCCGTGCGCGAAGAAGCTGTTCAGCCCATCGAGTCCGCAGCAACTCTCTGCCTCTTGTATTTCTCTGTAGTCATTCACAATCGGTGGTATCTGTCCCTAATAATGGTGAACTCTGTCTGTGTCATGCTGCAGTCTCTGACATCCTGATTCTTTTGTCATTCATGTCTGAAACAGCATTGGGAATTACGGCCAGGCATGACAAAAATATTGCAAGCGATGTGTTTCTACTTCATCGGTTTATTCCCATCTCAGAGAGGAAGTTTTACATTCCGTTCGGAGCAGACCGACTGAGAACAGGAGAAGAACATTCAGACCTTCACAAGTGTATCAGCTCTCCTGTGTGGCCTTGGCCAGTGCATCAACGTGAGGTATTTATTTCAGATACATGAAGCTGAGTGAAGTAGACAGCTGATGAAAATGCACAGTGCAGTTCACTGCAAGCCACAGCACTGACCAATAGAAAATAGCAGAGGATGGTTTTGATCCATCGACTGCTGGGTTATGGGCCTAGCACGCTTCCGCTGCGCCACTCTGCTCCCATGAACTACCTGCGTCTCAGGCAAGTATTCAGCTTTCCATCTGGAGTGCAGCATTTCCATTCGATGACGATGTTCAAAGCTTTTCACTATCGTGCACAGACGTGTCACAGCTGTGTAAGTATAACCTTTGTCTAATTTCCCACATTCTGTTGGTCGCTTTATGATTTCGCTTAGAATCACAAAACTTGTCACAGCTCAGATGGAGGCCATACACCCTACCTTAGTTATGCCACATCTCCCCAATAAGCAACTAATTATCACTTTCAGTATCAATCTTTTGCCTTCTCCCTGTAACATCTGCACAGGTACTTTTAACATAGCTGTCCAATTGCATTTTTGTTGATTGAATCTGCCTCTGTCGCTGTCAGATCGTGATTTACCGACCCTAACCACTCCTTGTGTGGGAATGTTCTTCCTCAAGTCACTTTCACTTCGTTTTCATCATGCCTTCAAATATCTGCCTAATCGTTCTCAATCCCTTCAGGCATGGAGTGGTAGAACTTTCACGCCTTTATTTCCACTGTCTAGACCCCTCGTGACTTGGAAAGCTTCGTTCGGATCACTTTACAGCCTTCTATTCCCCAAGGAGAACTGTCTCAACTTTCCAACCCATCTTCATTTCTGACATACAGATACATTTCAAACCTTCAATATTTGGACCTATCTTCAATGCTCCTTACTCACAACACCTTCAATGCCTCCAGACACAATTCTTTTGATGTGGCCTGGCCTGTTTTGTTCTTCCAGTCTCCTCTTTGTCTACGATTCACATGAGCCTGTTCAGCACTATCCCCAATCGCTTCACTTTCCAACTTTCTGAGGTTTCATGTTGATTATTGAGCAGTGCTTCAGCCTAAGAATTCATTCACCGTCGGATTCCCTGTGTTAACATTCTAAAATTCTTGTTCTTCCTTTGAACAAGTGTATCCCTTCGACATGTTCGCTGCAATGGGACATCTATCCTATCCCAAAGTCAGGCAGTGCAACTTCATTTCACGAAGTTGCTTTTTGAGATAATTAATTGGGTACTTTGGCAAAACACGTGTGGTTGTTCAGATGTGAAACTGGAACTTCTGGCGTTTATAAATGCTGTAAGACCCAAAACAAGAATCATATCCCTGGACCAACGAGCCATCTGTAGACCACAGGGGCCAATCCTCAACCAGCTGGGATTCGCTTCATGTGACTTACATCCCACAATGCTTCATGAATTCCAACGATCAAACAGTTTCCCGAACATAATCCCTTGACCATGATTATTCTTGGAACAAAACCAAAATTGCTGGAAAAGTTCAATACGTCTGGCAGTAATTGTGAAGGAAAATCAGGGTTACTGTTTAGTGTTGGGTGAATCTTTCTCAGAACTGACTGTTTCGACTTATTTCCCAGGACATGGCTCACAGCCTCACCTGTTGGCCAGGCAAGTGGATATCTGAAAGCTCTTTAACTTTTATGAAGGTTTGTGTTGATTCTGCCATGACAGGCAGTGAGTTACCTTTTGCCACTGTTGGTAGCCTGAATGAAATGTTTTTTCCTGCTGTTTTGATTCCTGTCACAAGCAAAACGGAGGAAGCAAACAGCCCTCGCATTCATTCCCAGCTTTTGCCCACATTCATCACGATATGAATCCGTGCAAAAACACCCCAATGGATTTGAAATCCATTGCCTTAACCCTTAACCAAGAGATGCTTGTTAATATTAACAGCAGAGTTCATAAAGGGAGCACGTAGATAAAGTCTGCTTGAATTTTCCACAGCACTCAAAAAGGGGTCAAAAATGTCATAGCACAAGGTCAGAGTTCATGGTGTTGTCTAATAATTGAGCATGGACTTCCTATTGTTTAATTAACAGAACACACAGAATCAGGATTAAAGGTTACATGTCATGTTGAAATACCCACCCCCCACAACTCACCCACCGTACTCTAATGTACACTATTTGATGGGCACTGTTCTCTCAGAAATCTTTCAACTTGATGTAATTCATTCAACCTGCCACATTGCACATTACCAGATCTAAATGAGCCACATCCCACATTCCACCCCAATTGCATCTTCTGCATCTTTGAAGAGTTATGGAAACATTTTTCTCTGAAATTTATCACCTTCATAAAAAAGGGGCTTGACAGTGAAACAAAATTCGGAAGCCATTCTTTTCTTGGCACAGATTATTTACAGAGTTCAGCATTATGGGTGTGTAGTTCCTTACTCCACTCTGTGTCTGTAAGTTTCTTGTTATTAGTTCTGCAGCCTCCAAAGAATGTGTACATAATATTTGATAAAAATGAACAACTTCAGTCAAGGCCACTAAAACGTTGATCATCTGTGTGGCTACCAAGGTGTCTCAGTAAGTGGGATGACTGATTGAATCCTTTCCCACTCTCAGAACAAATGCATGGTTTCTCTCCCGTGTGAATTCTCTGGTGTGAGACCTGATGGAAAGACTGGCTAGATCTCTTCCAACACTTGGAGCATTTATTGACATCTGCTAAGTGCGATCTCACTGGTGTGTAGCAGGTAGGATGTTTGAGTGAACCGTTTCTAAACTTAAAGCAATTATCGAGTCCGAGAGATATTCAGCACAGAAACAGAGTCTTTGGTCCTTCTCATCCATGCCAACCAGATTTCCAAAATTTATCTCGTCCTGTTTGCCAACATTTGGCCCATATCCCGCTAAACCCTTCCTGTACATGTATCCATGTCGATGCCTTTTATATGTTGTGTTTATACCAGCCTACACCATTTCCTGTGTGAGTTCATTCCTTACACACACCATCCTGCGTGTCAAAACATTACACCCTATGTCCCTTTAAACACTTTATCCTCAAACCTTAAACCTATAACCTCAAGTTTGGACTCCACTGCCCTGGGAAAAAGACCTGATCACTACCCCTCATGGTTTTATTAACTTCGATAAAGTCACCCCTCAGCCTCCATTCCCAGTGTAAAGAGCCCAATTTTATTCAGCCTCTCCTTCCGGATCATCTGCTCCAACACTGGCAGCTTCACTATCAACCCTTTCATCTTTCCTTGAGCAGGGAGAAGAGGATTGAAAGCAGTTTGCGTGGTTTCATCTGTGTGTATTAACGTGGTTAATGGGTACAGAGAGGATGAACACATCCCCTTTATCCCACCAATTTAAATTGTGAAAATATCGGTTTTAAAGCAGTGTAAGAGGAGATTGTATCTTTCTGTGCATGTTTACTGGAAATGTTCAGCTGTGAACTGTCTGTCCTTAAAAAACAACGGTGTTTGAGTTAAATGTTCACTGATTAACACTGAGGTAGAAAAAAAACGTTTCTGTGTTTGGGAGTTGAAATTCATGAACATATGGATTGGAGCTGAATCAGCTTGTGTGGTGCTGAAGCAGCTTGTGTGGTGCCGTGGCTTATTTGGCTCATGTGCCTTTCTAACAATCAGCATAGCTGTGGTTTGAGTCCCACAGGTGCCTATGGCTTAGATTGACAGTATCTCGTCCAAACCTCTTGTAAATAGTGCCAGTTGCTTGGTTCCTGAAAGCTGAAGTGGCTTGCTTTTTGTATTTAAACTCAATGCATTATTATTCCTCTGCTCCCACTCCAGTTACCTCAGCCTAACCCAACTGGCTGTTTTGTTTGTTGCTGTTTTGTGAACTGTAACAATTAACAATTGTCAGCTACTCAGAGAGAGAAATTTTGATAAGTATCCCGATTTGACAGAAAAACCTGATCACTTTGCCTAAGATGACATGATTGAAATGCATAACTAATCTAGTTCCAAAAAACAATCTGTGGACCTGAAAGGTTACCTCTCTTCTGCTCTACAGATGCTGCCAGGCCTGCTGAGTTTCTTGGTCAATTCCTGTTTCTCTTTCAGACTTTCAGCATCTGCAGTTCTTTGACTTCTGTTAACTTGAAAAATTTCTGGGACAAAACAGTCCATCTATCAGCTCCATAGCTTCTTTCCTGCTCCTGAAAATCAGTCATCACAATAAACGAGCCGAATAGAACTCCCATTCCCTGACCGAAACCGTAACCAAGCCTGCGGCAGTGAAAGCGCCAAATCCTAACCACTGCACCACCAGGAAGGGCACTTCAGACTCTTGTATCTTTTCTTACCGACACTGCTTCTGACTTTTTATTTTGTACCACTTTGGCTGCAGATCAGTTTCTCCCTTTCACCAAAATTCCCTTTGCCTTTTTAATTACCTGCTGCACCTGCAATCCTACTTTTAGCGATTCATGCACAATGGCACCAAAGTCCCTCTGCACAGCAGCATGTGCAATTTTTTTACCATTTAAAACATAGTCCATTTTGCATTATTCCTCCCAAAATAAATGTCCTCACACTCATCAACATTGTACTCCATCTGCAGGCCTTTGCTCACTCACTTAGACTATCTACATGCCTCTGCAGACGTTTAGTGTCTTCTGCACACTTTGCTCTATTCACGTCTTAGTGTCATCTGCACATTTTGACACACCGCACTTAGTCCTCAATTCCAAATCATCCGTGTTAATTGTAAACAATTGTGGTCCTAACACTGATCCCTGAGGCACACCACTCGCCACTGAACGCCAATGAGATTAAAAGAAACACCCATTTAACCCTACTCTTTGTTTTCTACTGGTCAACCAATCCTCTGTCCATGCCAATACATTGCCTGTAATATGGTGCAACTTTATCTGATGTAGCAGCCTTTGTTGTGGCACTTGCCTTCTGGAAATCCAGATACACCACATCCACAGGTATCCCATTGTCCACATTGCAAGTAATGTCCTCAAAGAATTCCACCAAATTAGTTAAACAAGACCTACCCTTCATGAACTCATGAACCCCAGTTGGACAATTTATATCCAGATGTCTTGCTATTTCCTCCTTTAATATAGATTCAAGCATTTTCCCCACTGCCGAAGTTAAGCTAACTGGACCAAAGTTACCGGCTTTTTGCCTAATTCCTTTTTTAAACAGTGATGTCACATTGGCTGATTTTCAAGCTGGGGATCCACCCCAGAGTCCAGTGAATTTTGGTAAATAGTTGCTCGTGCATTTACTCTGTCCCCAGTCACCTCTTTTAGTATCCTGGGATACAGTTCATCAGGGCCAAGAGACCCCCATGTCTACTGTTTGCCACATTACCTTGCCCAGAACAGCCTCCTTAGTGATAATGATAATCTCTGTCACAATCAGTGAGAGTTTCACATCAGAGGTGAATTAAATGGAAGACCCATTGAAATACATTTCTTTCATTAGCTCAGAAACAGTACTACAGAAATGCTCTTTATTGAAACATACAAGTGTTATTGGCGATGTAACCGATTGAATGCAGAAAGGTCCGTTCCCTTCTGGGGCCGCCTGGGAACGGAGTGTCTAATATCAGAATGGAGGGCGCACATTTAAGGCAGAGTCGAGGTAAAATTTATTCTCTGAGATGGTTGTGAATCAGTGGATTCCTTTACAGAAGAAGGTTGTGAAAGCTGGGCCACAAAGTAGATTTAAGGCTGAGTTTGAAAGATTTTTAGCAGCAAGGGTACCAGAGGTTAAAGAGAAATCTAAGAAAATGCAGTCCAGGATCATCAGGTCAGGATTGTTGGCCGAAGAGCCTGTTTCCACACTGTAGGAATTCCCTGATTATCTGCTCATTTCATAACAGAGCAGACTTGATGGGCTGAGTTGTCTCCTTCTCCTCCAAAACTGCATCATGTTAATATAAAGCTGCAAAACTGACCGGAGCAAATTTTGCTTAAAAACGGGTAGATCCCATCGGGACACTGAACCTCAGTGATATTTGCAAAGAACAACAAACAAAAGGGCAGTCATTGTCAGAAGTGGGATTCAAACGCACAACACCAGTCATTGACCAGAACAGCCAGCTTTACAGTGGAAAGCGTCTATTTCTTGACGCTGGCGCCTTCGACCACTCGGCCATCCCAACACACCTTGGCTGCTCCAGAGTGACCTGTATGCCAGGGTAAACAGGAAAAGCCAGAACAGCACCCACACTGAGCCTGGCTCCATTAGGCCCACAGTCACCTCTCACAAACCACCGTTGCCCTTCACTTTTCCTGGCCTCCCCCTTGTTCTTGTCTTAAACAATTGCACGTCAGGAAATTGTAGCTGACATTGCTGATGCAGATCTGTAATATAGATTGAACTGACACCGCCTGGTCTATGACATAATTCTACATCTAAAGAACAGTCAATATTTCATAGTTACTATTGCAAATAATAACCATGAACATGGCGCGGCAGTGAAGGCACTGGATCCTTATCAGCAGACTGTGAGGGAAGACGTATACCTCTACCACCCTGGTCACTGCCTGATTCAGCATTCCATCTCTCATCCTTCTGCACATGATCCCTTCAGCTCCATCTTGTTGTTGTCGCATTGTCTTGGTTAATAATGCACAGACTATCCTGCCATCTATTACATTGCAGTTTCTAATGCATGAAACCCTAGCTGACAGGGCACAGCCTTCGCTCTGTAGCGCAGTATTGAAACAAATGCTCTTGTTAAGCACCAGTCATGAGTTTACTTCTAACTGGAGGAGATGAGAATGTTTGTACAACTGCCGCATCCAATATCCGAAGGAGGGTTTTCAATCTTGCCTGAAATTATGCCAGTGTCATTTCCTCCACAGGCCAGCAGTGTGGTGAGGTGAGGTATTATAAACTGTAGGTTGACAAGGAAACAATGGGGGACCAACACGGAGAGGGGAGCGGCCGAATGCTTTATTTCTTTGCTGTAGTCAGATTCTGGTTTTGAAGTGTGAAATGGGACTATAGAACCCAAATGGGTGAAATCCTACTTTCTCGGGGTTGGTCTCTGCTGAGGCCTTTGTCACCTTCTGGGAAATGTGTCTGTGTATTCCCTTCTGAGGGTGAAAGTGTGGCCCAGTTCCCCAAGGGAACGTGAACATCTCAAACAGCCAGTCCATCACCCTGTAGCACACAAGGCTATGGGCCAAGGCTGGAAACTGGGATGTTGAGCCTCTTTCTCTGCTGTAAAAACACAATGATTCAATCATTTTGGAGGAAAAACAACTGTTGAAGAAATAAAAAAAAAAGAAGCCAAGAGTTGTGCCATTAAGAAACGATGCACACATGTCTGCCGCTATCCCTGTTGGTCTAGTGTTTAGGATTCGGCACTTTCACTGCCTCAGCCCGGGTTCGATTCCTGGTCAGGGAATCAAGTTTTATTATTCCTTCTGGTGACAACGCAAAGGCAGTGCAACTCTGTCTGCAATCCTTTCAATGACAGTTCCTGACCCCGAGAACATCAGGGTCCATATTCCAGCCGCTCGAAGAGGGGCAAGGTGCCTTAGCCGTCACTGCTCAGTCAGGCTACTCACCTTTGTGTTGTGTTGTTAGCAGGGACATCAGCAGGAAGGGGAACATTCACAAGATAAACAACCAGCAAAGATAATCACAGTCGCCACTTCAATTCAATTGTCTCCCCTTTGTGACGCAGTGAGTTTCACTGCCATTTGTCGTCAGGAAGCTACAATTCACCCGATCGAGTCTGCTCAGCCATTCAATGAGAGCGCTGCTGATCCGATAAATGTCAACTCCACTTTCCTGCTTTTCCACCATAACCTGACGTAAACTCGAGCCTAATCACAACATCATATATTACCGATATTTTTCAGAAGTTTAGATGAGTTCAGTGACCTG
The DNA here is from genome assembly GCF_030684315.1 of Stegostoma tigrinum. Taxonomy (NCBI): domain Eukaryota; kingdom Metazoa; phylum Chordata; class Chondrichthyes; order Orectolobiformes; family Stegostomatidae; genus Stegostoma; species Stegostoma tigrinum. Next base: position 600,987 of record NW_026728822.1, read on the forward strand.
TGCATGTTTGCATGAAATTGAATAATATGAAATGAGCGAAAAACAGCCCTTCCCACAGTTCAACCCAGTGCAGGGTCAGCCATATGACAAAAGTGAGAGAACAAAAACGTTACCTCCATTTCTCCCAGCACACATTTCTCTCTTAACGAGTTGAATATTTGCAGCATTTTTCATTATAATTGTGACATTTTCATGGACAGATCGTCACTCAATCCACAAATAACTGTGCTTCCAAAAACTATTTTGTCTCAGATTTAAATTGCTGTGTATCTTTTCATACAGCTTGAGGTCCCAATAATCCCTGCTCCATGTCAATAGAAGCTTCTCCGGGTGAGGTTGGAGCTCACAGACTCGGCATTTCATGCGCCTCTAAATCGTCATAGAAGGACGCATGCTCACCGACTGTGTCACTTCTATCTGTATCCCCCGGTTACTGTCTGATTCACCATTGTATCTCTCATCCTTCTGCACATCATTGCCGTGGCTCTATCTCGATTTTGTCACATTGTCTTGGCTCATAATGCACAGAATATACCGTCATCTATTATCACAGCGTATGTCTGCACGCTCATTGCCATCCCCATTTACGGTTATATCTTCGTGGCTGCGTCACTGAGTTTCCCTGGGTCTGGGCCCAGGAACTGAGATTATATGCTTGTATGCAGCAATGGTTACTTCCTTTTGTGAGTGAACTGATGAAATATCCAATGTTAAACTAGATTACTATTGAAAGGTACATTTTAACATGAGCCAGCACTTTCCACTGAGTCTTTAATATTTAGTAGAAATCGATCAATCTCAGTCTTCAATATACTCATTGATGGAATCTCCACAGTCTCTGGTAGCATTGTAATTACATATTCCAGCCCTCTGTGAATCCCCACATTACAGTGCACTGCTTGGAAAATATTCCTGTTGTGGATCTGCCACTGTCGTTATTACTCTTTGCATGCAAACTCGTTCATGTGGTGCCGTGATCGTATAGTGGTTAGTACTCTGTGTTGTGGCCACAGCAACCTCGGTTCGAATCCGAGTCATGGCAGTGGGTGCTTGCAGTTTTTTTTTAATACCTTGTGCCATGCTACAGAAATGTGGCAATTATCAAACATTTTTACGTGAACATATTCTTTGAGGTGGTGACAATCATCTGTCAACCCTGGCTCTCTCACATATCTGCATGTGATGTGTCAGAATTCAAACCCACCACTTGGAGAATTTTCTCCCTCCCACAATCACTAACTCTCCTTTACGTCCCTCCTTCCACTTCAGTGAGGCACTGCACAATCTAACATCTATTTTCACACTGACATCCTTCATTCTGTCTTGTTGCGGTCAGTGTTGCTGCGTGAACGTGGCCTGTGTCACCACCGGGAACTTTAAGCCAGGCGAAATATTTCAATACTGGGACGTTAAGATCAAGACTCGTGGAGCAGCTTTTACTAACATGCACCAGTGATTATTGGAACATCAGGCTTAGGAAAACAACCCATGGCAATAATGAGCAAAATGGACTGCATCAGAAAAGACCAGTTTCTGTGGCTTTCTGCATCATTTATTATATTAGTTCATTTGGCTACAGTGAGAGTATTGTGCGCAGTTCTTTCATTCACGCTATGGTGGGATGTGATAGCACCAGAAACGGTGCAGCAGAGACTGACCAGGAACTTGTCTCAGCTGAAGAGTTTCCGTTACGAAGAGAGATCGAACAGACTGTGGTCGTTTTTCCTAGAGCAGAGGAGATGTACAAAATAATGTGGGTAGACTATGTAAACGCTTCCCTTGATGGAGGGATCAATCACCAGGAGCCATAGATTTAATGTAAGAGGAAGGAAGTTTTGAGTAAATTTGCAGAAAAACGCTTTCAGCCAGTGGGTGTTTGGAATCTGGAAGCCACTTTTGCAAGTGTCCTAGAGACAGATATCCTGATGACATTAAGAAGCATTCAGATATGAATTTGAGATGCTGTGGCATTGACGATTATGGGTGAAGCAATAGAAACAGAATTTGGATACTGAAGCGATTGTATGTGATTGGTGCACACGTAAAGGGCTTAAGGGGCATTTGTACCTGATGCCCTCATTAGCATTGTGGTCACTCTCCCCACCTTTCACGAGGGAGACTGGGGTTCAATTTCTTACTGGGCCCAACCCAAGCACTTTTGGGGAATTTCAGCAAAAAGGACCCAGCTTCGATTTTAGCTTCAGCTGATGCCTGCATGGAGTTTGCACATTCTCACTATGTCTGCGTCTGAGTGCTTCAATTTCTTCCCACGGTCGAAACGTATGCAGGTTAGGTTAATTGAACACATAGAACACAGAAAAGTACAGCACAGGCCCTTCGGCCAACAATGTTGCGCCGAAATATTATCCTGCTCTAAGATCAAACTACCCTGCATACTTTATATTTTATGATCGTCCATGCGCCTGCCCAAGACTCGCTTAAATGTCCTGGATGCACCTAACTCGAATGCCGCCGCCGAGAGTGCATTCCACGCACCCGCCACTCTCTGTGTGAAGAACCTACCTCTGACATCTCCACAATACCTTCCTCCAATCACCTTAAAAGTATGCCCTCCCTCCCCCGCCAATAATAGTCACTTCTGCTCTGGGGAAATGTCTCTGGGTCTCCATGCTTTCTATGTCTCTCATCACCTTATTTACCTCAATCAAGTCACAGCTCATCCTTTTTCGCTCGAAAGAGAAAAGTCTGAGCTCCCTCAACCTTTCCTCATAAGACCTGCCCTCCAGTCCAGGCAGCATCCTGTTAAATCTCCTCTGCACCCGCACTGAAGCTTTCATGTCCTTCCTATAATGAGGCGATCACAACTGAACACAATATTCCAAGTGTGACCGAATCAGGGTTTTCAGCAACTGAAGTATAACCTTGCCGCTTTTAAACTCAATTCCCTGGCCACTGAAAGCCAACACACCATACTACTTCTTAACTACCCTGGTAACTTGGGTAGCAAATTTGAGGGGTCAATCAATGTGGACACCAAGGTCCCTCAGTTCCTCCACATTGCCAAGAATCCTGCAATTAACCCTATATTCTGCATTGAAAGTCAACCATTCAAAATGAATGACTTCACACTTTTCCAGGTTGAATTCCATCTGCCACTCCTTGGCCCAGCTTTGCATCTTGTCAATGTGCCATTGCAACATCCAACAGCCCTCCACACTACCCGCCATGCCACCACCCTTCTGTCATCATCAAACCGATTAACCCACCCTTCCACTTCCTCATCCAAATCATTTATAAAGACCACAAAGAGTGGGGCTCCCAGAACACATTCTTTCAAAACACCACTGATCGCCGAGCTCCAGGCTGAATAATTTCCATCCATTGCAACCCTCTGACTTCTATTGGACAGCGAATTCTGCCTCCAGACAGCCAAATTTCCATGAATCCCATGTCTCCTAGCTTTCGAAATGAGCCTAACTTGGAGAACAAAATCAAATGCTTCTCTGAAATCCATGTCTACCACATCCGTTGCTTGATCTTCATCAATGTCATTTTCCACATCCTCAAAGAATTCAGTAAGGCTTCTGAGGTCTGACCTGCCCGTCATAAAGCTACACTGACAAACAAATTGTGCTTGTCCAAATAATTATAAATACTGTCTCTCAGAATCCTCTCCAATAATTTGTCCACCACAGAATGACTGACTGTTCTGTAATTCCCAGGATTATCCCTATTCCCCTTCTTGAACAGGAGAGTAACACTTGCCTCCCTCCGATCATCTGGTATTATTCCAGTAGGCAGTGAGGACGCAAAAGTCATCACCAAAGGCAAAGCATTTTTTCTCTTGCGTCCCATAACAACAGTCGGCTTATCCCTTCTGTCCCAGGGGACTTATCTATCCTCATGTTTTTCAAAATCTGTAACACATTCTCCTCCTAACATCAACCTGAGTGTATCTGCCTTTGTCATGCTATCCTCACAATCATCAAGGTCCCACTCACTGTTGAACACTGAAGCAAAATATTCATCAAGGCCCTCCCCTACCATATCTGACTCTGACCACAAGTTCCCTCCCACTTTCCCTGGTAGGCACCACCGTTACTCTGACCATCCTCTTATTCCTCACAAAAATATAGAATGCCTTGGGATTTTCCTTCAGCCAACTGTGGATCCTTGGGGACTGTGGGAGGAGTTACAGTGACCCATCCAAGCTGCAAACACATCGGTGCAATCACACCAGGAATAAACTGTTGACTTGCTGGATGTGTGAGAAGGCATTCACAGTGGTTTCACACTGGAAAGGGGCTGTTTCCCTGCTGGGGGAGTGGCAAGGAATTCATACAATTATCCCACCTGCTGGCACACCAATGCGTCCACACTGGGGAGAGACCATTCACCTGCTCCAGGTCATCCAGACTGTGGAAACACCAACAGATTAACTCTGAACAGAGACCATTTAAATGTGCAGATTGTGAGAAGTGCTATAAAAGCTCAAGGGGACCGATGTACTGTCAATATGCTCACACTGAAGGGAGAGCGTTCATGTGCTCTCACTGTGGGGCTGGGTTCAGTGCACCATCAACCCTCATTGTACACCAGCAAATACACACTGGGGAGAGGTCATTCACCTACTCTGTGTATGGGAGAAAATTCACTCAGTCATACAGCTTGATGAAACAACAGTGGGTTCACAAGTAACTGCAGTAATTGGATTTTTCATTTGCTTGCTCATGGGATCATGGCATCAGAAGCTCAGCAAGCTTTTATCGTACGTTTTAACTGCCCAGAGGATGGTTCAGAATCAAACTAATGGTTATAGCTTGGATTCACATGGAGGTCAGAATAACAATGGTTCCCAGACCCAATGGCACTGAGTTGATTTTCTGGTCTCTTGTCCTGTTTCTGAAACAATAGTGAATACATTGTTACAGTTGATTTAAAAGTGAAAGACTAAAATGGGTTTTATTCTGATTCAGCATGCCCTGCTGTTTTCTCAGTTGTTATTGACAACCTCATGGCCGTCACACCATCACCTGTTCCAGAGAGTGTTACAGGAAACGGGGGATGGTCAACTCCATCTGGTCACTCAAAGGGTCACTGGACCTGAAAGGGTAACTCTGATTTCTTTCATAGATGCTGCCAGGCCTGCTGAATTTTTCCAGCAATTTCTGTTTTTGTTTCTGATTTCCTGCATTTGCAGCTTTTCCGTTGCTTTTCAATATTCACTTTGTCTGTTTCAGAGGAGCCTCATTGATAGGTTTGGTCATTTTGGAAATTGAAAGTTAAGCCACAGATCAGGCAATGATCTCATTGAATGACAGAACAGGCTGAGGGGCCGAATGGTCTACTCCTGTTCCAATAAAAGTTTTCCATCTGCAGCTTGTGGCAATATTTCCCCTCACTCTTCACTTCACATGCGTGACTGTTACACTACATGCTATTACTGGCTGAACAAATCTCCTGTGTTTGAACTAAGTCTGTTACTATTCCATGTTCCATCTTCGCATGCCCGGGTTTGACTCTCATCAGAGAATTTTGTCTTGACTGCAGAAATTCACCAAAGATCCTCAGGCAGCACCTTCCAAACCCACGACCACTTCCATCTGGAAGAACAAGGGCTGTTGATGTATGGGAAGATTACCACATCCACGTTCCTCTCCAATTCACTCACCATCCTGACTTGGATATATATCACAGTTCCTTCACTGTCGCTGGGTCAAAACCCTGGAATTCCCTCCCTAACTGCATTGTGGGTCACCACACAGAAGGTGGACTGCACCAGTTCAAGAAGGCAGCTCACCACCACCTTCCCAAGGGCTACTACTGATGGGCAAGAAATGCTGGCCCAGCCAGGGACACCCACATGCCACAAATTAATTTTTAAAAATACTGTGTGGAGGATACTGGATTCTTATTCCCCTGGAACAAACGCAATGTTGCTGGAAAATCTCAGCAGTTCTGGAAGCATCTGTGACCTTTCCTCGCTCCCCTGGGATCCACCAAACCTGCTTATTTCCACTTCCACTTTCTTTCTGTGAGAAACAGTCCCTGCTCACAAATTCAGCCTGAGTCAAAGCCTTGGAACAGGACAATTTTATTCTGTACGAACTTGCAAGAAAGGGTGTCTGCTAGACAGGCACACACACACACAAAGCATGTTAAACATTCTTATACAATTTACGAGTTGCAGAATCACGCCTCCCTGCTCCCATTGGTCTTATCCTATCATTCCCCGGCCTGCCTGACTGCCCTTGTTTATTGTTCCCTTTACTGCTGGCCAAAGGCCCCATTCCCTTGTTTACTGCAATCCTTATTTGCTATCCTAAAGAGCGCTAGACATGCTGTACGTGCGAATAGTCAGGTTTGCAGAAATAAACCTCTGCTACAACACCCCTATCTCTACCATGTCCTTTTCTGCAAAAAGAATGTTTCTGGTCGTGCTAACTTCCATCTTTGCAGAACCTAATCTCTGGTTAATGATATATTTCTGCTACAAAATCTTGTGAATTCCTGCGTCTGCAAGATCCTACAATTCATCCGACTTCTGCAGAAACAACAAGTTTCATTTCTCACACCCTCACCATTTCCACTGCCAACCAGACACAGCAAAATATCCCATGCATACTGAGACCAATGGACACACTGGGAACATCAGGGATCAGACTGTCAGGAAAATGGAGCAACACTTCCAATGCCTGAGCGAATCAGAGTGAACCCTTCAGTTACACACTTTATCACTAAGCCCGGTAATCTCTCTCCATTACCATTGTTAAGATGGAAATGTTTCCTTTATTATTGGGAACGGAATATCCAGGAAATGTTACATTCAGAAATGTTACACAAAATGAAAAAGAGGTGTGGGAGATCTCTGAGTGAGGGATGATATTTGTTTGAAAAACACAGAAGGTCTTACATCAAATTATCAACGTATTGTTTTAATCTCATTGTTTTCTTGTGCAAAGTGCCAGTTGAGTTGAGTTTGGGGAGATATTTCCACCGCGAAGCTGAGTGGCTGTGACCAAAACTGATAGAAGGACCTTTGTGATGTGGGTCTTTGTGACTACATCACATTGTAGAACCGACATTCCCCGGAACAGACAGAATGGGAACTGCAGATGCTGGGGAATCTGAGATAACAAAGTATGGAGCTGAATGAACGCAACAGGCCAAGCAGCATCATAGGAGCACAAAAACTGACGTTTTGGGCATAGTCCCTTCATCAGAAAAGGGGGATGGGGAGAGGGTTCTTAAATAAATAGGGAGAGCGGGGGAGGCGGACCGAAGATGGAGAGAGGAGGAGACAGGTGGAGAGGAGACAGACAAGTTAAAGGGGCAGGGATGGAGCCTGCAGAGGTGAGTATATGTGGGGAGGTAGGGAGGTGATAGGTCAGTCTGGGGAGGATGGACAGGTCAAGAGCGTGGGATGAGGTAGTAGGTAGGAAATGGAGGTGCGGCTTGAGGTGGGAGGAGGGGATCGATGGGAGGAACAACAGATAGGGAGGCAGGGAGGAGCTGGGCTGGTTTTGGGATACAGTGGCGGGAGGGGAGATTTTGAAGCTGGTGCAATCCACATTGATACCATTGGGCTGCAGGGTTCCCAAGCGGAATACGAGTTGCTGTTCCTGCAACCTTCAGGTGGCATCGTTGTGGTACTGCAGGGGGCCCAGGATGGACATGTCTTCTCAGGAATGTGAGGGGGATTTGAAAATTTCCCGGAACATTCTGTAACCAACATTCCCCGGTACATTTTCGAAGCGACGTTCCCCGGAACATTCTGTATCTGATTTCTTTGTGAACGGTTGGATGCCAGTTAATTGAGGAAAAGATTAGATCCCAAGGGAACGAAGCCTATTGCAGGGAAAAGGAAACACTGCTTAGAAGATCCCTCAGGCAGGTGAATATGTTTTCCCTGAATGTACATTTCTTCACAACAGAGAATCAAACATAATTTAGACTAAAAGACAGAAATTTCCAGCCTCCTTTTGTCTTCAAGGAACTGGCAGGAAATCCTTCAGGACGGCCATGTGTTCACGTTCCTTATTAGGAACTGTAAAGAACTGACCTGTGTTCGCTGTCGAGTGATCAAGTGTTTGGGAATATTCCTGGAAACGATCTGTTCTTATGGATGCGTGCCTCTGTGTTTGAGCAGGGAGAGATTCTTGTGTTTAACGTTACATTTTATAGTCATTCAGACCTTGCTATTTGCGAATTCAGCTCCAATTATTTCAGTGAATCTCTGAGTATCGTGATGCATTTGAAAATCTCACTCTGTCCACAAATAAACTGGTAACTTTGCCTCCAGGCTGATGTACTCTTTATTTATTTTCCTTCCTCACAGTTAACGTAGTGACGATCTACGTCCTGCTTTATAAAGATTGTGGATTGTCTCCATGTGTCAGACGTTACCTGGGGGCCATGGCAGTGGCGGATCTACTGGTCATTATCCTCGACCTGATATTGAGACACATTCCCATTGTTTATCCGGAACAGTTTTACTTCCTGTGGTCCATCCCCATCCCTGTGTGTAATATCCACGCCGTCCTGCTTTATGCAGCCACTGACTGTTCTGTCTGGTTCGCCATCACTTTCACCTTTGATCGATTTGTGGCCATTTGTTGCCAGAAGCTGAAAAGTAAATATTGCAGTGAGAAAACGGCGGTTGTGGTTCTGGGAACAGTGACTGTGCTGAGCTGTTTAAAGAGCATTTTCTGGTATTTGATGCTCCCAGCTCGCTATTGGCTGGTGAACGCCCCCTGGATTTTTTATGCAACTCTCGGTGTTTATTTTTCTCGTGTCTGGATACTAATGAAGTTCCTCCACCACATTCTAACCCCGGCTCTCCCATTTCTCCTGATTCTGCTGCTCAATGTTTTCACCGTCAGACACATTTTAGTGACCAGCAGAGCCCGCAGGAGACTCCGGGCTCACACCAATGGGGACGGTCAGTTTGACACAGAAATGAGAAATCGAAAAAAATCCATCATTTTACTGTTTGTGATCTCGGTCAATTTCAACCTGTAATGGTCAATGTTAATGGTGTTTTCTATGTGGGTCAGGAGGTTTAATTTGGGGCCTAATTCTATACATCTACAGCGATTTGTGCAGGAACTGGGCTTCATGCTGCAGCTCCTCAGTTGCTGCACAAACACTGCGATTTATGCCGTGACCCAGACTAAGTTCAGGCAGCAGCTGAAGAATGTGCTGGAATATCCCTTTACCTAAATTCATCAAAAAATCAAATTCACTCATTAATCAATCCATCCGGGATTTTCTCATTTCAGTTCAATGTTTCAGCAATGAAGCAGCCTGTCGCTATGGTAACAGACTGAGGGTAGTGCTGGTTTATCCAACCTTATCCCACAGGGGGTTACAGGGAAACATGTCAATGTTTCTCTCAACTCACAGGCCAAAGAGAAAAGGCACCATTCCAATGACTGCAACCATAACTTCAATATGTAATTAACGTTCCTTAAAAAGTGCCAAGCAGCACAGCAAACTATATTCTTGTTTGACTTTGTGTGGAAGAAGCTCAGCTGGAGTGAGACAGGCTCCATCCCTGTCCGTCCAACCCTGTCTACCTCCCTGACCCTCCCTGCCCCTCTCCCTGTCCCTCCATATCCGTCGCTCCCTCCCTGTCACTCGCTCTATGTCCCTCGATCTCTCCCTGTCCCGTGCTCCCTCCTTTGCTCCCTCTATATCCCTCGCTACCTCCCTAGCTCCCACCCCAGCCATCCCTCCCTCTTTCTCTCGCTCCTTGACTCCTCATCCCTTGCACCTTCTCCCACTCCCTCCCTTGCCCCCATCCCTTGCTCCCTCCCTATCCCTGTCCCTTGCTCCCCGTATCTCACTCCCTTGTTCCCTGTCCTCCCTCCCTGTTCCTCACTCCCGCCCTTGCTCCCAGTCCGTCCTTCACTCCCTCAAGAACCACATCCCTTGCTCACTCACTCCTCTCCCTCCCTTGCTCCCTCCCCCTCCCCTTAGCTTTCTCTCTACCATCTCCCTGACCGTCCCTCACTCTTTCACCCCTCCCTGAGACTCGCTACCTCGCTTCCTCCCTGTCACTCCCTTCCTTATTCCTCACTCCCTGCCATCCATCCCTTTTTCCCACTCTCCCTCCCTCCCCTATCCCTCAGTCTCTCCGTCCCCTATGACCCTCACTTGTTCCCACCCTCCCTGCCTCTCGCTCACTCCCCATCACTCGCATCCTCCAAACCCCCGTCCCTTGCTCTCGTCCTCCCCATCCCTCACCCCCTCATTTACTCCTTACCGCTCCCTGTCCCTCGCTCCCTCCCTCCCTGCCCCTTGCTCACTCCCCGTCACTCTGTCCCTCCCCGTCCTTCATTCCGTCCCTACCCCGTCCCATCCTCCCTATTACTCACTCCCTGTCCTTCGTTCCCTCGCTTGCTCCCTCCCACCCGCCTCCCCATCACTCCCTCCCCGTCCCTCGCTTCCGGCCTCCCCATCCCTCGCTGCCATGCTCCCTCCCTCCTCCATCCCTCGACCCACATTCCTGGCTCCCTCACTCCCTGTTCCGCACTTCCCCCGTCCCTTGCTGCCTTCCTCCCCATCCCTCACTCACTCACCCCCTCGCTCACTCCCGCACTCCACCTGTCCCTCGCTCCCTCCCTCCATGCCCCTCCCTCTATCGCCGTCCCTCTCTACCCCCGCCTCCCCGCCCATCCCTCGCTCAGTCCCCGCCCCTTGCTCCCCATCTCCGTCCCTGTCCATCCCTGTCCCTTGCTCCCTGTCCCTGTCCTATCTCCCTGTCCCTATCCATTGCTCCCTTCCTGTCACTTTCTCCCTCTCCTTGTCACAGTCTCTCGCTCCCTCCCTGTCTGTCCAAACCTGTCCCCCTCCCTGACTCACCCTGTCCCCCTCCTTGTCCCTCCCTCTCCCATGCATCCTCCCTGTCCCACACTCCCTGTCCCTGTCCTTTGCTCCCTCCATCTCCCTCCCCCTCTTTGTCCATCTTTATCCGTGTCCCTGTCCCTAGATCCCTCCTGAGCTTCCCTGTCCCCCTCCCTGTTCCTGTGCCTGCTCCTTGCTCCCTCTCTGTCCCTCACTCCCTGTCCCTTTCCTTGCTCCCTCCCTGTCCCTCCATCCTTGTCACTGCCTGTCCCTGTCCCTTGCTCCCTATCACTGTCCCTCAATCCCTCCCTGTCAGTCCCTGTCCCTACCCCACATCTACTCACTTCATCTTCACCTCCTTGAACTGTCTGTCTTCCATCCCACATGGCCACCCCTCAACCCACACTGAACAAACCCCATCCAACTCCCTACCCACACTCATCTTTACTGGCTTCATCCCTGCCTCCGTGACCTTCCCATCTTCTCTCCAGCTATCTGGTCCAGTACCCACCTTCTCTTACTGCCTTCCCCTCTCTCGATTTATTTCAGAGCGCCCTTCCCCTCCTCATTTAAGACGGAGGGTCCAGACCTGAAATGTCAGCTTTCCTGCTCCTCTGATGCTGCCTCGTCTGCTGTGTTCATCCAGCTCCACACCCTGTTATCCCACACCCTGTTATCCCACACCCTGTTATCCCACACACTGTT